>NW_016107606.1:3448274-3534038 GCF_001604975.1 Cebus imitator
TGTTGCCCAGGCTGGAGTGTAGTGGCTCAATCCCAGCTCACTGCAACCTCCACCTCCTAGGTTCAAGCGATTCTCCTGTTTCAGCCTCCCAAGGAGTTGGGATTACAGGCAGTGCCACATGACCAGCTAATTGTTGTTGTTGTTGTTTGTATTTATAGCAGAGACCAGGGTCTCACTATGTTGCCCAGACTAGTCTCGAACTCCTGAGCAAAAGTGATCTGCCTGCCTTGGCCTCCCAAAGCTCTAAGATTACAGGAATGAGCCACTGCACTGGACACAAAATTTAGGAGGTGTTCATCCTCTGGGTCATGCAGGTTCAGGGTCCATCCTGAAAGCAAGCACCTTCTTACCATTTGCACCCTTGGCGTCTCACTCTCCTCACCCTGCATAGGGCTCTGTGCATACCACTCAAACCCAGCTTTCCATGCAGATCCCTAGGGAAATACTTTATTTCTTTGATGTCTCTCACCTCATGTCCCAAACTGCTATTGGAAAGAATCTACACATGGCTTTACACGCATATGTGAAAGATCAAATCCAGCTTGCAGAGGTTTTGGTCTGGTTTTTGGCGAGATGGTACTTTAATTTTTGAAAATATGTTGCCAATATCTAAAATTCAGAAAAGTCCAAATTTAAAAAGACACACACACACACATTTCTGGCTCCTCTTGAAAACACAGAAGATATGGCCCCTCTGGGATGGGGTGGAGTGGCAGCTGCCCCTTTAGGCCCTGGAGACATGGCCTGTGTCCCTCAGTCCCCCACAACCTCACCTGTGCAAATTCAGCATTTATATTACCTGCTTGGTCCTTATAAGCAATAGGGGTTGCAACCGTTAGCCTAAAGAAAAACATAAAATGTCTTGTTTCTAACGGTGCAATTTCAGGAACCAGTGACAGGCCAGGATAGCAGACTGGGGTGGACAGCAGGTGGGGAAATTTTCTGATGTCCTTAAAATCAGGCCATGGAGGCAGGTCCCCATTTCATCAGTGAGGATGCATAAAGAACTGAAACTTGAAGTTTACAGGTAGAAGAGTGTTATATGACACTATCAGGAGTGCAGCTAGCACAAAGGGACTAACGCTGTATGGCAGGAGCACTGGCGCAGGGTCAAGAGGCCTCTGTGGGCATCCCATATTCACCCCTGATCTCTGTTTGATGTTGAATATGACTCCTTTGAAGCCTCAGATTCCTCTCGTGGATGTCCCACATTCACCCCTGATCTCTGTTTGATGCTGACTGCGACTCCTTTGAAGCCTCAGATTCCTCTTCTCTTCTTAAGGAGAGTCAGGCTGGATTATTTCTTTTCTAGCTCTAACTCTTGAATTTAATGCTTACTCTTCTTAGGTGGAATTATTCTGGTGAAAGAGAGTCTCAGAACATTGTTCAGGCCTAGCTTAGAAGAGCAATTGAGCGAAGATCAGAAACTACATTTCACTGATAGCATGGAATTCTGCAACGTTTGCAGGTCTCTTCATATCCTTTCATAATTTCTTTGGTTCTGCTGAGGAGGAGAACCAAATATATACACTTAGAGGAGCTCAAACAATAGCCTGACTCAATAGTCTCTTGCCTTAATAATTGCTTGTCTGTTTGAGAATTCACTAGGTGTGAAATCTACTTCACCAAAGCCTGCATCTCTGTCCTGAAGATGCTGGAAGAGAATAAAGCTCCCTGCATTCTATGCAGCCTGGATGGCAGGGTTGGTGAGGGAGTGGGGGGGAACCACGAAATATAACCACAAGTAAAAGTCCAGTCCTTATCTCAAAAAGATAACAGTAGGGCATGGAGGGGCACCCAAAGCCCAGAAAATCCAAACATATGGCAGAGTTAGGTAAAAGTCTATCAGAACATCATGGCTCACTGCAGCCTCGAACTCCTGGGCTCAAGTGATACTCCCGCCTCAGCCTCTCGGTTACCCGGGACCACAGGTACCCGCCACCACTCCTGGCTTTAGACAAGAAACTTTTATATCCAGAGAGGCAACAGCTTGTGGGAAAATCGAACAAAAAGCAAAAGCAGCAGAGCAAAACAGCAAAAGCAGCACCATGTTCCTGCCCTTGACCACATCTGGAACCCAGACACAAACTGACCTTGGTAGAGAACTTGGGGCTCAGACGTGTATACATAGCTATCTCAGTAAACAAACTGTCTTCATTTAAAAAACAAAAAAAAAGTCTATCAGAGCTATGAATTACTTGCTAGGAAGGATCAAAAAAGGAAGGACTTACATAGGTCTAATGAGGTGGGATTTAGTAGACAGGTGGTGAAGGATGGATAGGCGTTGAACAGATGAGGATAAGCAGGAAGGAAGAAGGCCTTCAGCCATTCATTCCTCCACCAAAGATGAAAGCTTCCTACTGCCTGCCGTCCTCCTAGGCATTGAGATATAGGTATTAACAAGACAGCCAGGAATCCTGCTTTCATGCCACTTACCTTCTAGTAGGGAACATAAACAAGTACACAAATACCTAAGACAATTTCAGATACTGTTAAATGCTATGAAGACTATTAAATGAGGTGATTATCATAGATATTGACTATGAGATGGACAGCGAAGCCCTCGCTGAGCAGGTTCCAGTTGAGCTGGGACGTGAGATAATCTGGAGAAAAGAATTTCAGGAAGGAAGAGCAAGCACAAAGGTCCTGAGGCAGTAACAAACAAACAAAATAGCAATATGACGCCAGGACAGGGAATTTTGGAGGAGGAAATTCAGAGATGAAGTTAAGGGGTAAACAAGGGCCAGATCATTTGGGGTCCGACGTAATTATATAAGGAATCCAAATGTAATTCAGTTTGCTGTGGAAAGCCAATGGATGGAAGCTGATTTTATCATTTTAAAAGACCCTCTGGCTCTTGTATGAATGGACTACAAGGGACCAAATGGAAATGGGAGTCCATATTACCCTGCTCAGGCTGCCATAACAAAATACCACAGACTAGGTGGCTTAAACAGTGGAGATAGTTTCTCTCAGTTCTGGAGGCTGGAAGCCCAGGATCAAGGATCCTAGTGAAGGCTCTTTCCCTGGCCTTCAGAAGGCTGCCTTCTCTCCTGATCCTCACACAGACTATTCTCAGAGTGTTCATGCAGAGGGAGAGAGGGATTTCCCTCCTCTCTCTCACTTCTTATAAAGCCACCAATGGTATTGGATTAGGACCTCACCTTTAGGCCCTCATTCAAACTTAATTACCTCCTAAAACCTCCATCTCCAGATATAATCACATTTCGGGTTAGAACCAAAATATTTGGGTGTGGGAAAGGGAGAAGGGAAATGGATGGAGAATAATTTGATCTTTAGCAGATACCAATGATGAGCTAATGGATATCCTAGCAAAACTTATTCCAGGGTTCTGAGAGAACAGGATGATGAAACAGACTTTACCCTGGTGAGAGGACTCTGGCCTCACACGGTCATGTTTATAGCCTGCTTTGCCACTTAGATACTTTTAATCACTGAAAAATAGAAGGAAGTTGAGCACAGTGGCTCACACCTGTAATCCCAGCACTTTGGGAGGACAAGGTAGGCAGATCACTTGAGGCCAGGAAGGAGTTTGAGACCAGCCTGACCAACACAATGAAACCCTTATCTCTACTAAAAATACAGAAATTGCCAATGTGGTGGCACATGCCTGTAATCCCAGCTACTCGAAAGCTGAGGCACAAGCTTCTCTTGAACCCAGGAGGTAGAGGTTGCAGTGAGCCGAGAGTGTGCCACTGCACTCCAGCCTGGGCAACAGAGAAGAAAGAAGGAAGAAGGAAGGAAGGAAGGAAGAAAGGAAGGAAGGAAGAAGGAAGGGAGGTAGGAAGGGAGGGAGGGAGGGAGGGAGGGAGGGAGGGAGGGAGGGAAAGAAAAGAAGAAGAAAGGAAAGGAAAGGAGCAGGAGGGAAGGAGGGAAAGAAAGAAAAGAAAAAAGAAAAGAAAAGAAATCACTCTTCTTTCTAGAATAATTAGTATGGGTCTCCATCCCAAGACAGACTTTTTGGTCCTGTGGTAGAAAAGATTTCCTGAGCTAATTCATTTCGTTTATTTCTAAGTATCTTGTTTTCATCATGCCCTCTCCTGCAGGAAATGAAAACAGCCGGCAGCTCCAGCATAGAGAGACTGAGAGGTCCCAGCACAACACCTCAGGACAAAGGCGGAGCATCGCAGATTAAACGCCACCATTGGTGCAGTCGCCTGCTCTCACTTTTCTCTCCCTATCAAAGCTAATAGTGAGTGTAGTCCTCCTGCGAGTTGAGCATTCTGCCATCAAACAGCTCAGTGATGAAGCTTTCCTCATTTTTAAAATCAAGACTTGTCTCCTGTCTTTAATGCTGGATGAGTAATACCTAGATTATTTTTAAGATACTAAATTAATCTGATGTGCTGATTCCCTGTTACTGTGCAACAAATTACCTTAAAAGGTAGTGGCTTAAAATAGCCATTTTATTTTGCTCACAATGTTGTCAGGAATTGTTTTTTAAACATGACAAGATGACAAAGTATGGCCAATTCAGCAAACATGTGTTAAGGACCCACCACGTCTCCACCACAACCATCTTTCCCACAAGCACACACAAACACACAGTCGGGTAGAATTCCTGGTTACATCTGGAGAACGGCAAGTCCTGGGTATGGCTGGAGTCTAGGTTCATGTGGAACCCAACAAGGGACAGTCTGCAGACGTAGACTGAGGCCAGATCCTCATGGCCCTGGAATGCCAGGGTAAGGAATTTCAACTTCATCCCATAGGGTATGGGCAATAGGGAGCAATGGAAGATTTCAGCAGGGAAGAGGCACTTTCAGATCTATGCTGGGGGATAGGCGGGGAATAGATGCTTCTGTGTGAAAAGAGAGAAGAGTCTGGAACTTTGCCCTCTTATTCAATACCTGAGGGGCTCCACAGTTAATATTCACCTTCAGCAGCGCTGCATTTTACCCTAGCCGTGTTTCTTTGCCATTGGGTGCAGCTCAGCATGAAGAGTGCACGAGTGAGAGCCGGGCCCTCCTTGTGGGAACAAGAACAAGTACTGCCCAGGTTGCTACGTTGCTCGAGATGCATTCTTACCCTGAAAGGGTCACAGTCCTTTGCCTCTACAGGGAGTGGGGAATGAGGCTGCCTTGGTGTGGCTCAGAAAACATATTGAGGCTTGGCAGCACCTGAGAACATTCTGAAAACTTCTGCCAGGTTTTATTTGTTTTGTTCACAGGCCCTTAAAGTTAGCTACAGAAATCACCTCTGAGTGCTTGGTTCCCGATGGCTCTCCAGTTCCCAACAGCTGTGGAGGGCCTCTCCTGGCCCATTTCCGTGACCAAACACTCCCTGCCGCTGTCAGGCCCCTCCTATCACAGAGGAGGCCATGGCCACCAGTCAGCTCCAGGCAAAGGCACAGGGTAATTAGAGGCTGCTAAGCACCACCACAGTCATGATACTGGTGAGTTAGGGGATGAATCAAAAATGCCAGACACCAAGTTAAATATGTGTATCCTCTCATCTAATGGTCAGAACAACCCACAAAGGAGGCATAACTATTTTCTTTGTTTATCAGATAAACTGAGGCACAGAGAGCCACTCACACAGTTGCACAGCTAGTATTTGGCAGAACCTGGATGCAGACCTGGCTCTGATTCCAAAGCTGAGACCTCTAGGCCCTCCAGTCTCCTGTTTCTCAGCGCTTCCCTTGGGGAGCTGCCTCTTCTACTGCCCCCTCAGGTACCCAGCCCCCTGCACCTAGATTGTATCATGTAAGCATCCAGTTCCTCCCATATGCAGCTTCTTTTTGAGGGGAGTCTCAGTTCTGTCATTAGCTATATTAATTAATAGAATTAATTAATTAATTCTATTACCCTAGGAAAGTCCCTTCATTCACCCGGGCCTCAGTTTCTGCATCAGTAAAATGGGGATGCCATTCTGTCTTATAGAGTCAGTCCAGACATTAAGTCAATTGGTGTGTCCCTGAGGCCCCGGGAGCCTGGAATGGGCACATAACTGTAAAGTCTGCCTAGGACAATGCAGAAGTGACTCACGTGGTCTAGCGGCTCAAGCCCTTCCTGTAGGCAGAGAGCACTCAGGAGGTTTCTACAAATAGATTCAAGCAGCAGGTGACTGCACCCTGGGTAGCTCGGTACCTGCCAACTCTGCTGGCAGTGCTTGCTCTTGGCTCTCTCCACAGAGAGAGGTCACATTCCAAGGCCCGGCAGCCCAGCACAAAGAAACAGCCCTGCCCAGACACAAGGAGTAGTGGACATTAGGGGTTCTGCTTGTTTTTAAAAGGCTTAGGAACCTCCAAGGCAGAGGAGAGAAGAACAGGAAGACCAGGTCTAAAGGAAGGGTGGACACTCTCCTTGTCCCTGCTGTGTAACAGAAGCACTATCTCCCCAGGGTGGAGGCCAGTGGCTTTCCCAACAGGCAGACTATGAACTGCTCTGCTCAGACTTCAGACTTGGGTCTGGATTAAAAGGAGCATGTAAGCTCATGTCATACTTGCTGAATCAGTGTCCTAGGGCTGCCATAACGAAATACCACAGACTGGTGGCTTAGAACCACAGAAATGTGTTGTCTCACAGTTCCGGAGGCTGGAAGTCCAAGACCAAAGCATTGGTGGGGCCGTGCTCCTTCAGAAACCTGTAGGGAAGGGATCCCTCCTTGCCTCTTCCAGCTTCTGGTGGTACCAGGCGCTGTGTGACAGAATCACTCCAGGCTCTGTCACTGTTTCCGCTTGGCATTCTCCCTGCTTTACCTCTGTGCACTCTATCTCTGTATCCAAATTCACTCCCAATATTTTTTTTTTTTGAGACAGGGTCTCACTCTGTCACCCAGGTTAAAGTGCAATGGTGCAATCTCAGCTCACTGCAACCTCCACCTCCCAGGCTCAAATGATCCTTCCTCCTCAACCTCCCGAGTAGCTGGAACCACAGGTGCACACCACAACACCTCGCTAATTTTTTGAATTTTTCATAGAGAAGGGGTTCCACCATGTTGCCCAGGCTGGTCTCAAACTCTTGAGCTCAAGTGATTCGCCTGTCTAAGCCTCCCAAAGTTTTGGGATTATAGGCACGAGCCCTGTACCTGCCTTTCTTCTTCTTATAAGGACACCAGCTTTTTCGGATTAGGTCCCACCCTAGCAATCTCATTTTAACTTGATTACCTCTGTAAAGATCCTATTTCTAAATAAGGTCACCTTTCGAAGTACTGGGGATTAGGACATCAACATATCTTTTTGGGGAGACACAATTCAACTCATAACACCTGCCTTCTTCATACTGTGTTTAGTGGGGAAAAAATGGGGGCTCAAAAGATTTGAGTTTGAGCCCCAGTTCTACCAACAACTGGCTGCTTGGTTTTGATGAGTGATTTTGACCACAGTTTCTCCTCTTGCTTATTCTGGGAAAAGATTAAATGAGATCATAGAAATCACCAAATTTATAGCCTGAAGTGGCCTCTGAGATCATCCAACATTTCCCAAAGTGTGCTCACCAGAATATTAATCCTACAAAGTCCCCTGGGATGAAAAGGAGGGCTGGTTGTGTGAGTCCCTCTCTCAGACTCTATGTGCATTAGCAGAGGGAAGGCCCTGAGAAGTCGCATAGTAAACGTGCCTTTGTTTGTCCCAGCATCTCCCAAACGCGTTTCGCTATGGACCCTGTTATTTGGATAATCCCTAATAGTAATCTCTTGATCACTGATCTACACTTGGAAAACACTCATGTAGTAATCCCTTTAATGCACATTAGAGAACAGGATTTAGACTTAGATCACCTTTTACCTGCTCCCAATTCTCTGTCTCAGACTCAGCTTTGAGAAAACCCAAATTGAGACAGATGGTTTTTCCTGAGTTAAAAACACGTTTACTGCTAATTTTAAGTGTTTAACATTCTTTTTAATACTATGTACTCAGTAACTTTTCAAACAACACAGAAAAGAATAAGGAAAATAAGTAAAACTCACCTTAAATCTTCCTACCCTAAAATAACCAGCTGATGTGTATTACTCTGTTACTTCTGCCACCTTTTTTTTTTTTTTTTTTTTTTTTTTTTTTTTTTTTTTTTTTTTTTTTTTTTTTTTTTTTTTTTTTTTTTTTTTNTCTGTTGCCCAGACTG
Source organism: Cebus imitator (assembly GCF_001604975.1). Taxonomy (NCBI): domain Eukaryota; kingdom Metazoa; phylum Chordata; class Mammalia; order Primates; family Cebidae; genus Cebus; species Cebus imitator. The sequence continues at coordinate 3,456,356 of NW_016107606.1, forward strand.
GAGTGCAGTGGCTCAATCTCAGCTCACTGCAACCTCCACCTCCCAGGCTCAAGCAATTCTCATGCCTCAGCCTCCCCAGTAGCTGGGATTACAGGCACACACCATCACACCTGGCTAATTTTTGTATTTTTGGTAGAGATGCGGTTTCGCCACACTGGCTAGGTGGGTCTTGAAATTCTGGCCTCAAGTGATCCACCCACCTTAGCCTCCCGATGTGCTGGGATTCCAGGTGTGAGCCACTGTGCCCAGTCACTTCTGCCACCTTTTGATTGCATGAGAAGGTAATGAGGCTCAGAAACTGGCATAGGAGCTGAACCCAGAATCTGTAAGTTCAGAAGCATATCCTGATATGAGTTGTTGCTTAAATTATAGGCAAGCCGCATGGTCTTCTTGTGCCCGATTATTTCTTACCCCTTTAGAGAGCAAGTGTCTATGGCAGAGTCTGAAAATTGATAATATTCATGGCTACCATTTATTGGGTTCCTACTACATATACATGATGTTATATTATATGTTATTGCCTCTAGGAAATTAACTTAATCCTCACATCTACCCAAGGAGGCAGGTGATATCATTGAGGCTTTGAGAGTTTGACTTGCCTCAGATCTCACAGCTGCCAGCAGCAACAGAGCCAGAACCCCAGCTCTGAAACTGATTCTCAAATCTGCCTGACTCTGAAACTTTCTGCATGACTGTAACTCTGTGACTTCATACATCATATGCAGCAGACATCAGTCCTATTTTCTGACCTCTCAGCTCCTGTTAAATGCCTTTGCTATATTTGGAATAGTTTTAGCCCTGTGCATCCCACTACTCCAAGGCAAAACCCAGAAGACTTCAATCAAATCTGAGCCTTCCTTGCAGACTGGATGAAAGTGTGTCCAAGGTTTGGACACAAGGTTTGGACAATCAGACACACTCCTATAAGACCTTGATTCTAAGAGAGCAACTCAAGTAAAGAGATTTTCCAGGGTTCCACTGTGCTGGCAAGGATGGCAAGAAGAGGTCTGACTTTTGGGGTGACAATGTTTGCAAGGCTGAGATCTTGGCACAGCAACAGTGGTGGTTTCTAAGCCCTAGAAGCTCAGTGGGACAACAGCAGGGGCAATGGTCTCTCCATCAGCCTAGTTATATGGAGCAGTGTTTTCATTGCTCCTTAAGTTTACCTTCAGGCCTTCCTCTCCATCTCTCCTGACAACTCTGAGAGCTCTCAATATCCTTTTGATAAACTCCTTCTCTGTCCAATCAGCCAGAGTCAGCTTCCATTGCTTGCACCCAGAAAACCTGACAGGTGTGTGCTCTGTCAGTGAGTGAGAGACCTCTTACTACACAGAACTCTAGTGGCTTTGCATGTCTACAAACTACAAAGCAATTGACAGACAGCTCTGTTTATTGGCCAGTTTCTGGCCAATTTCATTAACATAGACAACAAATTTATTAGATCCCAAAGTGAACTGTTGACCAAAGTGGTACAAATTGGTTTAAACCATATTGATTCTATTACCTCTCAATTGCCTAGTTTCCAAGTCACATTGTATTTTGTGCCTTGAGTCCAGGTGTTAGAAGTCAACAGGAAACTAAACTTTCTTGAATGAGTCTTCTGAAAGAAATTTCATTGAAAATCATATTTATTTTTTAGTCCAGCGCTTCTCAAAATTTCTGGTCTCAAAACACCTTAAAAATATTAAAGATTCAAACAGGTTTTGTTTCAGCTGTATCTGTCTATAGTGAGACAGAGGCATCGTTTGAAATTTCTGCACTTTCCTTTAGTGTCTGGCTTTTTAGAAGAAAACTGGGTTCTCTATTTCCTTCTGCATTTAGTCTGTTGTGTGTCACATATCATGTAACCTCTGGAACACTCCACCATACACTTGTGGAGATTGAGAATGAAACGGAAAATATCATTTTCGCATTATTATGAAAAGAGTTTTGACCTTACAAACCTAAAAAGACCTCCCCAGTCTACACTTTGAGAACTTCTGGCCTAATCTCTAAACCTGTTCATGTCTTACATCTTAGACTGCAACTGATTCACATGACAAATCTCTTTTATATCCTTACTGTTAACCTAATAATGTGGTCTCATCCTTCAGAATCATTCTATTCACAGGACTACGTAATCTCTCTGCTTGATTAAAAAAAAATTCTGCTCAAAAATCAGAAAACCTCATTCTGCCACTAACTGGCTGTATGACGCAGGACAGATCGGGGACCTTGGGTAGGTCCATCAGTCTCTCTGGCCATTAGTTCTTCACTTGCCAAATAGATACTTAATTCATAAGATTACTTAAAAACCAAATTTGTACACATGAAAATACTGGCCAGGCACGGTGGCTCACGCCTGTAATCCCAGCACTTTGGGAGCCCGAGGTGGGTGGATCACAAGGTCAGGAGTTAGAGACCAACCTGGCCCACAAGGGTCAAATGTCCATCCTGAACCAATTGCCAAGGTTTAGGTAATAAGATAAGCTGATTGGCAAAGCTAATCAAAGTGCACCCTGGAGCTAGGGTAGAATGACTCACGCAAACCACCTGCCTTGAAAATTCTGTGTTCTGTTAAGAAATGACGAAATAGGATTCGTTTTTCAGAGAACAATCAATGAAAGTCCAATACAACATCACAGGTCTGTATTTCTTGACCATGAAAGATGATCACAATATACTATGCATTGAAAACTTAAAGAAGAAGAATATGCCTGAGAAGATTCCCATCTTACAAAATGCATGTGTATACATGTACAAATATATATGTATGTAATAATATGTATACACATATGTGTGTGTGTGTGTACACATACTACATCTGCTTAGTGGTAATGACTGGGATGGGATTCTGGCTAATTATGCATTTTTGTTTGTTTTGGTTTTCTACCTTTTATATAATGAAAAAGTATAGTATTTTAAGTAAAATTTCAATATAGGAACAAATCTAAAACACAATGCGAAGCATGTTCACCAACCGTCCCATTTCCTGCTCCCAGCCCCCTCTAGTCTTCCACCCTAGGACCTAAGGCTGACCTCACCAACCATCTTTCATGTCACCTAATGAAACTCTAGGCAAAGGGTTGAACCAAGCTCAAGAAACTTCTCCCATTTCTGTACATTTTACTTCAATATCCCTTTAAAAAAAATCACAAAACTAGGATCTCTTGCTCAGAATAGAAAGCAGTCTATTTTCATTCATAAGCAATTCTGGTTTCACTGGTTCTCTTCCCTCTCTTCCCCTCTCCCCAAGCCCTCCACCAACTCCCATGACCTCATCATGGTATTTAGAATAATAGCCTTTTCCCACAGGTCATCAGTTTCTAAAATAAATATATTTCCATCCACGGAAGCTGCAGAGTCACTGAAATTATTATACCTCGGTCCAGAGTCACAAGCTCATTAAAGACTGATTATTGTGCCTTCCAAAAAGAATGGCAGTAGAAGAAGCAGGATGATTATTTTTTATTTAACTAAAGAAGGAGATGTACAGGCAGATTAGCATAAAAATCGGCTGTGGAGGAGGCAGTTGAGGTAGCTAGGAGGTAAGAAAATGAGACAACAGCAACAATCTAAAGTCTTGATAATCTGAATTTCCCTGAAAGACACCAACAACAATGAGGCAGTTTGGTCAGAAGGAAGAAAACTTAAGACTAGAAATCAGGAATTCCAAATCCCATCCTGTTCCTTCCTCCAGTTGGGACTTTTTCTACCTCTCTGAGCCCTTGAAATTAGGTAAAATCAAGGATGGCAACTGACTGACCTCCCTCCACTGCCCTTTCCTTCCTCTTCCTGGCAGCATCCCTCATCCTTGCCAGCACCTTTCCCAGCGAACCCAGATGTGGGCTGAGAACCAACACTGTGCTCTAAGCAGCCACTCTCCACTTATCAAAGTGAGCACATGTCTGTTATCCCTAGCCTAAAGATTTCTAAAATGCCCATAAAATTCTGACATTCTGATTTGTCTCTGCTGCCCTGGGCCTGCCTCGCTTGCTAAAAGCTCATAGCTGGCATTTAACAATCAGTCATAACATCATTTATTAGCATCACTTAGAAAAACAACCGATAGTTATGATATGCTGGCTTTTGAGAGGAGATTGAAACAACGGTGACACGTCAAACTTTAAATGTCATAAGGACAGTCACATGCAAGAGGCAGTCAGTATAATGTGTGCAACCTCCCAGAGATAGGACAGGGGACACTGAGTGCAGGTTACAGGAAGACTAAGGGCGTTGTTTGCAAGACAATGGGCTGATCCATACAAGGGCATTTCTCAGTCTCTGGAGCAGGCAAAGTGGCCTCAGCCACCTCCAGGGGAGGCTGTAGAACACCAATCCCAAGACCAGCACCTACAAGGGCCAGGCAGGTGTTGTAGCCAGGGTGTGTGGCAGGGTGTGGTGAGCAGAGAGCACAGGTCCAGTCTGGTGGGGGCAGTCACTTTGCAGCCTCATGTTTCTCCCTCTCTCCATTCCCTGCCTTCCAACTGACCCACCTCCTTTCGTGCAAGCCTCCCTCCTGTTGTTTTCCCTGCTAAGCAACGTGTCGTGTCTGTCTGGGTGGAGGCATATGTAAAGAATGAGAAGATAGCGTGAGTGGCATGGGTGCCATGGGAACAGGAGCAAAGAGAGATGGTTTGGTATAATGGGATTGATGGAGAATAAGACATGCACTCTGGACTCTGAAAGGGAGTTGGGGTCTAATGTGCATCGTTTAAAAGGCAGTGTCCTCCAGGCGGGAAGACAGCAAGAGCAAAGGCACTGAGGAAGGAAGATGTTGGCACAGAGAGACTATGACGAAGAAAGACATAAAGCAGAACTACAGATCCCAGGCAGGCCACGAAGGTGCTCAGGTGCTTTGCAAAGTAACTTGGGCTTTATGATGCAGGTTAGAGATTTTCACATTGTTCCTTGATTCTTTCCCAGGATAACCCTCCTAGCTGCTGGCCCCGCTCCTTATTCATGCCTCACCTCAGAGGGGGAATGGGAAATAGGTACAACTCATCTGACCGATGGGTTTGGGAGGAGGAAAGAGCATGGGTGGCTCAGCCCCGGGGGACCTGCCTACTGCAGAGAATTTGTGCCCTGAGCTGACCCTGCCATGGCATCAAAGGCAAAGGCCCTCCCCATAGCAAAGCACACGGTGGCCTCACTCTGCAACCAGGTAAGTCTGTCTAATTCAGGGGTGGAATTATTTAAATACCTGATTAGCCAGTACACCTAAAAGCTGCATTCTCCAACCAGCCTAATCAAGAATGAAGGTGAACATTTTTTCCTTACTTGCCTCAAGTGGTTTCCTCAATTGGTTCAGAACTCAGGCTTGCAGTGGCAGTGAAACCTATGGTTGGCCCCTGAAGCCACTAACAACAAACCCCTCCCCAGATCTACCCAATTTCAGGGGTTGAAGTCCAAGCATATGCCTTTGAAAAAGTTTCCAAAGTGTTTCAAATACACAAATAACTTCATTATTTGTGTATTAATAACGCCTGACATAAATACTGAGGAACCATAGAATGTTTTTGAGCGGGAAACATGTCACAGAGATTGACAATTGCCTATCCAAACATCTATATTCCCCATCATCTTTATTAACAAAACCTCTGGTTTTATTTAGAGTATATATGTGCCTCCCCAAAAGGACAGCATTTCCCAGGCTCCCTTGCAGGTAGATATGGCCATGCAACTGAGTACTGGACAATGAGATAAAAGCAAAAGCATTGTGGTAGCAGCTTCTGAAAAACTTTCTGAAAAGGCAACTGGCATTGGCTCTTTTTTCCATCATGTTTAACCTCTTCCTCTAAACTTCTGCCTAGAATATGGATGTGATGGCTGGAGCACTAGCTGCCATCTTGAACACTGAGTACAGTGGCCACACTCTTGGCCAAATAGAGCTAAAAGCTGCCAGAAATCTGAACCCCTGATTGCCACGGGACCATCCCCTATTAGAAAAAGAAATAAAGCCCTATCTTGTTCAAGCCTCTATTCTTAGTTTTGGATCACCTGCTGCAGAACCTAATCCTAATTGGAAGAGAAGGAATACAAACCAAAGTGTGTTTTAATCACACCACTCCCCATGTTAGACATTTCTAAATTATTCAATCAACAGATCGAGGACCCATAAGGTGTCAGGCACTGAGAAGAAAATAAGGGACAAAGCAGATTATATGCTGCCCTCTTATTAATTACAAAATATTGTAGAATATAGGTGATTATTAATTAAACAATTACAAACAGCAACGAGAACAATAAAGGAAACACATGTGGTGCTGAGATAAGAAATGGAGAGGTGGCAGTGATAGAAGACCTGTGGTAGTCAGAGAAGCCTCTCTGAGGAGGTGATACGTAAACAGAGGACTGAAGAAGGAAAGGAATCCGCCAAGTGAAATAGGAATGGAAGGAAGAGCTTTGCAGATAGAACGTATGGCACATGCCCAGGCCCTGGGGCAGGAAGAGCCTGGTCAGAAAATGAAACTGGAAGCAGAACAGCGTAGCTGGGGCATCAGTGGAGCAGAGATCATAATTCTCATAGGAACTGGCATGACCCATTGACAAGGAACAAGTTCATTTGAACATGTGTCCTGTTAGCCTTCATTTTAAACATTTACATCTCATATGAAGTAACTTTCTGAGTATAATGGATACCTCTGTGAGACCAAATGGAATATGATCATGGCCAAAAGAAAGGGGCAGACAAGCTTTTATATATTGTGGAGCTGAGGGAGGTGGTGGTGGGAAAACAGACGGCCTTCCTGTTGGGGAATAAACTTCAAGGAGAGAAGAATATGTCCTTTGAGTTTATTCATAAGTCCACAAAGCTCTGCTTTCTTAGCCAAACACACCACACCCTGGGAACCTTCAGATACCAAATATTAGCATCTTTCAAGAATTTCCACCGGAAAGGCAGTGCCTAGTGGTAGCATGTCAGGATGGAAGGGAGGTATAATTTTTTTTTTAAAGGGGAAAGTTGCAGTGCTGATGACAAGGAAGAATAATGGAAGAATCTAAATTTCTGACAGTTTACCTAAACCAAGTTGCAAATATCACCTAGAACAGAAAATTAAGCAAAGATTTCTTATAAAAGCAAGTTGATGCTCCCAAAGCGTTGACTCTCAACCCCAGGGAGGCTAAGACCACTGGGGCCCTGGCTTCACAGTTTCAAATAGAGACACTGGGTCCATCCCCAAAGATCTGGGTTCAGTAAGCTGGGAATAGGGCTCAGGAATCTGCCTTTTTAACAAGCATCAGGTGTTTCTGCCATCACTGAGAAACACTGCCCCATTTGGGTTTGGGGAGTGGGAAACAAGGCCAGAGGAAGGCTAGAAGAATAGAGACTCATTGGGTCTGCACAGCCTGGAGCCGCATTCATACTGGGTTCCCTGCAGACACCCTCAACAACTCCTTGCCTGCCCCCACTCTGTCACAGTCTGCTGGCAAAACCCCAGCCCTAAATAAAGTCCACTTCCTAAAACCCCTAGCAGCTCACACTGTAGCTACAGAAGAAGACACACACACTGCTGACTAGTCTCACTTTAACTTTTTCAGGCCACAAATTTTAAATTCCCACTGATCTTAGACTAAAGCCAATGACCCCCTCCATCTGGGGGACCCCTGCTGCTTCTTTCCTACTTAGAGACTTTGCTGATATATTTCTCCCCTTTCTCTCCTATGTGAACAGCCTTTCCTTCTTTGCTGGATCATTCCTTAAGCCTACAGAGACTCATGGTAATACCTCCCACCGTCTTCACTCCCACATCTCCCTCCAGCTACCATGCTCTTTCCTCTGCCTCCCTTAGTGCAAACTTCCTTGAAAACATTGTGTCTTCTTGCCACCTGCAATCCCTCCCCCACTCATTGTCTTTGCCATCGTCTTCACCAAGTCTTCCAATCCTCCACTCTACTGAAAGATCTCCTCCTAAGGTCCCAACCAACTCGTGTCACCAGCCCAATGGGTCACCACTGCTTTGCCCCCATAATGCTTACTTGTGCTGCTAGCACATGGCACAGTTGATCACACCCCACCTTCTTGGAACGCTTTTATCACTAGACATCTAGGACCTCACGCTGTCCTGGTTTCTCTATCAACTCTTTGGACTTTCTTGTCAATTTTTTTTTGCTGCCGGATCTTCCTGACCTTTTGACACAGGAGGGCCCTTGGGCTCTGCTCTGGGTCTTCTCTCCAGCTTCTGTTCTTACTCTCCTGAGGACCCCATCCAGCCCTGTGGCTTTAAATACCATCCATATACTCACCCCAAATTTTTATCTTCTGCTCTGGCATTTCCCCTGAATCCCAGACTTGGATTATCTAACTTCTCATCAACATTGCCCTTTGAACATCTTTTCAGGCATCTCAAAGTTAGTATGTGCAAACCAAATCAAATTCTCAATTTCTCTTTCTCACTCCCATTTTTAAAAGTATTTGCGCCTCCCTCAGTGCTTTCCTTTGTAGCAAATGGCACCCGATTCACCCAGGATTTCAGCCTAAAACTGTATCATCCTTAACACATGTCTTTCCCTCACACTTCACCTCCAATCTCATAGTGGTTCCTGTGCAATCCAAGGCTCCAACATCAAAAAGCATCTTAAATATGAGCACTTTTCATCACCTCCACCCACACTGTGGCCCTTCATCCCTCCACTGGACTACTCCAGGAGCTTCTCAGCTCCTCTCCCTGTTTCTGCTCCCATGGTCTGTTCACACAACAGCCACAGTGGCCTCCTCCATCATTAATCCAGATCACGTCATTTCCTTGACCAACACTTTCTAATCACGCTTGGGATCAAGTCAACAGCCTTTATCGGAACCGCAAAGCCCCACTCCAGGTTCAGCCACCTGTCAACCCCATCGTCCACCACTGTTCTCCTCACTCACTCTACCCCAGCCCTTCTTGCTGTCCTTCAAACAGCCCAAGCTTAGCCTCCATGCCTTTGCCTCCATTGGTCCCTCTACCTGGAAGACGTTCCACTAGGTTTCAACGCAAACCTCACCACAACCACAGAGGGTCGTCTCCTCCCCACCTCATTCTCTCTTTCTTCACCTTGCTTTCTTTTTCTTCATAACCCTTAAAACTACCTCTGGTAAAGCAACTAACACAGGAACAGAAAACCAAACATCACATGTTCTCACTCATAAGCGGGAATTGAACAATGAGAACACATAGGAGGGGAACATCACACACCAGGGCCTGTCAGGGAGTGGAGGGTGAGGGGAGGGAGAATGTTAGGGGAAATAACTAATGTAGAGACAGGCTGATGGGTGCAGCAAGCCACCATGACACGTGTATATCTATGTAACAAACCTGCACATTCTGCACATGTATCCCAGAACTTAAGGTATAATTTAAAAAAAAAAAAAAAACCCTACTTCTAGTAGGCTGAATAGCATCCCCCAAAGATGTCCACATCCTAAACCCTGGAGCCTGTGAATATGTTACCAACCTGGCAAAAGGGGCTTTGCACGGGTGATTAAGTTAAGGATCTTGGGAAAGGGAGATTATCCCGGATTAGTCACATGATCCCGATGTAAGCACAAGGGTCTTTCTAAGAGCAAGGCGGGAGGGTCAGAGTCAGAGGAGGAGATGTGAGGAAAAAAGCAGAGGTCTGGGTGATGCAAGAAAGGGATGAGCTGAGGAACATGGGCTGCTTCTATAAGCTGAAAAAGACGAGAAATGGGTCCTCCCCGAGAGGCTCCAGAAGGAACATCGCTCTGCAAACACCTTGATTTCAACCCCATGTGACACGTGTCAGACTGCTGACCTCCAGAACTGCAGGATAATACATCTGTGCTGTCTTAAGCCATTCTGTTTGTGGTGATTTGTTATGTTAAGAGCAGGAAACTAACACACTGACTGACGTTACATTAATATTTCATATTATTTGTTCAGTATCCTTTCCTCCAAAGAATGCAAACTCCATGAGGGGCAGAGACTTAGTGTGTTCTTTGAAGCATTTCCAGCACCTGAAACATGCTCAGGCAACATCTAGAATATTGAATGAACAAACAACCACTCTGAGTGGTTGGGGTTTTTTTCAATGATGAAAGACAAAGAAGAAATTGGAGCTTGAATTTAGAAGTGACTAAGGGCACCCCGTAGCCCCCAGTGTACTAAACCCACACTATAAGTCATGTTGGCCTGGAATTCACAAGGACATCTTTTTCACCTGTGGGCTTAGATGACTCCATAATCTTTTTGCCCTCTACTTTTGTCATATCTGAGCTCATTAAATTCCTCTGATGCAACTGCAAACTCCCACATCACAGTTGCTTCTCCTACCCCCATCCTCACCACCGAATGTACTCACATAGGTCACTTCTGGCAAAATTAGTAAGTATGAACTAAGACTTTTAAATGACTTTGGCAACACCCAAAGATGTTAAAATCAAATGCTCTTCTTTTTTTTAACTTCTGCTTCCACCTCTAGTATAAGAGGAGATGCTTCCAGAAGCAATTAAGAGAAATCGCTCCACTTCTGTGCTCAGTTTCCTGCCACTTGCAATGTGTTTCCTGCTCGTGAAACCCACGATGGTGTTTAGCTCCTCCACAGATACATCTGAGAGATAACTAGGTGAATAATACTGTAACTCACCATCTGGAAAGTTATGGACTCTAACCTCATGGCACATCTTGTAACTATCATGGACTCTTGCTTGCCAGTTATGGAGCGCCCTCCTCCAACTGTTTTACCACAAAATGGAATGTGCTGGTCCATGTGACCAGGTGGCCCTGCAGGGGCACTAACTTTAGGCGTGATCTGATGGTCATCAAGGCCTGGCCCCTCTACATCTCTTGACTCTGCCCTCTCCATGATTTCTTCATTCTCAAGCTCTTTATGATGCCAAGAGGGCTACCTTCTCCCTGACTTACATCCTTCCTGCTTCAAACCCAGAGGGGAAGAAAGCCATGCTACTTGCTCAGCAGTTCTCTTTGGCCAGAGTCAGGTCCTGTGCCCATCCCAAATAATTACTGTAGCCAAGAATGTGATGCCAGACCTGAACTTCACAGGCTGGTCCCTGTAGCCAAAGGTGGAGTCAACATCACTTCATCTGAGACAGATGAACTGCAAATGGAGTTTTTTCAAGAGTTCTAAGAGGAAAATCAAGTGCAATAACCAACAGAATTCTGAAGGGGTGGATGCATGCTGATGAAACAAAAGATGAGATGTCTCTATGAACATCTCAGACACATGGTCAATCATCTTCTGCCAATTCACTGCAAGGAACAGGGAACTCACTGCCTTGCAAAAGCAATTTACTCCATCTTTTATCCTAAATTGTTAGAAAAAATCTTCCTTACCTAAGGTCATGCATAACTTGTATGAACTATCATTGACTGTTCTCAGAATAATACAGGAGTATATCCAGATACCTGACAGCCCTGTAGATATTTAAAGGCAGTTTTCATAATTCTCTCAAGCTTTCATTCTATAGGCAAAATATCCTAATTCCTTCAACTATTGTAATGACATTTCACCCTTCTTTTTATGAGCTCTGACTTGTCAACATCCCTCTCTAACTAGAGCAGAACCATCACGTACATCGATCTTGACACTATAGAGTCATATCTCACATAGAAAGTAGACTAAAATTAGCACACAAGGCAAAAACTGAGTATTACCTAAATTACCCTTGAAAATGGTGCTGCTTTGTGGAACAGCATTATTACCTCTCAAGAAGTCCAACATCTTCAGATTTCTCCAGTGCTAGATCACGTTCTTTACTAGATCAAATGATCAGTTGCTTGCATTTAGGAAGTCACTTGCCCTTTAAACTTGGCATTAAAACATGCATCTGCAACAGATTCAGACTCAACACAGAAAAGTACACATACTTGGAGAGACACAAAGGAAATGAAAGTAGCAAAGGAAATAGCAGATTAACAAATCCCAGCTTTGATTCAACCTAGGGCATACACTCACTGAGTGGCAGGGCAAGCTAAATTCTCCCTCTCTTAACATCTCTCTGTTTCTTTCTCTGTAATCCCTCTGTACCTCATCCAGCTGTCCCATTCAAGTCCATAGACTAGAAATAAGACTTGATTATACTTCTATTTATAAAATCTAAAATCATTATCTGGCCAGGCATGACGACTCAGGTCTACAATCTGAGCACTTCAGGAGACCAAGGTGGAAGGCTCTCTTGAGACCGGCAGTTTGAAACCAGTCTGGGCAAATACACACACATACACACACACACACACACACACACACACACACACACATATATACATATATACATATATGTATACATATATACATACATATACATATATATATACACAAATATATACATATATATATATAATTATCCACATTGCATTTTATATGGCAGTCACTTTATATTAGTTTATGTTAAACTTACTCCCAACCAGACTTCTAGAGTTTATAATCTTTTAGCAGAAGGCCAGTTATCAAGTCAGAATTCCCTAATACTCTATTTATATAATCAGTTATTGGAATTTAAATATTGTCTGCTGGGGGGAAATAGGGGAGGGACAGTGGGGGGTGGGGAGTTGGGGAGAGATAGCATGGGGAGAAATGCCAGATATAGGTGAAGGGGAGGAAGGCAGCAAATCACACTGCCACGTGTTTACCTATGCAACAATCTTGCATGTTCTTCACATGTACCCTAAAACCTAAAATGCAATTAAAAAAAGAAAGAAAATAAATAAATAAATGTTGTGCCTTAGTATTTACTTCTGTTCAATTTCATCCTGCTGATTTTACCCATGATTCTTACCTATGATGATCATTTAAGGATCCCAATTTCATCACACTGTGCATTTTTGCCCTTCCTAGGTTAGTGCCAGGGATGGATCTGATAAACCAGAGTCCAACTCAATGTTGCTAAAATTATGGCCCAAATGAGGAAAGCCTGAGTGCAAAGCCCTGAGGCAACTTGTCCACCTCTTCATTCTTGCTTGCCAGATATAGTTGGTCACTCTGAAAAAAAAAAATTCTAATCATATATCCAAAAGAGATGCTGCCAAAGTTCTGTTGAAACCCAGACTCACTGTGCATGTCACTCCCCAGAGCACCAGTCTCGCCGCCCCTCTAAAACCAAATGAGTTCTTTCTGACATGACTCTTAGAAACCAAACTGAAGCACGCAAAGTACTCCTTAATCCAATTGCTCTTCATTTTCTATGCAAAAACTCATTCCAGAATTTTGCTGCCAGCTGACAGCAAGTGGAAGGTTGTTCTCTCTCTCTTTCATTAAGGTCCACTAAAAATTATTTCCCAATGTTTTGCATCAAGGTTAGATTTATTCTAGGAGAATACCAGGAATACTGAAGCTGGGGATGAAGGAACATAACTCTCATGTAATCTGTGATGGATTGTGTCCATGTCCATTCCCAGTCAAAAAGTTAGACATCCTTACCACAGTCTGGTGGCTGTCAGCGCCCTCCTGTGGGAGGGGCATACCTACAGTCAGCCCTCTATATTTATGGTTCTGCATCCACTCATTGAACAAGCTGTGGATCACAAAAACAATAAAAACAATACAACAGTAAAAAACATACATTTTAAAATACAGTATAATGACTATTTACCTAGAATTTACATAGTACAACCATGCAACACCCATAAAGACATTTTGGTCAATAACAGACCACATATATAAGGGTGGTCCCGTAAGATTACAATACCATATTGTTACTGTATCTTTTCTATGTTTAGATACACAAATACTTACTATTATGTTACAAATGCCAACAGTCTCCAGTACAGTAATATGCTGCACAAGTTTGTAGACGAGCTGCCATAGGCTATCCCACATAGCCTGGGTGTGTACCAAGCTGTACCATCTAGGTTTGTGTAATATAGTCCTAGAACGCTCACACAATGACAGAATCACCTAATGATGCATTTCTTAGAACCTATTTCCATCATTAAGCAATTATTGACTATATATGGTATAATAAATAATCTAGAGATGATTTAAAGTATACAGGAGGATGTGTGTAGGTTATAGGCAAGTACTACATCATTTCAAATCAGGGATTTGAGCATCCTTTGATCTTGGTATACACAAAGGGTTCTGGAACCAATCCTCTGAGGTTACTGCGTGACGACGGTACTTCCCTACCCTGTTAATGGTAGGCTCGGCCATGCAGCTCGCTTTGGACAAAGGGATAGAACATATATGAAGTAGGCCCTGTTCAAGCAGAAGCTTTCAGAGCCATTACACAGCTCAGTACACCTTCATCAGGGCTGCACTTTCTACCTGGGCCCACAGTGAAGATTCCCAGTCATCAGTGCAGAGAGGCAGCAGACCCATGTCCACAGCTAAAACTGGCAAGAAATGGACCTTTGTTACCGTCAGCCACTGAGATCGGGGATCATTTGTTATCACTGCAAAGCTGATACATAGTCCATCCTTGACCTTCAAACATAAGGAAATCAAAGCCCAAAAACTTTAGATGATTCGCTTGTTAGCATAGCTATTTAATAGTTAATCAATAGAACTTGAATTCAGGTCTCCTAATATTCAGGTCATCCCCTTACCTTGCAGTGAATGAACGTGAAAATGTTATCAAGAATAAAGGATAAAGCTCTTAAAGATAATGAGGAAGCCATTTTATTGAGGTTATTATAGTCACCCTACTGATATTAATAGGAGACTTGTCAGATAAGAAATAAGATGTATTAGATGGGAATTTAGATATCCAGGGTGTACCAGCCACATCTTAAAATTGGCAAAGTTTGTTTGGAAGTTTTTAGTTCAATAGCCATCACAGTGCATGTACCCACCATGGAACTATCACTGGCAGAGGTACTGGGTGCTCAGGTAGAAATAAGCCCCAGCCACTCTCCCCACAAACCTATAGCCTAGTCTGTCATTTTTACAGTGTGACCTGTGGAAGACCTATCCCAGGAAGTGCCATTTGTAAACAGTTGGGTACACCATATATTATTTTCTCCTTTCTCAAGAATTCATGATGAAGTTAGCTTAGCAAAATTTGAAGAAGTCCTATGGAAAAAAAAAAAAAAAAAAAAACCTGCTCAACTTTATTTAAGCCGGTAGCTCACCAACTTATTTGACTGGGGAATTCCCATGTTGAATAATACCTTACATCCTGCGGAACTTCCAAGTACAGCCTTATGGAAACAATACCCCAACTCTACTCCAGGTGATGCTTACCCCTCACCGCAATCAGGTCAGTCATAAGAAGAATGCCACCAGGATACTCTCTGTCAAAAGTGGTTAGACCTTGATTCCCCCATTTCCTCTGGTCCCCTTCTTTCATTTCCACCAGTAAAATTATTTCAACTGTGCTTATGGGATCTTGGAGAGGAATATTTTGATGTAGATCCACCACCAGTCCTGAGTAAGTTAATCTCTTGTTTACCAGGAAGGAGCTTCCTGGAGCAGGCCAGGAGATGGGCCTATTTTGGTCCAGGCAGGTGGTAAATCACAGCGCGGAGACAGCTGCCCACTCCTCCTGCTGTCAGGCTGCCTTGGGAGATGTTCTCACTCTCCGCAGTCCTGCTGCTGCTCTTCTAGAATGTCACCCTAACCCTGCAGTGTTAAAACAGAGCTGGGGTAGGCAACTTGCCTGCATAATGTATGTAACCTCCCTTATTCACACCTTCTTTCTGCCTAGAGTCACAAGAATCCAAAGGTTGAAGGAATTCATGTTTAAAGCTCATCTGGTCCAATACCCTCATTTTGCAGGTGTGAAAACTGAGGTATGGAGAGGCTGAATGACATGCCCAAAGTTGGTAAAGAGTGACAATAGCCCAAGCTCTTGGGACCCCAAATCTAAGATGTTTTCCATTCTACAATGATGTGCCCGTAATAGCAAAGGGGTGGAAAGAAGCTATGCATGCACAAACTGCTACGATGTGAATGTATATGCATAAATGTGCACATGCTTTGAAAAAAATACAAATAGCGTCATACATCTGGTTCTGCAACTTGTTTTTGTTTTTGTTTTCACATAATGACGTTTGAACATCTTCCCTGTGGTTACAGATAAATCTATCTTCTTGCAAAATTTTGGTCTCTCTGTTTTGGCTCTTGTCTTCCCATCAACTGTGCTGAGCACAGCAGTCAGAATAATCTTTTTTAAATGTAAATCATATGCTATTACCTCCAGGCTTAAAAACCTTCAATGGCTTCCCATTACTCCTACGATAAAGGCCAAATCGCTCAACCCGATGTCTCAGGCCTTAGGTGACCTTACTTTCCACTGTCCCCTCCCTGGCCTCACCTCTGTGCAGCCACCTGAGTTTGCTTCAGTTCCTTAAAGGAACTTGGCTTGTTCCCCCACCTCAAGGCCTTCTGGAATGTTCTTCCCTCTCATTAAAATACCCTTCTTGCATTCATGTACACACAGGTACATGTGTGCACATATATACCTATGCGCATGCTCGCATTTACACATGCACCCACACACACATATGGGTCTTAAAAGCTCAGCTCAAACAGAACTTCCTGCTTTTCCTGACCCCTCCACTTCCCACCCAACTCCAGACTTCATCAGACCTGACACTACTCACTCTTGTAGCAGCACCTATTTTTCTTTAAGGCTTTATCCCAGTGTATGCATGTATATATGCACATTTGTAGAATTATTTGATGAACACATTTTCCCTGTGACACTGTGAGATCTCTAGGGAACAGCAGGTGACTTGATGCATCATTGTATCCTCCACTCTTAACCCAGTACCTAATAAACAGTAAATCCACAATTAATATTCATAAAATGAATAAATGGAAGTGCCAGAGCAATAGAGGATGTGTGCAGGTGGTATAGGAAATATTGTCAAAGGAAAGAAACCCCCTTTCCCTGAATCAGTCTGCACCCTGGAATCAAGTGGGCAAGTACAAATTACAGGCCTCAAACTCAAGTTTGAGAAGAATATCACCTTCTTTATTATTTAAAATCAATTTATTCCCAAAGAATGGAGATGGAGGGGTAAAGTCCTTATTGGAGCACCCCGTTCCTTCCCTCTCGCAGCTGTGAATAAGAACCACAGTGCAACTGTGTGATGGTCTGGAAACAAGAAAAGCATCTGTAACCTCCAGCCTATCATGAAGCCCCTGATTCTTCTAGGTCCACATCTGTAGTGACCTCTTGCTTGGAAGGCCCACTCTCTTTTGATGCCCCACATAGGACACAGAACTCGACTGTGACCCAGATCCCCAGCCCCAGGATCCCACCTTCCTGGGAGCACCAGCTGCCATCCCCATTGGGTCTCTTTATCCCCTTAAGCAGCTGCTACAGAAGGCTCACAGCTTCCCATGGCCAGAGAGATGTCCACAGAGAGCAGAAAGCACCACTGTTTGAGAATGTGCCTAGGAGATGCATCCCCCAGTCCCTACCCCAGGCTGCCCCTGCCCCAGACCTCTCTTCCCTTCCCATTCCAGAGAATTTCTCCTTGCCTCCTCTTTCTTCTCCCCCACAAGGCCACCTAAGAGCATCTCTTCACAAGATGCAGATGAACCACGGGTTGCAGGCTGCTTCTGTTGACAAAAGTCCCTGAAGCAAGAAGCCCAAGCTACCTGTTTAACATGGGGAGGAGGAAGGCACTAGAGGGAACTCAAAAACACATTAATATTCCAATAAATCACAAGTCATTGCCTCACACATCATTCTGATGCCTTTTACACCCCCACTTCCTGCCTGAGCCTGAGCCAGCTGCCATGTGCGAAAAGGTTCCCAGGGGAATGGGAGGGAATGAGGACCAGAGGAAAGACAGGAACTTGAAGAGGGACATAGAGGGTCTAAAAGGATTCAGAGGCAGGATGGGGGCATCTGGTAGGGCATGTCCCCAGAGCCTTCACTAGGAGACCCTTCTCCCTCCTCGTGGTCACAGATGGCCCCTGCCCCACCTCTAGTTTTTTCAAGGCGCTCTTCTGAAACCTTGATGGTAGAATGGTTTATACCTACCTCTGTGGAAATTCAACTGAATTTCATCTAGGGGTGATGAGAATGGCAGGCCTCAAGATCAGGACTCCTGCAAAGGGCAAGTGGTGAGTGGTGGGTGAAACTAACACTCCCAGTATTGGACTGCTAGGCAGAAGGGAGCACAGGCCCATTCCTTCCCAACTAATCAAACAGAAGGATCTTCCCACCTCATGGAACACAGATGAGGGTCCCTGTCCACCCAAATCACATAAATGCATAAGCTGTGGCCTCTCAGCCCTTAGAAGACAAGCCAAGGGGTAGACTGTGAGCCCACAGCCTGAAATTTAGTATGAATTCTCCACTCTCAAGTCTGGACCTCCCCATCCACAGAGCTTTTACCTGAGCCCAGCTGATATCCCCAGCAGCTCGCAGCCCTTCCAAGAAGACCTTCCCAGCTCCCACTCTGGCGCCAGCCCTTGGGTCAACCGCAGGCGGCTGGGATGACTTTTATTTTCTTAGCTGATAGGTAGCAGCAGCCCAGCTGGCTCATGCCTCAAAGGCAGGAATTCCTCCTCTAGCTCATCAGCACTGGTTTGTGCCAACGGGCCAGGCAGGGGACAGACCTGGACCTCCCATAGGCCCCTGCCTGGCACCTGGTTCAGGACTCAGGCTGAACTGATTACACAGGCCCTCTCAAGCTCAGCCTGCGGTGTTATCGGGAGTCCAGTATCTCCTTACCGCAGGCCCTGCTTGTCCAGAAATCTCTACCTGAATCCTGGTGATGATAAACAAGGTCATTGCGAAGGCCTCACCTCACCTTGTTTTAGACAGAGATAAGAAGCCCAGAGGACTAAATACCAATGACCGTGTCGACCCCCGATGAATGCACTGAGGGGAACCCATGGCTTCGTATCAACAGATATCAACTGTATGGCATTCTGGAACCATCTGAAGTGCAGATACAGACATAGTTTTGGAGACTCTCCAGATGTAACTACAGCCTAGGTGAAGAAACCAAACTAATGCAATGAACTGTCTTCATCCAATAAGCATTTACTGAGGCCAGGCATGGTAGCTCACACCTGTAATCCTAGCACTTTGGGAGGCCGAAGTGAAAAGATTGCTTGAGCCCAGTAGTTCAAGACCAGCCGGGGCAACATAGTAAGTCCCCAACTCTATATACTTTTTAAAAAGAAAACATTCTGATCACCTGCTCTGTGCTAGTCACTGTGCTGGGACAACAGCTGTGACCAAGAAGCCCCTGCCTTCCTGGAGGTTATTCTCTCATGAGAATAAGAAGCAAGAAATTAACAAGTAATTTGTGATCAAATTTAATGGATATTAGTGCATGTTGAGGAATGCAAAAACAGGGAGGCTTCAATTAGAACATACTATTTTTTTAAAAAAGGCTTCCTGGGGAAGGCAGAAGGGAAGAGAAGAAGACAGAGACCCATGTTACAGAGGCTTGGAAGGTAGACCGTGCATAGACACACCATCTCAGACGCTAGTGCAGAAATTGAGATATGAATAGTTCCTCATGTTCAAATCCCAACTCCACTACTTGCTATTGTTTGATCTTGGACAACTTTCTCACTTGGAGCCTCAATTGTAGCATCTATAATAAGATGGTGATAATAACTGCCTATCTCATAGGGTGGCTGGGAGGGTAAAGTGCGTTATTAACACAAGAAAGGCCCTTACTTAGCAGAGTAAGTCTTCAATATGCAATCACTGATATTGTTGTTATTATCACCAGAGCTTAGCTGAAGGTAGAACAAGGGAAATCATAACAAAAGACTGAATCCAAGTTCATCCTAATGGAACAAAGTCATGGGACTTGGTGATACACTACGTCTTGGTAACTGAGAAGGAGGAAGAACCAGCATTGATTCTCTCATTGTTGATCAACAGAATGGAGAATGCAATGAGCCCTGAATTAGGACATCGAAAGGCCTGAGCTTGCTTTCTGGCTCTGACATTTGGTGTCAGGATAACATTGGAAAATCACTTGAGACCCTTTGCCTCAGTTTTCACATCTGTACAATGGAGAAAACACTTGGCTGCTTTGCCTACCTTACAAGATATCACAAAGCTAGCAAAAAAAGTGAGTGTGATGGCCTTTTAGTCATGTCATAAAGTCCTACCATCATGGGAATTATTATTATTCTAAAGGTTGTAGCTTGGGAAAACAAAAGCACATGCTTCATACTGAATCTCCCATGACGATAAAGAGATTCTAGACCTCTTTTCTTCTTTTATTTGCTTTTCAAAGTTCTGGGGCTGTGCTTATCAAACTACTGTGCCTACAAAATACCTGGGGATCTTGGTAAAATGTAGTCTGATTCAGGAGGTCTGGGGAGAGGCCTGGGTCTCTGAATGTCAAACAAGTTCGCAGGTGAGCAGCTCACTGCTGCTGCTGGTCCACAGACCACACTTTGAGTAACAAGGTCCTCTAGCGGACCACATAGAAAAAGTGGTCATATTCCTCAGGATGAGCTGACAGAGTAGACAAAGGGGAGAGGTGTTCAGGATCCACAGCTGTAGGGTCCCAACCAGATGCCCACCCCCTTTATTAATAATCACTCTGTGTGTGCCTGCTAAGTATCAAGCACCATGCTAGATGCTTGGCAAATATTTGCTCATATAATCCCTGCAACATCCCTATCTAATTGTATTTTACAGATTTGAAAAAACTAAGGCCCAGAGAAGTTAAATTATTTGCCCAAGGTCACACAGCACACAGTCCTTCTACCTCCAACTCCAGGGCTGAGCCCAGAGCAGAAGGTAATAAAACGCAGCACATTCTGTGATCAGCTCCCACTCCAAACCACAGAGCAGAAAATCAGCTGCTGAACATTCACTCCTGAAGGCTGAGTCATTCCATGGCAATGGCCTAAAGAAACAAGTCCCAGATCTTCCTTGGTTCTTGTCCCACCAAACGTGCCTCTCGCTTCCATTCTGTGAGCCACCAAGGATCTAATAAACCTCTTCCTTTTGCATATCACAGGGTTTTAAAGCTTTGGCTCTGAAGCCAGACTGCCTGGCTACCCATCTTGGCTTTGCCACTTACTAGTTACTTAACTGCTCCAAGGCTCAGTTTTCTCATCTGTAGTGTAGGGATAAGAATAGTACCAGCTCCACAGTGTTGAAGAGGATTAAATGCTATCATGCATGTTAAGTGCTTAGCCCAATGTCCCACACACAGCACAGGCTCTATAGCTGTTTCTAGTATGATTATTAAGGTAAAATAAGAGCAGGTCCTTAGCCTCTATTATACGAAATCAGCTCACCACATCCCAGTCACCTGACCCCCCTCCCCAGAAGCCACCAGGATTTGAGGTCTTGGGCAAGTGTGAGTGATTCGCACCCTGGTAGGAAGTTCCAGGCCATTGCACCTGCCAGCGGTGCTCAACTCTGCTTCTCATAGAGAATGGGGAATGTGTCACATTTATGGGGGCCCTTTATTGCACATCAGGGAAGCGCTTTGCACAAATGTTTGGATTAACTTTTTGTGATTCTGGCCCCAGGCCTGCTATGAATCAGTCTTGATTCAGCTCACTCACTCCAGAGATGGGACTGAGGCTGTGGTTTCCATCCCTGCCCGCCTCCCACCCCTCCTTCCTCCACTCCTACCTGCTGTCACCAGCCACCACCTTGAATCCCTCAGGAACCTGGGATGAAAGAGTTGTGGGGTGATGTGAATGACAATCGCCACGCTGGCCCTCCAGGATGTATTAACTGCTATTAAAAGATACTCCAAGTCATTATTGTAGCATTGCAAGGACTGAGCTGATTGCCACTAATCTCAGACTCCCTTTGTGTTCCTAATGGAGGGGAGCCGCCTCGTGTGAAAAATCCCATTTTGTATCTTTCTTCTAAAATTTAGTTTAAGAAAAATAACTAGGGGCAAAATGTGATATTCAGCAATTGAAAATGAGTAAGATAAGGATTTAAGTACGGAGCAAGTGAATCACAAAATAGAGCTTGGTGCAGTCGGGTAGGCATGGAAGAGAGCAGGCACACAGGAGGAGCAAAGGGTAGAGGTTGCCAAATGCCCTTCCGATCCGCTTTCACTACCTCTGATGACAGCCACAAGAACTCTCTTTTTGTGTTAGTGTGTCTTTAACACGCTTGGACATAAGACAATCTCCCTTTGTTAACAAACAGAGAGCAGGCTCACACCAACAGGCAAGCAGCACAGCTTGCTTGGGTTAAAATCACCGCTAAGGCACAAAGGCACTTTGTGACCTTGGGATGTAAAGACTCAGCGTCTTGTCTGTGAAATGGGATTAATAGTGGTCCTTCTTTCATAGACTTACCATGGGAATTCAATGAATAACTTCACAGGAAACAGGTTTGGCCCTCTGCTAATGTGAGCAAGCATTATGTGGCAGCTGACGGTATCTGAATTGAATATAATTGCTCTGTTCTCATTGTACTTATTTTTAGGATTATTTTCTACTTGAGGAACATGATACTGGTTTTTCATTTTTAATAGCAATACGAAGTATATTTGTAAGAGATGTACTTAAAGTCACCCAAAAATAGTGTATTAACAATAGGACAGATAATGTGAGGTTGTGGCAAAAATCATGAAAGTGGTACTTGAATAACTAAATTTTGGGAAGCCTGATCCAGTCTACTTTATTCATTTTACAAATGAAAACCTGAGGCCCAGAGAGGGAAAGTGACTTCCCCAAGGTCACACAGCAAGCTAGCAGCAAAGTGGTTCTAGAATTCAGAACCCAGTTGAGTGTATTACCTAACGCACTGTATTCAGGTCACTAAGTTGATCATGTCTTAAGAATCAACAAATTAGAAGGTATCCCTGGAAGTGAGTGGTCACTTCTTTGACATCCTGGTACTTAAGCTATTATTATGGAAATCCTCAACTACAATGAGCCACTTTGCTTTTAAAAAAAAAAAAAAAAAAAAAGGAAATAATATCATTTTCAGGGTTTTCAAAGAATTCAGGCAAGGCACAAAAACAATTCAGAACTAAGGATACTGTTTTCTTTGGAGCATGTATAAGATATGCCTTTGGGTTCCTAATTTCTTTTCATAAAAGCATATGACTAAAGCAGAAAATACAGTGATGACTTTTTTCATAAAAGCAAAAAGGGCAGGCAAGAAAGCATTTGTTTCATTGGAGGACAAAAGATGAATTTATGTGGTCCAGTGTAATCATAGCATAACAAGATTACATTGCAGGGGTAAAATCAGTACAGTGGCAATCGGAGAGCAAAAAACAAATTGCTTTCCAGCCCTGTCTGAGTGGTTCCTGGCTTCAAAACTGAACAACAAATTCCCAACCCTCTCCAGTTCTTTCTCGTTAGTAGGCAGGGCTGGGGACCTTTTAATTTCCAACTTCCTTTAGATATTGATTACTTGTAGGTGTACTAGAAACCAGAGAGCAGGCTTAATTCTACTAGTAGGAATGAATAACCACCTTCGTCCACCACCTGCTGCAATGAGCAATGCATTAAACTTCTCCACCTGTGAAGAGTTTCTTCCTTCCTTTTAGGAAGATTGAATTTGTGTCTTATGACTAGAATCCGGGCAAAAAGGAAGAATTTGAGGTGAAACTAGAAAAAGAGATCTACCTAGGAGTTATCCAGTGACCATGAGTGTTCTCAGGTGTGTTTCCCACTCATTACTCTATTTGAGCATCACAAACTTGGAAGTCCTCAGTGACCAGGCAGGGAATGGAAATGGAGGGAGCTGTCTGGGGAAAGTGGGGACCTGCAGTGTCCCTGCCTCTTTAAAGGGGTGACAGCAACTCAGCTGCAGTCACCTGTCACCTTGTGATGTAGGCTCAGTATTGCCAGATAGTCTCATCACTAAAGAAATGCCAGAAACCTAGATTTTTGTAAATTGCTCTGATTTTTAAATGTCAGTGACTAGTTTGCTTTCTTCCAAAATTCAGTGTAGGCTCAACACAAGCATCACAGTGTGGCTTCGGCCTGCAGGCACCTCTGCTCTGTCCCTTCCCCTAACCAGTCTCACTCTCTCTGCTCTCCAATGCCAAGCATGAACAATGACTTTCCAGTCTAGACGCCAGCCGGGACCCCACCGGAGCACTATATCTGCACTTCTGTGCTACGACCCACCTCCTGGTTTGTGTATGTATGTGTAGTTTTTGGCTTTGTTTTTTATTTTTTGGACCAACATTTAAGGCATTGATTAAGGAAAAGGAACCAATGAAAGAAATAGAGGAAAAAAACCCAGTTGATGGCATCCAACATGGCAGAGAGGTCAGGATGGTCCCTTGTTCTTCTTGTTCACGGTGCCTGGTTCACAGAAGATGCTTAATAAATCTTTGTGAACAGATGACAAAAGAGGATAAAGTGAAAGACAAATGGAGTCACTATGTAATCCATAAGGAAAAATGACCAGGACCTGAAGCAGAAACTATCAGCCACTGAAATGGAATCAACAACGGAGAAACCAGAGCTTATAAAATCAGAGGTCCAACTAGAAGAGAAAAGAAAGGTAGAGAATTTAAAATCCCATAGCCTGAGCCAAAATTGGGTT
This sequence comes from Cebus imitator, assembly GCF_001604975.1. Taxonomy (NCBI): domain Eukaryota; kingdom Metazoa; phylum Chordata; class Mammalia; order Primates; family Cebidae; genus Cebus; species Cebus imitator. Next base: position 3,480,720 of record NW_016107606.1, read on the forward strand.
GTGTCATTTGGAGACAGAAAGCCTAAATTTGAATCATGGCTCTGCTAATTAGGAGCCATGAGATTTGAGGCAAGTCATGAATCCCGCTGGGTGTTGGTTTCTACATCTGACAACAGGGACTAAGATTATCTAGCTCCATGAGATTATTAGGGGATCAAATGAAACAATGGAACTTAAAATGCTTTGCAAACTAAAAGACACCCCAGAATGGGGAGGGGGGAACAGGAGAGTCAAGTCATGTAGAAAGTGGTGAGTCAGAAGGGCAGTGCAGAGCCAACATGTTTCTTGGGCTGTCTGCATCATTTAATGTGTCAAGACGGCTGTTGGCCTTGCCCTTGGCTTGGATCACCCTGATTAACAGGTGCCTGGCCAGCCAGAAGTTTGACTCCAACTAAGCTGATTGGACAACTGAGTGGGGAGGAGCTCCTTAACTTGGCCAGTGATGGAAGACAGCTAAGACAGCAGCCAAAAGAAAAACCAACCTTCTCCATCCAGCTCAAGGATGACTGGATTATCTGTGAAGCTCATCTGACAATCTGTCTCCAAGGGTATACGTGAAAAAAATCCTTCCAGGGCCTCATTGCTGATGAAGAGGGCACACCAACAAACGAGCTCATTCAGGGTGTGAATTATTTATGTTCATGGGATGCAAGTTTACACAGCTCCATTAACAAAAATTACATCTGGCAACCACTTCTAAACAAATGCAGTGACTGTGGTTTTAAGTAGTGAGCTAGACAATAAAGCAGAGCAGCTCCTTCAAGCCTGCTGAGTAATTCCCTCCTTGACCTCAGCAGCTGGAAGCTTGATAAAGGGTTAGGAATGTGGGCTCTGGAAACAGGTAGACCTGGTTCAAATCCTAGCTCTGTCACCTTGGGCCACTTAACCACTCTGAGTCTCAGTTTCCTCAGTTGCAAAGTGGGAATAATAATAGGAGCTACTTTCAAGAGCAGTTGTTAGGATTAAATGAGATGACCTTTGCAAGAATCTAAGCACAGGGCTTCTCTCAAAGAAAGCAGTCCAAAAATGGTAGATAACGTATTCACTGCTACAGTCACTTCGTAATTTTACTTACTGGGATTTGGAGGATTCTAGACTGTGAAAAGATGTGAACAACATTGAAGTAAGACGATTTCGTACAAAGAGTTTCTTTTCTTGTGGCCAGAGGGCATCTTGAAGGCCCATAAGAAGCTTTTGGTAAGACATAGAGGACCCCAAATTTAAAAGCCTCTAGACAACCTGTGAGCTCTTCAACTAGAATGGCCCCACTTTGACCTGCTTTTTTATATAGAAGCTGTATGTACCATTTTGCTTGATGAAATGTTTTTCACTACTAAAAATAAGTCAACCTCTTCATTGTACAAAGAGAGAAGCTGAGGCCCAGAGAGAAGTGACTTGTCCAAAAATACATTGTGAATATCTACCAGACACAGGACTGGTTTTTTATTTTTGTTTTTGTTTTTCTGAGATGGGGTCTTCCTCTATTGCCCAGGCTGGAGTGCAGTGGCACAATCTCAGCTCACTGCAACCTCTGCCTCTTGGGTTCAAGCAATTCTCAAGCTTCCCAAGTAGCTGGGACTATAGGCTTGCACCCCCATGCCCAGCTAGTTTTTTTGTACTTCTAGTAGAGACGGGGTTTCACCATACTGGCCAGGCTAGTCTCGAACTCCTTACCTTATGATCTGCCTGCCTTGGCCTCCCAAAGTGCTGGGATTACAGGAGTGAGCCACCATGCCCAGCCAGGACTGGCTTTTATGTCTCCAAATGTTTGTCAAGCATAAATAAATTAGTCTAAATGATTAACTATTAGGTAATTAATATTCTCAATACAACCATGCTGTCTTTAATTAGATCAATGTTACACCCTGTCCAACATGCTTCTTCTCCTTTGAGACATAGGCTAAAAAGATCTGTCTTCCATCCAGATACATGGAGAACCTCTCTTAGGCACAGGCACACATACACTTTGTACCTAGGATCTGCAGTACCACGCAAGAATTTGCACATTCTGTTATTTTGCTTTTGCTTTTATTTTCAAACCAGTTCATAAAAGAGCAAACAAAGCCAAATTAAAAGAGATTGGGAGGAAATAAAGGAGAGAGAAAAGAGAATCCATGAAATCCCATATTAGGCAAGTTCTGTGTATATACAATGTCTAGTTTCCAGGAAAGCCATTAAATTACTGTCCTCACATCCTCACATGCAACCTCAGAACTGGCAGCCGTTGACTATTTATCTGAACCAGGTCCTGTGCTTAACATGTCACACATGTTGATTTTCTCATCTAGATCTCTCAAGTACTCTATGAGGCAGGTATTACTATTCCCATTTTACAGATGAGGAAAACAGAATAGAGAGAATTAAGTAAGTAGCACAAGATCACAAGACAGGGGCAGAGCCAAAATTTGAATTCGCATCAGCATAACTCCAGAACTCTTGCTTTTAACCACGGTATACAGTGGATTCACCTGTAGCCACGTGTAACTTACGTGAATTGAACTAGATATATTCAAATAAACAATCAAAACAAGCAGAGAGAGAAAAACAAGTGAACAGTGAACGTGATCTCACCTGTCCTTCTTCCCACTGACCATGGACCCCAAGATGAGTGTCAGATTGCATATGTGCTTTGATGGCGCCTCCACGGCCACACACACATCATCACCGCCACATGCAGAGAATGACTCTAGGGTTTAAAGACACACTTTATACACTTCACCGAAGTGTAAGCCAGCTGCATCATCTGAGGCTCCAAGAAGCAGTAGTGATCTGGTCCAAGACTGGGAGAAAAATGACTGCATTATATCAGTCTCCAACAAGAGCAAGAAAGCCCTTCAGAGGGACACTCAGGGAAATTTTGACTATAGCCTGTTTTTCTGCTTAGGTGCTCACTTGAGACCTCCCTTAGGAATTGTGTCTTCTGCCTCCGGACTGAAAGTGAGCCTAATGGGGAGGCAGGGAGGCCAGCTTCTGGCCCTCACTCTGCCACCACACTGGAGTGAGATATATTCTGTCTGCCAAAAAAGGATCACTTAGGGAGCCAAATGATTAAGAAGCCCTCACTTGGTATTTGGATTTAGTCTCCGAGGGCTGCAGGAACTGGGTTAAACCAAGCTGATCTCTATGAGGGACTGTCCAGACCCTCAGGAGATTCCACATCTCACACAGAGGACATCTACCTGTACCTCCCCCATTCCCAACAACTCCATCTTGTTTAGTGCTTCAGGCAATCCTTTCCCTGGACCTATGGGGGAATAAAAGGAGACAGCCTCTTGGCCTGGAGGTACAATTGTGGCTGGCCTGGGGCTCAGACTTAGACTTGGAAACAAAGACAGGCTGCAGCCCCTCTCCATCCCAATCAGCAACGCCTGCTCAATCCCAGCAGCTGACCACTTGATCATTCATAATCTCAGTGACGGAAGAGGGTGTCAGGAGCCAAGAAAAGGAAGGAGATCCTTTCCAGCCAACTGCAACCTGAGCTGTCCAATCCAAAGTTTATATTATTAAAAATAAAAAGGAAAATGAAAAAATTGACCAAATGTGGTTATAGGGAGGCTGAAACGGCACACTGTAGGGCCTCTTAGCGAAAGATGAGGACTTCTTATTTCAGCTAGCGGCTTTCGTCTTTATCATGCCAAACAACCATTCACAATAATTTTGTTTTCTTTAAAGGAACTGACCCGTTTTATTCGAACAAATAGACCAGTTGCTTGAATACCAGGCAACACAGGCTTCATATTCTTCTGCAGCTTAGCAAAGTTTCTCAAATAGCAGCTTTGCAGCCTGCCTGGGCTGACGAAACATGTAACTTAATCATCTAGGGCCAAGAGCCAATGTGACTGCTGGAGGAGAGAGTTAAACAGAGCGTCTGTGGGAATGAAGGTCCAAGGCTCTATGGAACTCAGTGGACAGCAACGCTCTTTGGAGCTTGACCCTACTACCGTACTTAGACCCTTGCCCAATTGAACTTCACCTGCAAATACTGAAAGGACCTAGAAACAAACACTCCTAGACCTGTTTTTCTGCTTGCATTGCACTTTATAGCACAGTAGCCCCTGACTTCCTTGGTCTGCTCATTGGAGAGGGACCCCAACCAGAGGGCTAGGTTGTAGGTCAATCTACTTAGCTAAGGCTCAAGAAAACAAGCCCCACCCTGACTCCAAGGCTAAGGCAGGTAACCATTTGCTACTAGTACCTTTATTCTGCAAACAGTTTTAGGGAAGGGCGTATAGGTGTGTGTGTGTGTGTGTGTGTGTGTGTGTGCACATTTAATATTACTATTGTATATACATATATATATCATATGCATATTTCACTGTTATACAACCCAAGAACCTTTCTCTCCTATAACTCTTTTATTCTCAAATTGGATTATAGATAAGTCTTTTCTTCTCTTTCCTCTTAACTTATGAGGCCAGAATTTTCTCTTGTATCCCTACATTGAGAGAATGCCAATGGATCTTAAAGGAGGAATCATAGAGATCCATTTTCCAGTCCAATGCTTGGCTCCCCACCGAGAGCCCAGTGCAAGACTGGATCACAGTGGCCCTCGGTAAATACGTGGCAGCTCAATCAAGAGGCTGGTTAAAAGGCTGACTGGGGTTTGCCCCACTCAAAGGCAACTTCAGGTCCCTGGGTCTACATCCTTGATTATGCTAGAGCTAGAGAAGACCCCAGCCATTGTCTTATAAACACATGCACACACAACAATTGTAAGCTCTACAGGACAGGTTAGGATGTTCCAGTGCCTTCAAGGGGCATCCCCTGAGCCAAGGATATAAGCCCCAGTAGTTCATTTGGGGGGGGGGGTGATCCCAGAAAGCACCAGTAGGAGATTTGGAAAGTAAGACGGAAAGGCAGGCAGCCAAAGCATGATGTGTTAATGAGCAACTGAGTCAGATTCCCACTGGGGACCTCTGGGTGACAACGTAGCATGTGCCTCAGAGTTGCCCCTACCAAGGGGTATTTTCTACCAACACTCATCTGTTAACTGAAGGCTTCTCCTGCAGCTCTCAGTCCCCAGCACCCCCAGATTGCCCTGAACTTTGGCCAAGCATGCTGAGAAAGCCCAGTGCCAGAGTCCCGGGTGCATGCAGCAAGAAGCTGGGGAGTAAAGGAAAGATGAGTCCCTGCGGGTGGGAGCAGGACTGTGAGAGCAGCTGACACGGCTGGAATCCCCGGTGCCTATAGCAGTGCCTGGAACATAGCTGGTGTCAAAAAATCAAGTTACATAAATGAATGCATTCATCCCATTGGTTTTACAAAACTTTGTAAAATTATCTTCAAAGGGGGGACATTTTCTTCAAAGGAAATCTTATGAACAAAGTTCAAAATGTAAAAGAGATTAAAGGAGAGTTGGCTGATTTAAGGACCAAAGCCCCATCTTCTCCCTCCACTATCTACAGACGCAGGTGAGGAACATTCAAGGTGCCTCAGAGAACAGAATGAAAAGTCCTGGTCTAATTCATTGGCTTATTTTACAAACAGGACAATTGAGTGCTCTGTCTCTGGTCCACTGGTATAAACTCCAGTGAATATTAGCATGCCATCTCAGTCTCTTCTTTAAAGCAGAAAACCATGAGTTAGTGCTGAAAATCAAAGGTAGCTCAAGGGAGAGTTGGCCAGTGAGGGTGGGCGCCATCCCTGGGCTTTGGCTCAGACTACGAACCTCTCCTGGAAGCACCTGGGAAGCCCTGGCTGAGGACTGGGATGTTCTTTCCCAAGACTGGGGGAAAGGAGGAAGCATTATTGCAAAATCATGACACCTCAACCGTCTCCAAGAACACAAGCAGTTAAGTCCAATGTCATTTGGGTCCCATTGCTCCAGAAGCAAACTTAGTAGCCAAGGGGGATGTCAGCACCATCCATTGTCACTCTCACAGAAGCTGCTTTTCACAGCTGCCAAAGGGGCTGTCATCTTGGACACATGTGTGGAATTGAGTCCCCTTGTCCCTGGGAAGATTTGCTGGGCAAACACATCTTGAGGGGGTGGGGTGGCTGGGAACAAAACTCCTGAAGAAATTAAAGCCAAGTTAGAGGTCACTAAATTGGAATGTACACTCATGGACAGAGAGAAAGAGGTAGAAGGAAAGATGTGTATCCACCTCCAGGAGCTGGACATGTTGGGCTTCCTGTGGCAATGTTTGGATCACACACATGGTATTCACCCCTATGAGTCTAGGTCTCTTGCTGCCAACACTGAAAACCCCAGACCAGCTGCCTTCCCTCTGGTCTTGACATTTTCTGAACATCAGGTGAGGCAGCCAAGTCCGCCTCCTGGTTTTATGGATGCAAGGGGAAACACACCTCTTCTTCATTCTCTTTGGAGCACCTAGCATTCCCTCTGCTGACAAGAAAAAGAAAAGAAATAATAAAAATGGTTTGGTGTGAACCCCAGTGGATATTAGCATTCCGTCTCATTCTGTTCTCCAAAGCTGAAAACTAATGGATCATTCTACCTGGGACAACTTGCCCCCTCTCCTCATCTTACAGATGAAAATGTGAGGCCCAAAGAAGTGACTTGCCGAGGACTGCAGTTATTTGATGAAAGGTCTGGAACTAAAAGGCCAGTTTTTTCTGATCTCTGGTCCATCGCCTCTTTTTCTAAACTAACTTTAAATAAAATCTACCTTTTGTTGTTTTAGCTCTGCTTTTATCCCCCTTCCCTTTCCTTGTTTCTTTTAGTTTTTTTTTTTAAATTTTTAGCTCTGTGCCTGGCACATAGACTTTCATTTAATGTTTGTTGAATGAAATATTATGTGAATAAATAAATGCATCTCCCTTCTGAGGGAAAGTTGGGGATTTTTATTTATTTTATTTTATTTATATGTGATGGCATTTCATTATGTTGCCCAAGCTGGTTTCAAATACATGGGCTCAAAGGATTCTCCACCTCAGCTTCCCAAGTAACTGGGATTATAGGTGCACACCGCTGTGCCTGGCAGGACTTTTTAATTCATTTTTCAGTCATCATTGATCTTTCAAATGGTACACACATAAGCATGTTGGATAAGCTGAGTTCTTTAGAGAAAGTTGAGATTGCTAGATGCAGTCCAGGGCTCAGACTAAGAAGGGGTGATAAAAATTCAGCAGCATTTGGTAGCAATTGAGAAGACTGTTACAGTAACACCTCCTTGGAGCGTTCTCAGATCCTTGCCCGTAGCCCAAGGCAGAAAGAAGTTCAAGAGCTTGCCTAGTGGCAGGCTGAAATTACTTCCAGTTCCAAAATTCTGTAATTCATCACATCAATTGACCTAAAATCAGGATATCCCTGTTGCTGGCTGTAATCATATCAACACCCTCAAAACACTCAGCCCGATAAGGTGATTTGTAAAATCTTGTTCCTGTCCAAAACAGCCACGGTGATTGCCACCTAAGAGAGAAGTCTCTGGACATCAGAATGTCTCTGGTGCAGCCTGAGCTTGTCTCTTTTGGTTTTACCTACTTAACCTTAGCACTCAAGCATTGCAAAGCCAGCAATAGGTTTCATCTTTGTTAACTGGGATTTTGCTATTTACTAACCACTCCTTTTATTCCCAATAAAACAGGCTGACTGTAAACACAATTTTTTTTTTCAAACAGCACAGACACTAACAATGAAGAAAATTAAAATAGCTGTCGACATTTTATGAGCATCCTTCTTTTCACTTCCCTGATTCTATCACCTAACATTGGAACTTAATCCTGGTGCTCTCAGTGCTGAGCACCACCGTTTTTGTTTTCGTGTTTTTTTTGTTTTTTGTTTTGAGACAGAGTCTTGTTCTGTCACCAGGCTGGAGTACAATGGCCTGATCTCAGCTCACTGCAACCTCTGCCTCCTGGGTTCCAGTGATTCTCCCACCTCAGTCCCCCTAGTAGCTGGAATTACAGGTGCCCACCACCATGCCCAGCTAATTTTTGTATGTTTAGTGGAGACAGGGTTTTACCATGTTGGCCAGGCTGGTCTCGAACTCCTGACCTCAGATGATACACCCGCCTCGGCCTCCCAAAGTGCTGGGGTAACAGGCGTGAGCCACCACGCCCAGCTGCACCACCTTGCTTTACACGGCCTCCTTCCATTCTCACAATATCCCACAATGTGGTGACTACTGGTTCCATTTTACAGATTGGAAACTGAGTCCCAGAGAGGTTGTAACCTGCCCAAAAGCACACAGCCAGTAAAGTGACAGAAATGAGTTTCAAATTCAGACTTCATTTCCAAAGGCCAAGTCTAAAAATAAAAATAGCTACTAACTTTTTTACCTTTACTATGTGCCAGGCGCTATGCTACGTGCCTCATGTACATTATCTCAGATCTTTACAACAAATTGATAAAGTAGGCTTTATTCTATGATTGAGAAACCGAAGGCAAAGAAGGGTTAAGTGACTTGCCCGGCATTAAACAGTTAGAAAAATGCAACCAAGAAGCAAATTCAGAATTCCTAACTCCTAAGCCTCTGCTCTTAACCTGGGAACTACGTGATTCCCTCCGCTCCATAGGCTGAGACAGATTTATGCATAAATGGAGTCATATGCTACACTTTATTCTGTAATTTGTTTGCTTTGCTCATCGGTAAAGGTGGGAAGTTTTTTGTTTTGTTTTTTGGCTTTTTTCTTTTTTTTTTTTTTTTTTTTTTNTTTTTTTCTTTTTTGAGACAGAGTCTCACTCTGTCACCCAGATGGGGCTCTCACTCTGTTGTCCAGATCTCAGCTCACTGCAGTCTCCGCAATTCTCCTGCCTCAACCTCCCGAATAGCTGGGATTATAGGCGTGTGCCACCACACCTGGCTAATTTTGGCATTTTTAGTAGAGACAAGGTTTCACCACATTGGCCAGGCTGGTCTTGAAATCCTTACCCCAAGTGATCCACCCGCCTCGGCCTCCTCAAATTCTGTAATTCCAGGTGTGAGCCACCACACGCAGCCTGGTGGATTTTCCATTCTTATCTGTACACTTGAAATAATGTGACCCAATCCTGCTCCCTTAAGCCAACAATTGGCGCTTTCTCTGTCTGGTGGTCCCTCTATGTGATCACAGCCCCGCACCCTGGCCACTGATCTCAGCCATCTTGCCCTCTGTGACTCCTTGACTCCTTACCTTTCACTCACCTTCCGTTTGCCGTCTCACACCAACCCCTGAAACCTGGAATTTCATACAGGCCACTGACTCAGACCTCAGGTTTCAGACAAGCCCTCATTACCCCGATTTGGCCACTTCTGACCCAGACTCTGGAAAAATACATCACCCCTTACAGCCAGCTACCCAGGACTCTAGCCATCAACACAGTCCTTGCCTTGCAAACAGTTGTCCTCCCAACCACTCCCCTAGATTTGCCCTGGCTTCATAAACAACTCAATGACAGAAAGTCCATCAGATAAGCTCTAAAATTCCTATAGTTAAAAAATAATATCTAATGTTGTCACTTCACTGAAGAAGGGAGATAAAATTTCTTGATAAACGTGCACAGACGACCCCACTCTGAGGTTGAACTATGTCCATTACTCTGCTTAAGGTAACCTAGCTGTGTGACTTTGGGCAACTTACTTCACCTCTCTGGTTATCAGCTTCTTTATCTGCCAAGTAATGGGTAGAACTAGGGAATCCCAGGTCCCTGAAAACTCTGAAATCCTATTAATCTGTGATTGAAAGAAATGACAAGCCTGGTAGCTATTACTCCTATCAATGTTTTTGTACAATCATTAACCAAACTAATGAGACTGTTTCTGCAATACAACTGCAAAGTTCACTTTCAGAGAGAAGGGGTGGATTTGGGAAAACTGGACATTGCTGGGAACCAGACACTGACTTGATCATAGCGTGCTGTCAACAGTGAAAGAAAATCTAGGGGATCCTCACAGAAATGGGGCGCACTTTGGAATGAAGGAGCACTTTTGGTGAGTCAAAAACTATTAGCTGACTGCAGTCAAGATGAAATCCACTTTGGAAATGTTTGGGTTTTTTTTTTTTAAGTTTGGCTCGATCACTTGTTTTTCACTGTTCCTTATGTAATCTTGTGAGATGTGGCGTCAGAAAGTCATAAATCATTCATGGTGCTTTGGGGAACAAAGAAAACCACTGTGCAAAGCACATACAACTTAAAATGTAATGAGACAAGTTTGTGCGTGAAACCTTAAAGAAAAGCGTAACTCACATGGTTCGTAGCCAACACTGATCACTAATTCTCGCAGTCTCTATATGTCTCAGCCATTTGTTTCTGGTTTCTTGTGCTTCATTTTAAATGGAGACTGAGTTAAAGATACAGCTGTCACAACTGCATTGCATTTTTCCAGGAGTCTTAAAAAAGATGCTATAGTAGTGGCATTTTTGGAAACGATTCAAACTGGCAGATTTTTCTTTCCTGCTTGAAGAAACCCAGAAAGCCCCCCTTTTCGTTCAGAAAAATCCCTTTTTCAATATGCTTGTCACTGCTGTTCATAATACCTATGCATCAATTAAACTCTCTTCGTAAAATATGCTCTTCCTCAAAACCTACGTACAAAAACACAAGTAGCCCCTGGCAGACGTAACCCATAAAGCTAACTCTAAAACATTAACACCTTAATAAAAGTGGTTTAGCTGAATTATTTCTGATGTGGCAGCTTGCTACAATGAGGTTTCTAATAGACAGGTAAATTATGTCTTTTAAATTCTCTTTCATATTTACTAACTCATTTGAGCTTCACATAAGTAGCAAGGAGAGTTGTGTTCATCATTAATTTACTCCTAGAATAAACTATTGACTGCCAAGCACTGTATAAGAGTTCTAAAGATACAGACAAGATAAAAATGCCCAGCCTGGGCAACACAGCGAAACATCATCTCTACAAAATTTTTTTTTGTTTTTAATTAGCCAGGCATATTGGTTTGTGCCTGTAGTCCCAGCTACTCAGGAGGCTGTGGCAAGAGAATAGCTTGAGCCCTGGAGGTCGAGCCTGCAGTGAGCCATGATCATGCCCCTGCACTTCAGCCTGGGCAACATAGTAAGACCCTACCTAAAAAATTTTTAACTGGGCATGGTGGTATGTGCCTATAATTCCAGCTACTTGTGAGGCTGAAGTGGGAGGATCACAGGGCTGTGTGCGCCATGATTAGTTTGTAACACTGTGCAAGTCACTAATTTTCCTTTGTATAATGAGGAAAACAATACTTTAAAAACTTAAGAGAATAAAAAAAAAAAAAAAAAAAAAAAAGATGGTCCAGGCGAGGTGGCTCACACCTGTAATCCCAGCACTTTGGGAAGCCAAGGCAGGTGGCTCACCCAAGGTCAGGAGTTCAAGACCAATCTGGCCAAAATGGTGAAACCCCATTGCTCCTAAAAGTACAAAAATTAGCTGGGCGTGGTAGTACATGCCTGTAATCCCAGTTACTCTGGAGGCCAAGGTAAGAGAATCTCTTGAATCCAGGAGGCAGAGTTTGGGGTGACCTGAGATCGTGCCACTGCACTCCAGCCTAGGTGACAGAGTGAGACTCTGTCTCAAAAAAAGAAAAAAAAAAGATAATAATGGTATTTGGCTTTATGCCACTCACAGTGTAGTGGGGAACAGACACATAAAAACCATTACAGGGAAACAAACCAAAATGAGAATGTCTCCCGAAAGTTAAGTGTTTTGTCCCATGTCAAACAACTAGAAAGTTCTGGAGTAATAATTTCCTGCAAAGTCTAAGATCTCCAAAGTGTAAGTTCAGAACATTCTTAACAACATTCTACAGTATTTTATGAATGGACAAATTTTGATGGAAGAAAATGAGGAAAAGAAAGCTCCTAACCTGAGGTTCCGATATTAGAGGAATAAGTCAGGTTAGTTATCTCAGGAACCAGGGAGTGGCCAGCAGAACTGAGAGACATTTCTCAGCAGAACAAGGAGAAGTAGTCCCATAGATCTACTTCATAATTTCTCCCAGCAGGTTGAAGTGATGTCCAACCTAACACAGCATCTGGCATTGGATTGGTGCTCAAGAAACATCTACTTATTCTCTGTTCAATTGAATATAAATTAATCATATAACCTCTTGTAGGTATGTTACCAAATGTCAAACAGTTGCTCACTGCCCCTCCCCCCAAATCCTTGAAATCTCAATGATGTTGCCTTGAACCCCAAATTCTACAGCCTGGGAAAGCCTTAAGCCATCCTCAAGACCTTTGCATGCTTCTGGTGTTGAAAATCTTATTGTTGGCTCACTAATTCCATTCTACCCTGTGTACCAAGGCATAGTGCTTTCTCTATTTTACATGAGAATTTTATTTGTATCTGCCCTTTGCCAAGCTTTCAAGAATTCGCTGAAGATCACACAGTTCTGGGGAGTGATTCCATCATGTACAGTGCAGCACAGCTGATTCACCATCTTGCTGGTTCCACCACCCTCTCCCTTGCCCTCTCTCATATTTCCCCCTCCCTTTCTTCCTCTTCACTCAGGGACAGCTCTACTTGCTGTAAGTGCTTTACAGTAAGTAGACTAGTCAAGGGGTTTTTCTCCACAAAGGTGGATCTCTCCTTGGAAAGAATTCTCAAACCAACTGCTAAGACAATAAAAGTTTTCCATGTCTTATTCAACCCATGACTGAAATCAAAGATGTAGACCACTGTTCTTTATCTTCAGTGTTTCCTTTGACCACATGATGAAAGATGTCAGAGTCCCTATCATAATAGAGCTCCTTAATGCTCTCCTAACTCAATGGAAGAACTGCTTTCACCTTGGTCCAATTGCCAACTTATCTACCTAATTTTGATTCTCTGGAACCAAAGGCTTTCCTCACTGAAAGTGTGGTCTAATGTGTTCTGGATCTGTAGCTACAAACAACAGGAAAAAAAATCATTAAACACCCATTGCAAACAAAGCAAAATGCTAGGGAATGAGAGAGAAGTATGGCCTCTGTTCTAAAAGAACTCATGAGCCCAGAGGTGGCACCAACTTACCACATAATTTTAGGAAAATGACTAACCCCCAAGCCTCAGTTCCCTCATATGTAAAATGGTGATATTATCAACACCTACCACATAAGGTCATTGCAAAGAATAAGTAAGGTAAAAATAAAACAAAAAGGCAGAACATGTAAAGTAGTTGGTTTGGTACCTGATTAATAATGACAAATTATGTACAAATGAATCCGTGCTGATTGCTCAATGAAATGGGAAAAGATGCATAATATAAGGCAGACTTTGACAGGTTTTACAGAAGAGTTACAATGTCCTATGGGGAAATATGGGAGGGAAGGATTCATTCTAATTTAGAGGATTGAGAAAGAATCCTCAGAGTAGATAGAAGTTGAACTAGGTGTGAAGAATAAACAGGATTGGGACAAATGATCCGGGGAAGTTTCCACGAGGTGTTGAGAATCAGTGTTGAAATCTTGTGTATTTTTGGTAGTGTTTCATTCTTGAAGGATGATGATCTTGGCTCCTACCAGTTATGGTGAAAAACTACGTTGCTATATTCAGAAATGATTTGGTTGATAGAAGTCTTTAAAGATTTGTGGCTAAAACTCTACCTGACCCCTATGCAGTCTATGGGTGGCATAGTTTTTATAAGGCCGGAGGTTACGTTACCTGAAAGATCATTTAGATCAATACTCATTAGATGTCTCAACTGTTGTTGGGGGTACAACATCGTTATTCAAAAGCCGACTCATTATCAGCTCATACACCTCCAATGATAGAAAGTTCATTGCTAACACTATTTTGATCACAGTTAATATACTGAAAAGAACCAGAGAATAGGAAACCCACCAGGTTCATGGGAGATCATGGTAAGAAGGACATAGTTTCCAGAAAGTATAAGTTCTAAAAGGGAACTTAGTTTGACTCTAAGAAAGCCATTCAACCTCTCTGGACCTCAAAGCATCTCTCATGTTGCTTATCGCTCTAATATCCTAAGGCCTCAAATAAAAAAGGTAGCAGAGATTGAACAACATATTATAGAGAAAAATCAACTAAAACCAAGCATGCATACATATTTTGTAATTTCCAGCTACAAAATAAAGGGATTATTATTACCACTATGAAAGCATTTCATTTGAATTCAACAAGCAACATGTCAGTCCCCAGGGTTGCAGAGCTGAACGATCCTACTCTACTCCACCCTGGACAACCCATGCCTAGAAAGCCTTGTGTCCAGGTGTGGGTGCCTTAATTTAACAGGTATACGAGTACACTATGGTTTGGCCAGAAGCTGGAGATATAGCTGAAACATAGGCTGTCATCTAAGTAAAAACTCTTATCAGAGCTATATGAGAGGAACTGAAATTCGTTTAAACTACTGAGAGCAGAACAAGGGTCCACAGGTAAAATTACCACAGAAGTGGATTTCAGTTTTATGTAATGAAAATCATCCTAGTTATTAAAGTTGCCCAACTGGAAAAGCTAATGAATCCTATTGCCAGAAGTACTTCAGAAGGATCTGGAGAACTAACTCTTAGAGTAGTTGTAGAAAACATCTTTGCACTGGCTAGGCAATTAGTCCAGAAGATACACAGTAATATGGATCATGATTCATTCATTTCTTCAACATATATTTAGTGAACACTTCCTGACTTTGGGGCCTGCATGCTTGGGTTTAAATCTCCGCTGTGCCAATTCCCAGCTGTGAGACCTTGAACAAGTTAGTGTCTCTGTATCTTAGTCTCCTCATCTACAAAGTGGGAATAATAATCATTCCTGCTTCAGAGTTATTGTGAGGATAAAAGCAGATGATTTATGTAAAGCAGTTTCTAACAGTGCCTGGCACATATTGCATAATCAAATAATATTAGACATTAGTACCAGTAATATGTGATATGTTATTGCTATAATATATTGCAGTCAATGGCAGGCACTGAGCTAGACACTAGATTACCATGGTTAAGAAAACAGACATCAATCCTAACTTCCCTGAGTTTAAAGTCAGCCAAGTGGTTGGAGGGTGAAAAAGATAGCAAACAAAAAGTCACAAAAACAAATATAGTTTCAAAATGTGGCAATGCTATGAAGGGAAAAAAGAGAATGCCATGATAGCATATGACTGAGAGGAAGAAGACTCATCTAGACTGGGAGGTGCAGGGAAGAGTTCTTTGAGGAACTGACACTTATGCTGAGTTGCAGTGTAGATGCGTCCCTGCACCAGTGATTTAGAGGAGTGCCCTCATGCTTGACTTATTTTAAGTCCACAGAGAAAGTAAGCTGTCTATCTGCAGCAGTGTGGCATCACCTGGCAATCTGATTCCCAATTTGTGCCTCAAGCCTAACATTGGCAGTGTAAATGTAGACAAGTTCTCTTTGCTTTGGCTATCAGATTCCATTTGACTTTTCTCTGAAATCTATAAACTCATCAGTAAATCCATCCAGCCATCCAACCATTCATTTATTGATCTACTGGCCAATGGGAGATTCAAGGATATGTAGCACCCAATGTCAAAAAATTCTGCAAGGGAAGCCGATGTGTGTGTATAAATTCCTGTAAGTGAAGATACATGGGAGTGATGGAGGGAAATGGTATGGAATTTTTAAAAGTTAGAAATTCAGCACCAATAAGGGCATGAGAAGCTGTTGGGAAAGTGGCGTGTTGAAGTATACTGGGGATTCTAAGCAAAGTGAACTCAAAGGAATCAAATCTTACTCAGAATTTGTGTTCTAAAATCAATGCATAAAGCTCAAAAAAATAAATAGAAGATAGTCAAAAGTTCTCTTGAAAATCCCTTATGAGAGACTGTTGGAAAATGAAACTATCTCTCAAAAAATTCGATACAGCCACTGGGTCCTGTAGTCCTGAAATCAATTGTTGCTTCAGCTGAATTTGTGAGCTTGCTTTAAGGGGCCAGGTTGTATGAAATCTTCCACATTGGACCCACATATGGTGTGATGAGATGCTCATCCTGTGGAAAGACCATGGGAGTGGCGAGGAGGGGTAGCTGTGGCAAGGAGGAGTAGCCATGGCGAGGAGGAGTAGCCATGGTGAGGAGGAGTAGCCATGGCCATGTTTCCTGCATCCTGCAGGGCAGCACTCACCACTCAGCATGGAAAAGCAGGCAGAGCCGTCCCTAGCAGCTTAGCCATCAATTTGCTCTGCTCTCAGCTTCTTTTAGTCTACCTCTTCTTTTTATTCCTGGTCAACTAAATAGTTACCTGTATTTGCATTAAATATAAACATAATAATGTGTCCAATGTAACATGGTTAAAGACCCGAGGTCAGCAAAGAACTGGACTCTTCAGGAAACAGCTCAGTGGCCCAATATAACTGGAAGGTCAGGTCTATATTAGTCTCCTAAGACTCCCATAACAAAGCACCACAAACTCGATGACTTAATGCAATGGAAGTTTATTATCTCACGGTTCTTTCTAGAGAAGAGAAGTCCAAAAATCAAGGTGTCAGCAGGGCCACACTTCCTCTGGAGGCTCTAGAAAAGATTCCATCCTTTGCCTCTTCCAGCCTCTAGTGATTCTAATTCACTGTGCCCTTGTATCTCAACTTTCCCTCTCTTTTATTTTATAAATACAACAGTCATTGAGCGTAGGACCCACCCTAAATCTAGGATCATCTCATCTCAAGATTCTTAACATCATTTCCAATAAGGTCACATTCACAGGTACCAGGCTGGTGGGGTGGGCTGAGGACTTAGACATATCTTTTGGAGACCTGCTATTCAATCCAATACAGAGTCTAAGAAAAAAAGTTATAAAAGTAGATTGAAGCCCCTTTTTGAAAGGCTTTGAATGCCAATTTTGAATGACTTTGAGGTTCTAGCTCTCTGCAGGCTTGTGATGGTAGCAACTTTTACTTGCATGCTATTTAAACATCTCTCCACAGGGTCTCCTATTGTGACTTACTATTCCTCTCTGACACCCTGGAGCCCTTCCCCACTACTTCATGTACTCATTAGGGATCCTGCAGTACAATAAGCTTTAATAAACTTGATAAACTTCAACATTGCTTTTTCATGTCCTAATCAAAATTCCCAACCTGTATCGTATCCTCTACATGAGTGATGATTAATCAACTAAAATAATCTTATAAGATTAAGATATTCTTATGATTAAACAAATAAAATAATCTTATTTTAAAATAATAAAATAAGGCACTGGCTCGCCAACATTGTTAGAAACTGCACACGTGGCCTTTGGAGTGTGTCCATGTTAACGAGTGCTCTTGCTTGCAGAGATGCAGCAGCTGCTGGGGACAACACCCGAAGCAGGGAGAGAGAAATGCCCTGACTAGCTGCTGCCTCTTGTCCCCAAAATATCACTGGCCAAACTCAACTAGAAGCCAGCTAACACAGGAGCCCAGGAGCTGCAGTTTGCAAAGACAAGATCCCTGTGATACAGAACAGAGGCAGAAAGGGAAAGACACGATGGGAAGACAAGGGGGCCCCAGACCAGCACACTATTATCCCCATTTTACAGAAAGGGACATGGAGCTCAGAGAAAGTGATATCATTGCCTAGAGTCATGCAGCTAGTGAGTATGAGTGCGGACTTTGAATCCAGGTCTGTCGGAACCACAAAACAGAGGTCTTCACAGGTCTTGCCTGGTTCTCACTACCATCATAGAAATTTCACTTGCTTTGTCTGACTGCTTGGTCAGGAGATAGATGAAGGTTCTGAGAGGCAGCTTTATGGCTGTGAAATCTGCAAGAAAACCTTCCCTGGATTCAAGATCTGAGCTTTTTTTTTTTTTTTAACTTTAAGTTCTGGGATACATGTGCAGAACATGCAGGCTTGTTACACAGGTATACATGTGCCATGATGGTTTGCTGCATCCATCAACCCATCATCTAGGTTTTAAGCCCAGAATCCATTAGGTATTTGTCCTAATGCTCTCCCTCCCCTTGCCCCCCAGCCCCCAACAGGCCCCAGTGTGTGATGTTCCCCTCCCTGTGTCCACGTGTTCTCATTGTTCAACTCCCACCTATGAATGAGAAGATGCAGTGTTTGGTTTTCTGTTCCTGTGTTAGTTTGTGGAGAGTGATGGTTTCCAGCTTCATCCATGTCCCTGCAAAGGATATGAATTCATTCTTTTTTATATGGCTGCACAGTATTCCATGGTGTGTATGTGCCACATTTTCTTTATCCAGTCTATCACTGATGGGCATTTGGGTTGGTTCCAAGCCTTTGCTATTGTAAATAGTGCTACAATAAACGTAAGTGTGCATGTGTCTTTATAGTAGAATGATTTATAATCCTTTGGGTACATACCCAAGATCTGGGCTTTTTGAAGGATGCAGAGTTGCTAGGCTCAGGCCTCCTTCAGGAAAGAACCCACTGAGCCTGCCCCTGCAAGTGGCATCAGCAGACACTCTAGCTGTCAGCTCAAGCTTGGTGGCCTCAGCTTCAGAGAGCCACCTTGCCCAGGAGGGTACCCTTCCCTGATAGCACACATCCAATCACTGATAAAGGCTCAGTCTTTTGGGCTCACTGAGGACAACTCTAATGAACATCACAGTTCGACTTCTCCCTCTGTCCAATCCTGTTTCTTCTCTCTTCCCCAAGTGCCAATCCCAAACAACAAACCCTGACCCTGACAGCCTATGACAGGCCTTGTTGTTGTTACTGTGCTCGCCTTAGAGCCCCTCAGTCTACACGTATAGTGGATGATGGTGGCAACAGGAGTGAAAGCCATGGCGATGACCATCGTGGAGGTAGTTTCACCTCCTTTCTTCTCTAGACAGTCTGCAGGCCTGGGATTTTTCTGGTTGATTTAGACAGACAGCAAGTGGAGACACCATGAAATGGTGAGGCATTTCATCATTTTTTTGATGATCATCCCTTGCTTCATTCCCCCAGAATGAATCACTAAACTTGTATTTGATTGGAAGGTCAGTGGAAACACAGCCAACAGCTTTTCAGCCCCACCTCTTGTTTATTATGCAGAAGGCAGAAAATGTCTTCTCAACTACTTACTGTCTTGATAGTGTCTCCTGCTGGAACTGAAACACAACCTAACATTCTGTAGCCCTTCTGGGCTATTGGGGTCTTCTCTCTAGAGGTAGCCTAGATTCATTTCTGCCTTCCTGTAGAAGGTTCCCTCTGAAGACCCCAGCATGCTTGGAGAAGTGCTCAGACCCACTGATTTCTAATGCCAGCCCCGACAGCCAAGTAAAGACCTGAAGCATGGTGGGGCTTCCAGAAGCCACCAAGTCCACCTCTCTGCCCCCAGAAAGAAACCCCCACCACCAACAACATACTCACATTTTCTTTCTTCAAAATGAAATAAATGCCTTATTTTCTTGGCTATCCCAGCTCACCACTGTCTAATCAGATGACATAAGCTCCTGAAGCTCTGCAGAACTGTGGGTGGTCTCCTTCGCAGCTTTCTTCCTTGCCGACTAATTCCTGACCTTAACCTTCTTAGGTGTCAGTGCAGCACCTATTATTCATGACTTCATTGACATTTCTTCCAAATCCCTGAAGCTGGTGGTGACTCATCCTCTCAGTCATCGAGAGGCATCATTGGTCTGTACACAGTACACGGCGTGAAGTTCATGTTAGCTATTCTCTGATGCCTTGCAACAAAGATGCCTTCAAAACTTTTAATTTGATGACCTGGAGGCAAACATGAAGATTCCCGATTTAACAGCCTGAAGAATTAAATTAATCAACCTGTGTGAGTCTTGCAGGGACAAGGACTCTGGACTTGCCCCCTTGAGGGTCAGAGTCCTCAGGTCCATAGAAAGTTAGTTTAACAAAGGTCTAAAATGTCCACAGCAGTCCAGGCCTTCCCTAGAAGGACCTGTTTGAATTGACTCATGCACCCAAACTCAGTTTGCACGAAAGGAGTATGTCCTTGCATTTTCCATGGAATACTTTCTTTCACTGAAAAGAACTGAACATTTACTAAGCTAAACGGGAACTGAGGATTCATGCTCCTGCACAAAACTTGTATCTTCACAGCACTAATTAAGTCAAACAGGATGACAATTTTCTGGGAAGTTACATCAAAACTCCTAGCTTTGTGGTCGCTCAGTAGTATAGATCCCCTCTACCCCCATTCTTAGAGCATGACCCACACTGACATTTAGATAAAAGAAGGGGGCTTTGGTAACATAATTCATGGTGGAGAAAACAATAGTGGCCTTTTCAGTAAAACCATCCATAAGACTTATGCTAAGAGAAGGTTTACCCTGCAGGATAAAGGCTTGCTGGCTTGCAGATGTGCTACCTTAATGTCAGGACACAGTTATATCATTTTTTCCCTTTTCTACCCTCCTCTGTTCCCCACTCCCATATAACTCAAGCCCACAACCACAGCCCCTACCCAACAGCAAAGTCTAAAATAAGTCACTGACAGCCTTAAGGGTCAAGCTCAAGGAAAAATGAAACTCTGGGGTTAAACCCAGGTCACAAATATATGACCCTGAGACCACACATAGTGCACAGATATGTCAGTTTGGTTCATATACAGTGTCTTACTTTAAAATTTGAACATGCATTTCTAAATTGAGAGAGACCTCAAATTCCAGTTTTCCAATTTCTCCTGAAAAATAAAAATATCTGGCCACACCTGGGTAGCATTACTGCACAACCAGAACCAACTGGAGCTCAATAACCAGCACCAGCCCCTTCGCAAGGGGCACACACTCTCTAATTCACTTCCCTTATGCCACCCAAGTTCCAGTTTTGCATAGTTCTGCTCTGGCCCCTTCAGGCATCCAGGTTTGAGCCCTCTGAATTAAAGCAGGGAAGGGAGAAGAAAACGGGAGGGTCAACTGAGCAGAGTTTTCCCTGATGGTTTTTTCAGATGCTTTGGTATAGATGGAACAGAATACCTAACTAAAAGTTGCTTAAACAATAAGGACTCGGGAGTCGGGCACGGTGACTCACACCTGTAATCTCAGCACTTTGGGAGGCTAAGGCTGTCAGATCACTTGAGGTCAGGAGTTCAAGACCAGCCTGGCCAACATGGTGAAACCCTGTTCTACAAAAATTAGCCAGATGTGATGGCATGCACCTGTAATCTCAGCTACTCAGGAGGCTGAGGCAGGAGAATTGCTTGAACCCAGGAGACAGATGTTATAGTGAGCTGAGATCACACCCTGCACCCGAGCGTGGGGGACAGAGCAAGACTTGGTCTCAAAACAAAATAAAACAAAACAATAGGACTTTTATTACTTCATTCAACAAAAGTCTACATGTTGGCAGTTCCAGGGTTAGATTGTGGCTCAACAATGTCAAGACTCTGAATCAGCTTCTCTGCCATGTTTTTGGCTCTCTCCTCATGGTGTCAGGATGGCTGCCAAGCACCACATCCTCACACAAGGACATGCAAAAGAAGAAAGAGAGAGAATGAAATTTCTCTTCCTATGTCTCTTTCTTATCAAGGAGCAAAATCTTTTCAGAAGATTCCCGAAGACTTTAACTCAGATCCCGTTGGCCAGAACTGAACCATATGACCATCCCTAAATCAATCATTGGTGAATGGGAATAAAATTGTCATGTCTCTGAGTGAGACCAAACATGGCTCATTCTCTAGATCCAGAAGAGGGGGTCCATCTTAGCACACTGCTGTGGATACAGTTCTGTGAAAAAGAAGATGGGCAGAGTGGTAGGTGTGGGTGACACATACCGTTTGTGAAAGGTATGGCCATGGGGGGCATCCTGAGATTCTGTTATGGTGACTCTGTGTTGGAATGCTGGGAAACTGAACATGTGGCTGACTGGAATCTGCCTCTGTGGGGTCTGTTGAGGCTATAAGTAAAAAGTAAGGGACCATTTGTCGCTTCTTCTGGACTCTATATATGACCAGCTGACAGTAAGGTCATTTTGTTGTGAACTCTACCACTCCTCCCTTTTACCGTTAGGGGCCTGGAGCTTGTGTTTCAGTTACTTGTCTGGTCAGCAGAGAGCAGGTTCCCATCCCTACCAAGGGCCCAGAAGTTGTTCTCTGGATTTTCTTCCCCTAAGGGGTGCATAAAAGGGGGTTGCCTTTGAGAGCAGTCTTGGGACTCAGGCCTGCAGTCAGAAGGGCAGCCCCACTGGTTGAAGCTCTTTACAAAAAGGACTGATGATGTGTTTTCTGGAATGGGAGCCTCGGGTCATAAATCAAGGCTTGTTGCCTGACCCCGAGTCACCTCCTCAGAGCTGCAGGCTCTGAAAAACACTTAGCAAATAAAGTTTCAGCTCCCTTTCCCCCGTGCCTCCCCTCCACTCTTTGTAAACCACTCTGCTAAGCTAGAAGAACTGAGCAAAGCTGATGGCTTCCAAAGACCCTGGAACAATAGGAGAACTCTGTCCGAGCCCCTTGCCTCCCTCTGCACCAGATGGGAAGGTCATGCCAGGAGCCAGCTCTGGGGAAGTCCTTCACGCCCTCTGGCTGCCGTGCACCCAATCCATGGGTGCAACAGCACATCAGTTGGCAAATGTCAAAAACTGAGAAAATAGTAATTTCAGTACTCCATGTTGATGTCATGCTCTCCAGCCTCCTTGTAAACACATTCAAATCTCTTACCTCATCAGGTCCTCCTGATGACCCTGGGCAGCCACTAGGGCAGTGGTCATAAAAACCATCAAAGCACAGTCATCATAGCCACTATTGTATTGATTCCCTACTGTGCACCAGGCACTCTGCTGGGCACTTTGCATCCATTATCTCTGTCAGTGCTCTCAGCCCCATAAGGTAGGGACTGTCCCTAACTCCACTTTATTTTTATTTTATTTTATTTTATTTTATTTTGAGATGGAGTCTTGCTCTGTCACCAGGCAGGAGCACAGTGGTGCAGTCTAGGCTCACTGCAACCTCCGCCTCTCAGGCTCAAGTAATTCTCCCGCCTCAGCCTCCTGAGTAGCTGGGACTACAAGTGTGTGCCAAACACCCAGCTAATTTTTGCATTTTTAGTAGAGACGGAGTTTCACCATGACGGCCAGGATGGTCTCGATCTCTTGACCTTGTGATCCACCCGCCTTGGCCTCCCAAAGTGTGGGATTACAGGCATGAGCCACCGTGCCTGGCCTCCTAACTCCACTTTATAAGCAAGGAATCTAAAGCTCAGAAAGAAGGGGCAGTGTGCCCAGGGCTGCCCAGTTCACAAGCGACAGAGGCAGGCTTTAAGCTCAGATCTCTTCAGTTGAAAGTCTGGGCTTTTAATAACTACTATTTTATTCTCCCAGGCTAGGAAGTGATGTGTTGATGGCAGCTGGGATGAATGCTCTTGAAATCTATTTCCTGATTCTTCCTTCTCTCCTGAGACTTACTTCCTGTTTTCTGACCTCTTCTGGGAAAAACCTGAGTCCCAAGTGCTCGATTGGGTGCTCTGTAACCTAGAAGAGCAGGCTCAGGTCTCTTTAGCTTGGTCTTGTTAGGACTCCAGGGCTGAAAGAGCCCCAAGAATCCGAGGACCAAATGCCGAAGCAATCTCAGGCAGCTCTGACACTCTGGGATGTCAGGCCCAGCAGGCCTAGAGTTGCCCTCTTGAATCAGTCAGGTCCAGAGATGAGCAGCAGCTGTTACCTAAGCTATGTCGGGGCCAGGAGCCAAGGTAAGGGTCAAGGACCAAGAGGAAGAGCATGTGAGGGCTGAGCACAGCGTTTGCACTGGGCAACTGGGGTCCAGTCCAAGGGACCTCCTGCCCCAGCTGGAAACAAAGTTCCAGCCACACATCTGAGCCAATTGAGAAGAGAACTCTCACTCAGAATAGGGCTCCAGGCCAACGAGGGAGGCTGGGAAATAGGGAGCCAATAAACCAAACCATCTCAAGCAGTTCTGGATTCCCTGTTTTCCATGTGCAATCTGTCCAATTAATTCAACTAAAATGTTATTGGCTGATAATAATACCTCATTTCCCCTAGGTAACACATATAAGAAAGTGAAGTAACCTACTGCACCATCTTTAATCCCTACCATGACTCCCAAAATATAGCAGGTATTAGGGAGTCTCCATTTTACAAGTGAGCAAACCGAGGATTGTAGAGATTAGGTGACCTGTGCAAGGTCTTCTACAAGAAATGACAGGATTAGAGTCCTAGTCATCTTAGCTCCCTAAAAAATGTTCTTTCTTCTCTATCATGTATCTTACTCAAGAACCAGAACTCTGGGGTCTTTACACACTGAGGTATTGCATAGATCATGCATGTATCCATTTATCAACTAACATCTGTGTGCTTGGTGCCAAGAGTGCCAGAATGGATGAGACAGACAGCCTGTACCCAAGAAACTTACTGCACATGCCCCCTGGACTTTTCTGATGTCCCTCAAAACCCAGCAAAGAGCCAGCTGCCTCCTCCTGTCCCCACCCCAGCCCTGGGTGAGGCAGTTCAGGTCTGCTGTTGCATATTCCTCATGCCACTTTCTCTGTTCATTACAGAAACCACACTGTTGACAGAGGCAGGGCTGTGGGGCCAGCAGATTAGAGTGTATCATTTTGAATCTAAGCTGCATCCTCCACAATCAATGGTCTCTGCTGTCCCAGAGATTTGTGTTTGTTTGGGGTTAGGGGGATTTGCTCGGATTAGCATAGAGATTGTCTGTGCACCGGGGAAAGGGGCCCAGCGACTGCCGATGGACCAGCTGGAATGCAGTCAGCTCGGCTCCTCCCATGAACCACAGCTCTGGAGTGACACAGCGCTTCTGCTGGCTCCAGCAGCAACAGGCGCCTGCCTCTAAGCACGGCGGTGGGAATGACATCTTTTGGTTATCTGATCACTCTCCATCACTGAAACTCTTTAGGAATAATTCCAGCCCCCTCTCCAGCAGCCAGGGCTATAAATAAAGATTCCCTGGGGATTCTGAATCCTGCCCTTCCTTCATCCTGGCTGTCTCTGTGACTCATTCCACAAGCCAATTCTTATTCCATCTTCTTGATTACAGGGAGGGAGGAGTGAACGTCTGTGCGTATCTGCCTGCATGCTGTGTGCATTGTCTTGGTTGCAGTCCATATGCATGCATGTGTGTGTCTGTGTGCACATGTGTGCTTACCTGTGACTCAGTGTTTAAGCTTAGAGGGCAGAGAGGTGGCTGGGCACGGTGGCTCACACATATAATCCCAGCACTTTAGGAGGCCGAGGTGGGTAGATCAGTTGAGCTCAGGAGGTCGGGACCAGCCTGGCCAACATATGGAGAACATGTCTCTACTAAAAATACAAAAATTAGCTGGGCATGGTGGCGAGCGCCTGTAATCCCAGCTACTCATGAGGCTGAAGCAGGAGAATCACTTGAACCCAGGAAGCAGAGGTTGCAGTGAACTGAGATCGTGCCACCACTGCACTCCAGCCTGGGCAACAGAGCAAGACCCTGTCTCAAAATTAATTAATTAATTTAATTTAATTTTAATTTTAAAAATTAAAAAAATAAAGGGTAGAGAAGAGATGCATTCCTTATACAGGTTTCAGTTTGGCAATGTTAGCTAAGGCTCGATAGTAAACCACATCTACATTTATTAAGGCCCTTTTTGGGCACTATCCTATGCTAAACAAGGTGAATAAGTCACAAGCTCCATCATCCTCATAGACTACAACTGCTTAAAGCAAATAAAATCCCTGAAGTGGTGGTAGCAGTTGAGAGCAGCATTTCATAAAAAGAAAACCCTCACCTATAACAGAGAAGAGTAAACAAAACACTCCCTTACTGAGTTCCTTTTTCCCTGTGTTAGACACTTACTAAGTGCCACATAATTCATTCCTTACAGCAGCGCAAGAGAGTTTCCCATCCCAGTTTTCAAATGTGAGAAAACAGGCCTAGAGAAGTTAAATAAGTGGTCTAAAATCACACAGACCACATGGGCCCAAGGTGAAATGTGAATTCAGGGATTTGGGGCAGAATCTTAAAGGTCATCTCATCTAAACCTCCGTCTAATGCCTGCATCTAATCCTACAAAACTCGTGAAAAGTGGTCATTCAGCGCCCTGGTCAGAGAAACTCGACCCTCAAGAGAAGAGTTTCCACCTTCAGGCAGTACCAGCCTCTAGGAAGCTCTCCTCTGTGTTGAGGCCAAATCTACCCCCTTTTTATGTCTACCCACCCAAGTTTTCTTATGCCCTCTGGAGCCAATAAAGCAGTTCTATTTCCTCCCCCTTATCACTGCCTTTCAAATAAGTCATCTACTGTTTCCTTACCTGGCCAGGCCATTCCACATTTGAAGTTATTTTAAATCCCTAAATATTTGTTCATCACTGTATCCTTCATGCTGGTACCCACAGTGCTGCCACATCTAGGTTAGGTAAATATCAGTTGAGTGAATGAAGAGATACATGAGCTGTTTCAGGGTAGATGGTGCCATACGTTGCTTTATTAAGTCTTTTGTCTTCATTAAAGATTGCCTGGTTGCCAGGAACAGTGTATTCTGGCTACTTCAATAAAAATTCAGGTATGATGGAGGGATTCAGAGGACTCTAAAGACAGCTAAATGTAGAACGATTACAGGGGCTTGTGGAATGAGAACAATACCAGAAAGCTTTTCTTTCTCTCTCTTTGTCGCTCTCTCTCTCCCTGTCTCTGTCTCTACCCCTTTCTCCTCTCCCCCCACCCACCCCCGTGTTCTACCTACCTTCATTTTGTGTATCTACTACATTCTCTTCTTAGCATGTAAATTTTCTCTATTGCACATGGCTCAACACAGCAGCTATCCCAAAGACATACCCCCACACAGCTTCATGTCGGTCAGCATCTAAATGACAGAGACTCTGTGTCTTAATAGAGAGGCATCGATTGGTCAAGTGATCACTCCTAGATCTATCAATCAGCAGTGGTTGTCAGGCAGTGGAGAGGAACCTCCTAGTACAAAACGTGGCTGCATTAGGCATCTCTTTAGCGAGGTTTCGAAGGCTGCCTTGGAGAGGAGGGGAGAATCTTTGGGAAGGAGTATGAGTGAATAGAATAGAAATGCTGACATCTCTTGTACGCCTTTAAATATCAATATTATAAATGGATCTGAGAGGTCAGGATGCTCTCAGAGAAGTATGTCATCCTTAGGATGTCCAGACATGGGCTCTAGAAACTGGAGGCTTTCAGAACTTCGTGCACCTGTGAAATTCTGATTCAGGGCCACGAAGCCCCGGAAAGCCTGACTAGTGGCGTGGGTGGCCCAAAATGGCTGAGGCTTCTCTCTTGCAGAAGAACATTGCACTGGACATATCTGTGGCTCCTTAGCATCTTGTCAATGATTCTGGCCATCTCTGGAAACACAGAAGATCCAATCCACAAGTGCATAACACAAAAACAGCTCATTTTTTTCCTCCCTGTATGCACAGAGAAAGTTTGTATGTGTTCAGAGCTGAAGATTATGCAGTAGGGAGGGGATGAAGAGGAGGGGACTATGGAAATGTGACTGTTTCATTTTAAAAAAGTGAATAGACTTATAGGCAGAAAGCCCCTTACAGATCATCTAGCCCTGTAGTCATCAAAGGATGTGCC
Organism: Cebus imitator; assembly: GCF_001604975.1. Lineage (NCBI taxonomy): Eukaryota > Metazoa > Chordata > Mammalia > Primates > Cebidae > Cebus > Cebus imitator. The sequence continues at coordinate 3,508,003 of NW_016107606.1, forward strand.
TCAGACCTCTAGGGTTTCCCAGAAGAACCTCCAGGACCAAAAGAGGAGGTAGCAGGAAAGTGTTCAGGAATCCTTCCTGGGTAGACAGGATTCCACCCACCAGCATCCTCTGGCAGCAGTGCAATTCTGCTGTTCTTAGTTTTATATGTTGGGTTGCTATGTATTGTTTCAATGGTTTATAGGTGAGGAAACTGATTGCAGAGAGGTAGAGCAATTTGCCCAGGGTCAGACAGTGCTGCTTCCCAGCTGTGCTGACTCCCAGAGCTCTCTTTCTGCTGGCACAGGTCACATTGAGACAAAAAAGAGAACAATTATTTCTGACAAGGAAAACTGTCATGAGAGCTAACCATCTGTGTCTTCCACCTGCACAAAGCATCAGGCATTCACTATTGACATGTTTCCATCACCCAATAGCCTGATCATACAGCTGTGCTTGGTAGTATCCAAGCTGTAGAACAGGGATGAACTTGTGGCTTCAGGGCTCAAGCTCTCTAAACTGCCAAACTTGCTCCTTGGGTGTCCGTTCATTTTGCAATTAGCTAATTGGCAAAGGGACCCTGTAACTGTTAGGGCAATTTAAATGCAATCAACAGAACTCAACTCCAATGAAAGAGAGAGAGAGGGAGAGAGAGAAAATGTTGAGAAGCTCTCCAAACTAACAATATCAAGATGTCGTGGCTGGAATAAATGACAGCCAACCAATCTTCCCAAGATTCAAGGTCCTAGGAGAGGGAGACAGACTGGATAAGCTCAGTTCACATGAATACCTCTTCACTGGCCACTGACATTCTTGTGTGCCAGTGGCTGGTTCTAGGCTTTCCGGGCCACCGTATTTACTGGTACTCTTGAGCCAAGTCTTGACTTGTTATTCAAGCAAGCTCTCTATCTCACAAGTGGCCCTTGCTCCTTCTCTTTTTTCCTCCTTCTAACTTGGTTCTTGTCATGCCTCTACTCTTATAATCAAAAGACCCACCTCTTATCAAATTCCCAAGAAGAGTTTCCCTGAGTTCTCAGTGTCTTGCAGCCTGGCATGATGATTCTTTTATTTGACTCACACATGTAATTTTCTACCATGTCTTCTCTTCTAGGAACTTCAGAGAGGTTTCTTTAGGATTGAAACAGAGGGCAAGATGCAAAAAGTGTTACATCCAAAATTATCCCTTCTCTAACAGGCCATCCGAGAATTAGACTCAAACTTAGAGTCAGTTCAGTATAAGACTTAAAGGGCAACTCTTGTCCTCCACCTTGGTTGAAGAAATTTAGCCTAGCGCAACAGTCAGTGCCAACATATGCTCTCACTGGTTCTCCTAGAAGGCCTACAGGGACTCCATATAAACAGGACCTCTGTGTCAGAGTCCCTGCAAGAGGACACAAATTAGACCCTCCCCATGGACTTGGCTGCAAAAACACTTAAACACATAATGTCCAAAGCTACTTCAAGCTCTAAAAGTCTATGACTCCCTGATGATGCGAATGGAATTTATTTCTTAGAAGACGGTGACGAACATCTTACTCAATGAACCATAATTCACTTCACCAGATTCCAGAGACTTCCTGGCTGGTTCTTGAGAGAACTCCCATGGTGCTGAATTTCTGCCACTTGCCTGGGAGTTTATGACATCAGACAGCAGGGTCTAACCTGACCTGTGGAGGAAATTGTTTTCTGCAGTATGAGGCAATAGGTTCATATATACCCTCAATACCAAACACATCACTTTCTAGTTGACTCAGGCCAATTGACCAGTGGATGAGTGATTGCCGATGGTTGAATGAGTTGATTACTTGCAACAGAGAGAAGTGGTCTGTGCCATCTTCTCCACAAGAAGCCTTTGTTATGGCCTAAAGCCAAAAATAAATAAAAAGAAAAAACCAATTTAATTATGGATGTAGAATTAAGCTATGCTTCAGGATTGGGATGCAAAAAATAATTGATTGTCCCATGTAAGTGAGGAATATTTTTCCAATCCCTAAATGGCATGCTATTATGTTTGGGTTGAAAACTCATATGCCAGAAATTTGAAAACTTAATTCCTCATGCAAGAGTGTTGAGAGGTGGGACTTTTAAGAGGTGATTAGGTCATGTGCAAGGATTAATGCCGTTATTCAGGAAGTGGGTTTGTTATTACGGAAGTGGGTTCCTGATAATAGGATAAGTTTGTCCCTTTCCCCTCTCTTGTGTAGGTTTTCTTGCCCTTTCAACTTCAACTGTGGGTTAATACAACAAGAAGGGCCTCCCTAAAATCAGGCCCCTTGACCTTGGGCTTCCCAGCCTCCAAAAGTGTAAAAATAAATCTCTGTTCTTCATAAATTACCCAGTCTGTTATATTCTGTTATAGCAGCACAAAGCAGACTAAGATATGGTTTTTTCTCCAAAAATGGGAGTGGTTTTTCACCAATCTAGCCACACTGGTTCTTCTTTTTAAAAAAAATGTATTGCCGGGCGCTGTGGCTCACACCTCTAATCCCAGCTCTTTGGGAGGCAGAGGCAGAAGGATAGCTTGAGCCCAGGAGTTCAAGACCAGCCTGGGCAATATAGTAAGACCCTGTTCTCCACAAAAAGGAAAAAAACAAAAAGACAAAAAAAAATGTATTAACTATGTAATCTGTGACCATAAAACACAGACAAGTCAGCCAAATGAACTAGAAATGTTCAAATCTACCACCGTGCAATCCAAAACACTATTTGAGATGGGCTTGCCATCTTGAATAGAGAAAGGACTCCCATATATATGACTGAAAAGGCAGATGCTTTTGCACATAATCAACTGTATCCTCCGCTCAGTTGCACAACTCACTGTTGTGAGTGACAGGCTGGAATCTTGAAATTAATTTCTTCTGGCTGGTTCTTAGTAGCTCAGCACACCTGGGAGTGTTTGGCTATTACACCTGAAGTGTTTGTAAGAGGGGAAAGAAAGTTGGAAGCAGAAATTGTACATCTCAGCTGCTCTCTCATCAGAAGACGCAGGACCAAGTCAGCCCAGCCCACACTGAGAATGCTGAGTAAGATCAGAGTCACAGACTGTCGGAACAGGAAAGAGACTGGGAGAGCAAGCAGTCCAAACAAGAAAGTGATGAGAATAAATAACAGTAACAATAAAAATAATAATAGTGAAATTTATTTATTTTTCTGGAGATTTTTGCCAGATGCCTAGCCAGCATCCACATCAGCCTTCTTCTTTCTTAATAGAACCTCAATCAACTTCCCTCCATCTAGCCTCAGGTGAAAGTGACTGTAGCCATCAACTCCAGGGTGAGTTCCATTGGTCAAATTCTTATAACCAGTGATCGGTCACAACAGGCATGTGACCCAATTCTGGCCAATGAGACAGAAGCAGGTATTTGCCAATGGGATTCTACAAAAGAGTTTCATTTCAAATAGAGAATCTCAGGAGAGACATCCTTTTTCTTCCTCTGGACACTAACACTAATACATCTGGATGTGATGCCTGGAAGTGATGTAACCATCCTGCTATCAGCCTAAGGTTGGAGCCAATGCTCAGAACCACAAAACAGAAATACAGGAAAACCCAGGTCTTTCATGACACCACTGAGGCAATTATTTAACCAACCTTGAAGACATCCTCTTCCAGAACTTCAGTTTAAATAAAGCTATTGCACATTCTTTTTTAAGCCACTTTAAGCTGGAGGTTTGATGAGCTGCAATCAAAAACCTCCCAAGTTAGACAGTGTTTACCATGAGCCAGCCTCTGTGCTTGGAACTCTACAAGCATTATTGCACTTAACCCTTGTGACAACCCTCTGAGATCAATATTATTATTGGCCTCATTATACAGTTGAAAAAGACTAGGGCTTAGAGAGATTAAAAGACTTTCTCAGAATCAATTCATAGATATAGAGACTAGATTCAAAATTTAAGCAGTCTGACTCCAGGGTCTGTGCTTTTAATCTCCATTTTATGCAATCCAGAAAAGGGAAGAACTTGCTCTAAAAAACAGAGTAAGTTAGTATCATTCAGGGATTAAAACTGAGATCCAGCAATCTTTCAATGCTTAGGTAATGACGATGATTTTGGAGAGCAGGAGCTAGTGTAGCCACTGCCACCGCCTTAAACCGAGGCATCCTTTCTCATGGGACCCATAGACTGCCTTAAATGCCTGGCTCTTTTTTCTAATCGTTGACCACATTCTCTGGTTCTCTATGCTCATCTCCCTTCCACCTTCTTTTGCATTTCTGCCTTTTCAGCTCATTAATTGACTTTTTGTAGCCATTAAAGAGAGACATGTGAACCTCCTGGAAAATCCCCCATGACAGGAGTGATCCTTGCCAATGAGGAGTTTTTACCAGCAAGGAAATTAAGCTGTCTGCTGGGAGCATGGAGGATGAGTTGGCAGGTCTCCCATGCTAAATGGTTTCATCTAGATTCAGTGAGTCTCCCAAGCCAGGTGACAACTCAACAGTGCCCAGCAGTTCAAGGCATAGGAAGAAAGCAAACAGTTGAAGCTGTCTCATGCTAAGGATAAGTCACAGGGGGCCCTGCCACAGGGACCTCATAGGCCTTGGATTATCCATGAGCAAGGAGACATATTGATGATGGCAATGTCATCATGGTAATAAAACAAACAGGAATGGAAAGCCCACTCTTACATTGCAGGGTGTTGTGATTATGAGCGTGGTCTTATAATTAAGCAGATACAGACCTACAGATCTGCCTCTCAGTTCAGTTACTTGCCAGCTGATAAATTAAAAAAAGAGAGTAATGGAACTTTCCCTGAATTAAGTTTCCTCCTCTGTATATATGAGTAGGATGGTTGTGGAGATTAGATATGATGAGTATAGTGCCCAGCACCTAGTAATACTCAATGCTTTCTAAGATAATGATATTGACTTCAAAGATGATCATGATCATGATCATGATGAAAAATTGAGTGGATACATAATATGTGTTAATTCTCATGATCAAAGATTCTCCTTAATAACAACTCAAGACAAGTGTCAGACTCATTCAAAGAAACTCTCTGCCTCTGTTTTGCCCCATGTTACCATGTTTCTTCCCTCCTTATTGAAAGTACGATTCAGTACACTTGAGCTTTAACCAAACCATCAAGCAGCTCTTCTGTGGTTGGCTACAAAGATGATTTCCCATTATATCAAGCTGTGTTAATGGTGAACACCCACCTCAGCTAAGTACAGACAATTAGTCAGGGTACCTATGGAGTTGGAAAAGATAAAGCAACACATATATAGTTAATATCAATAGAGGATGTTGGTTACAGGACAACTAAGCTTCAGTGTTCAAAGCTATTATAATGATCTTATCAGCTTGATGTTGAAAAGACTTCAACTATCCTTACTCCAAGATTTCCCCAGGATTCCATCTATATCCACGATTGAGTCTGGTGTGGTTATCCAGTTGACCAAAATACACATGCCTTGTTTTACATGATTTTGAGGGAGACTTGCACCCAGACTTCTAAATCAAGTGGTATAAGTCAGGCCGTGTTTAGACTACAATTTGAGCACTGCATGGGTATCATATTTGGTTGGTTTTGGATACCTACTTGTTTACCTGAACTTTGGTTTACATGAAGCTATTACACTTCCTTTTTTAAACCACTTTGAGCTAGAAGTTTGATTAGTTGCAGCCAAAAACATCCCACATCTCGTCATGTGCCAGCCTCTCTGTGTAGAGGTGGAATATACAGACGTCATCTAGTGCAGGGTTATAACTATGCTCCATGGAGCCGTCGCATTTTGGTGGAAGTACCAACAAGGGTTTGGAGATGAGGAAGCAGTAGAGTTCACAGAATTCTAGGATGCCTAACCCTCATTGCAAGCAGTGCACCTATGTCTGTTTTCCATTTTGGGCTTACAAATAATATCATTCATAACTTTTAAAAGAGGTTTGTAAATCACCCTCCTGATTGAACCCATTTATTTTTCAGGAGAAAAATATGCAGCCAAGAGAAGTCAAGACTTGCCCAAGGTTGCACAGCTAGCTACTAATAAAATCTGACTAGAATTCCAGGCTTAGAGATTAGCACACATGCCTAAAAAGGGCTATTGGAAGCATTTTTTTTTTTTTTTTGCAAACATACCCTTCAAATCTTCATGGTCATCACAGTACACATCGACAAACATTACTGTCATATACCTACTATGAGTATGTGGTACTTGTATTTGGCACCTTAGAACTTAGGAGAACAGAGTGTGGGGGTGGTATCAGAGAATACTTCATAGAAGAACTAATGCCTGAACAAAGTTTTGAATAGTGGATATGAGTTCCCCAGATGCAAAAGGGAAGTAATGGAGTCTAATTGGAGTAGGCTCCTTCAAACATGAAACCTATTTGGAATTGACAACTATGTTATAAACGTAAGGTATATTATTCTTACCAAATTACCATGTATATCAGTAGAGTCTAGTCAGGAAGCAAGAAGCATATTAGGTATTTCGAATAGAGGGGATTTAATCCTGAAACCTAGTAATAAACTGTTGAAAATAATAGAATAACAGAAAAAAAATGGGAAAGGAGAAGTAGCCCAGAGAGGAGGAACTGCAGAAAGTAGCTACCCCTCCTAGGGCTGGAGCAAAGATAAGACTATATTATTATCTAAGCCCAGGAATGCACTTATGACTGCACCACTGGGGGTGCCAAGAAGGGCGATGGAATCACCAAGGAGAGGCCACCAAGCCAGTACTAGTGCCAACACGGAGAGCTCATCCAAGCTAGTACTGAGCAATTATGACTAAAGTTGGAATTGTTAGAGATACATCACTCCCAAAGACCACATGAGAAACAGTGAGAGAGAAAGAACATGGCTTCCTGCCTTCTCTCATCTTCCAACCTCTTACCAGTGCTTCATACTGACTGAACCTACCAAGGGAGCCTGGGGTCTGTGGTGGGCAGTGGTCCAGGACATGAGATGCACAGCATGGAAGGGCAAGAATGGTGCTGAGAATAAACAGGAAAGTAGCCGCCACACTGTATTTTCTAAATGTAACATACTTTATAGCAATTTCTTCACAGTTCTCAAATTCAAGGTCTATCCTCCCTCTCCCCACCACAAATACACATCTACACACTGATGTACCCATATAGCAACAAGTCCAGAACACACAGCAGCAGGCATTTGTAAGTTTTTTTCTGACCAGTACTTGAAGCCTCTTCCTACTGGGAAGGAATTCCTCATTGTCCGAAGATGAAACTCTAGATCCCTGTCTTGCCAGCTTCCCTTGTAACTAGGAGGTGGCACATGACCCAGGCTCCATCAATCAGTGGAACTAGTGATACAAAGAGGTAGAGACAGAGAGGTTCCATCCTGATGGAGAAGTAGCCACATCCAGGTTTGAAGAACCATAATGGTGGTCACACTAGTGGCTGCATCTGGGGTTCAATGACATTTAAGTTCCAATGGCTGTGGCATCCACATCCTTACTAAACATGTTCTGTCATGTGATTTGGCCCTTATCCTCTAGACTTCCCAGTGATTTTGAGAACTACCCAAATCTTTTCAATAATCTCATTTTCTGTTTAAATCATCTAGAATAACCGTCTGTTGCTTGTAACCAAGAACATGACTAGTATAAATTCCTTCCTTGTTTTGAAACCAGAGATCTTCTATCTTGAACTTAACACAGGATTGTTTAAATGTTTTAGGGAGCTTCATCTCCCATGATATACAAAAGAAATGGACAATGGCAGATAAATAGACTCTGGCACAGAAGCCTCCAGAAGGTGCTAAGATATACTACAAGCCTCCAGCATCCAGAGGTGTAAGAGCATGCTATCTCCAGCCATGACCAGGGGCAAGGGGTGCTTGCCTTAAAAGTCAGGCTCCAGACCCAGCAGTAGACTCGGAGTTACTTTTCTGCCCCTCTCTCAAGGATTCACCCTGCCAGGAAGCTCTTGATTCTGTTGCGTTTCCTGCCATCTCCCAGACCGTAAATGGCCCCAAGAAGCACTGTCAGAAACAACTGAGCTCTACTGCCTTGCAAATTCCAAACCCCCAACCTCCTCCCAATATCAACCAAGGATTTTCCAGGGTTAGGATACTTTCCTGCTCCTCCTATTCTAAATTGCCATCTATTAAATTAGTCATCTACTGCTGCATAATAAGTCACCTCAAAACGTAGAGGTTCAAAACAACAATAGTCATTTATTACCGATCATCGTTTCTGAAGATTGGCATTCAGACAGGGTATGGTTTCGATGAGTTGTTTCCATGATCCACAATGTTCAGAGATCTCATCAAGAAAGTTGAAGGCTGAAGGCTGCACTCACTTACAGTTTCATTCATTCATATGTCTGGCTGTTGATGCTGACCCTTGGCTTGGGGCCTAGCCATCAACTGAAACACCCACACATGTATGTGGTCTTCCTTACACATGACAGCTGGGCTCTAAGGGCCAGACAGAAACTGTATTGCCTTCTACAGTCTAACCCGGGAATCCACACAGCATCACTTCTACCAGATTCTACTAGTCAAGGCAGCTACAAAGATCTGCTCCATTTCAAGGGAAGAGAACAGGAACAATCCTCCATCCCCACCCCAAAGGTGGTGTGTTAATGTCTCACTGCAAGACAAACCTGTGAGATGGGAAATCCACTGATGTGGCTATCTTGGGAAAATACTTCCTACCACAGTCACCTTCAATAATTCCCAGGTTTAAAAGACTTCCTTGTACTCATTCTCCTTGGATCATACAGCAACTCACGCTGCACCTGCCACTCTAACTATATCCCCTCAGTGAGTCCAGAATATCCTATACCCACCCACCCTCTAAGAGGGAAGCTATGCTCAGTGAGTTCCAGATGGTCTTCTGGCTCCTTCTTCTGAAGAAAAACAAATAAACAAACGCAAATGTCAACTCAAAAAGCCTCCCTGCTACAAGCGTTAACCCAACGATACTAATTTCAAGAACCCCTCAGAGCTATCTATGCACTGCTTTTGCTGGCACAAGCTTATTAAATCAATACACTCCAAGATGACTTTTCTGATGAAAAATGTAAATAAATAAAACTACACAGTGTCAAGTGCAAACATGGCTTGAAAATCACTCACACCACTCTTCCCTAGATCAATTTCCACCTACTTCAATGCCATTGGTTAAGAGCTAGCCCCTCAGGGACTGACACCTCAGCAAGAAGTAGGGCTCTACATGAGCAATCTGGTTGATGGGGGAGGGAAAAGCAGGTAAGAAGGTGCTTACACAGTCAGGAAGGGGAGACTGGCACACTTGAGTTAATGTTCCCAAGCTAGGGATCCTGCAGGAGCTGGATGACTTGGAGGGGGAAAGGCACCAAATAAATTGACTGTGCTTTTAACCCTCAGGCAAAGCATCAGTGATTCATTGTTGAGAATTTTCATAACACTCTCCTGCAGCCCTGCTCTCTCAGGCTTTCAGCTGCAGGCCTGGCCTGACTCTGGATGAGACAAGGACAAAATGGTGGCGGGGAAATCAGAATTGGGCACAAACTTTCGACTGCTCAGTCTAGGCCCTGATTTTGGTAGGGGAGAGCTGCCTTAGGATTTAACCATGGCTACAGAAGAGGAGTAACTCACACCTCTCAAAGAGCTTATCAATGCTGAAATTTGAAAGGGGTTCCTGGTGGTAAATGAAAATAACCGCTATCCTTTGAAGATGGTTGGTTTGTGCCAGTCACTGAACTAACAGCGGTATGAGCATCATATATTTTTTTAAGTTCCGGGGTACATGTGCAAGATGTGCAGGTTTGTTACATAGGCAAACGTGTGCCAATGTGGTTTGCTGCACAGATCATCCCATCACCTAGGTATTAAGCCCATCATCCATTAGCTATTCTTCCTGATGATCTCCCTCCGCCCCCTCAACACTCTGACAAGCCCCAGTGTGGGTTGTTACCTACCATGTGTTCTCATCATGCAGCTCCCACTTATAAGTGAGAACATATAGTGTTTTGTTTTCTGGTCCTGTGTTAGTTTGCTGAGGATAATGGCCTCCAGCTCCATCCATGTCCCTGGAAAAGACATGATCTCATTCCTTTTTATGGTTGCATAGTATTCCATGGTATATCCGTATCACATTTTCTTTTTTCAGTCTATCATTGATGGTCATTTAGGTTGGTTCCATGTCTTTGCTATTGTGAATGGTGTTTCAGTGAACATATGCATGCATGTATGTTTATAATAGAATAATTTATATTCCTTTGGGTACATACCCAATAATGAGATTGTTGGGTCAAATGGTATTTCTACCTCTAGGTCTTTGACAAGTCACCACTGTCTTGCACAGTAGCTGAACTAATTTACACTCCCATCAACAGTATAAAATCATCCCTTTTTCTCCCCAACCTTGCCAGCATCTGCTGTTTTTTGACTTTTTAATAATAACCATTCTGACCAGTATGAAATGGTATCTCATTGTGGTTTTGATTTGCATTTTATGAGCATTATTTAACTTAATTAATTAATGGAATTAATTAAACCCATGTCATTGAGTACCTATCACGGTTTCCTGAAGCTTGTATTCTTTGAGGCAGATGCTGTTAGAGCTGGGACTGAAAACAGCTCTGTGGAATTCCAGAACCTAACACATTAACCACAAACCTGCAGAACCCATTTCTAGTAACTTTCATGCCTTCGGTGACTTGAGCGGTAGGTGCCAGGCATCCAAGGGTTTGCCTCGAGATTCAGGGCTAAGCAAGCTGAGCTAAAAGTTGAGTATATATTGATAATCTGTAGAGACAACTCACAGGAGGCTTTAACAGACCCAGGCTATGTAAAAAGATTGTCAGAAGAACCAGTCAAATCTAGGGTTGAATCCCAGCTCTGCCAAATATCATGTGAGTTACTTCACCTCTCTGCAAAGAGGGAATAAAACAATTAAATGAGATAATGAGCTTATGCCCAGGGCTTTATCCATAGGAAGTGATGAAGTAATGCTTAACAGGGATGAATATGAGAATGGAGATGCAGCTTGGAAGGAGGGGCTCCAAGTGGCACCAGAGCCTGGGAGCCAGGACTGATAGCTGGGTATGTTGCAAAACAAAGCAGAGCACAAGACATGCAAGCGGGGACCTGAAAGGTGAAGACTAGGAGTTGTACTAGGCCAGGAAGAAGGGAAAGGTCAAGTGTCCAGATTCAATTATTTCTTTCCTTCATTCGTTCAGTCATTCAGTATTTCCTAGCTTCCTGCTGCATGCAAGATGCACTATTGTGCCAAAAGGAGCAGAGAACTGGGTGCTGTCTGTGGAAGGTGGGCCGATAGGCAGTCACGGGCTCAACTGTCATCAAAAGGCTTTTGAAAATACAAATCCAGAGATTTAGGTGCTGCCCTGGTGGGTCAGGAAGCAAGCAGAAACTTGCAAGTTTTCCCCACAGATCAAATAGCTTCACAGGCCCTGAATCTGCACAAGGTTCTGGGAGTTTAATAGGCCACAGGGGCCTGGATTGGAAAGGCTTCTCTGGATGGTGTGCCCAGCCTGGACCATCCCAAGTAAACCTAATCGCTCTTGGAACCAAACACTAAGGTAGACTCAGTTTCAGGGGACTCAGTCTGGCCCCTCACATGGCCAGAACATCCACCTCCCTGGGCAAAGGGCCAAGTAGTCAACAGCCACACTTTGCTGAAGTGCCAGAAAACCCCTCCCCATAGATAGGCCCTGGTGCCCCGCAGGGAGACACCATTCAGACACCATTCAGCTTCCTTCACATCTACTAAGCGCCTACTATGTGCCAGTTCTGGTCTTGGCCTGAGGCTACGACTTTAAATAAAACAAATGTGATCCCTGCCCTCTTGGGATTTATGTGCTGGTTGGGAAAACAAACAACTAAGAGTCTGCAATCCTTTATCTAGAAATGCTTGTCACCAGATGTTTCAGGGGATAGAGAATTTTTCACATTTTAGAGAGGTTATGTAGTTCAAATACCATATAATATGCTATACTCCATAGAATCCAGGCTAGCACATCAGAGTCGAGCACATTCACAGTTCTGTCATCATATATATAAATATTTACACCAAGAGGGATAAATTAAGTAGGCAGATAGTTTTGCATCGGTTTAGGTCAAATTATGCTACAAAAACTGCAAATTCATTTCAAAAATAAACTGATGTGTGCCAAACTTGGTTTTTTTTTAACATTCAGTTTTCAGAATGTTTGGAATTTCAGTGTTATGGAGAGGAATTGTAAACAAATTAATTTTAGTTTGTGGTACAATAAAAGAGGACAATATGGTCATGCATGAGGCAGGGACAGAGCAACTTCAGGGGAGGGGCCCACTCACCACGCAGGACCCTTCACATGCATTCTCTCACGTCAGCTCTCTAGCCCCAGGAAGGTGATGTTGTCACTATCATTTTGCAGGCAAGGAAAAGGAGAACTGGTGCCATTAAGAACCTCATTCCAGGCCAGCACTCCTTATGTTCCTTTTATCACAACAGAGCATCAAACAAGCACCATCATGATTTTACCATGTTCCTATACCTCTGCTAGTTCTTCAGTTTCTCCTTTAAATCAAATCATGTTTTTAATGTATATAAATTCATCTTTAAAGGAAGCATTGTAGAACTACTGTAAATGGTAAGATGGTATCTCTGTAACACACACAAAAATACACAGCTCTTCAATTTGTTCAACGGTTGCCTCTGTGCCACTTTAGCACTAAGTAGCCTGCACACTCTGAGAAAGGCTGACCTAGCCTGACAAGTGGAGCCAGCCAGAGCCTGATGCTCTTCCTCTCACAAGGTACTGCCCTTCTGGACCAAGATGGCAGCAAAAACCACATGGACCCATTTCGTCAGCTTACCACATCCCAGGCCCAGTGGCACCTTCACCTTCCAAGGAAATGTCCTCATCAGAATTAACTCTGAGAGCAGAAGAAGAGTAGCCACCAGGCGCTGTGTTACATGCTTTCTTTACAAACAATACCTCCTTGAAGCTTCACCACCTAGAACCAGATGCTACTGCTACCCTCTTAGAAAACAGGAAACTAAGACAAGGGGACACCAAAGTCACACAGTTACTAGAGACAGAGCCAGAATTCAAACCCAGGTCTCAGGTTTACAAGCTTGTGCTCAGTATTTACAATCCCACATCTCCTTAAGATCATTCCCATCCTTTCTGTGCAGCAAACCATTATGGCACACGTTTACCTATGGAATGAACCTGTACACCCTGCACATGTACCCTGAACTTAAAAGTTGAAGAAGAAAAAAAAGATCATTACCAACCTCGCTTTGGCATTTCAGGGCTCTCTGCAGCCCAGATGTATTCAAGCCCTGACATACTGTTTTGCATTTTTTGTGCTATGTCTGCCCCATACACCAGGCTATGAGCTCCTAGAAGGCATGGTCCAGTTTCAATGCTTCCAGACCAGGTGAGATGCTGCCTGTAATCCCAGCACTTTAGAAGGCCAAGGCAGGTGGATCACCTGAGGTCAGGAGTTCAATGCTCCCAGTGGACTATAGGGGCTATGAAAGCAAGAATCTCTTCTGTTTCATTCACCTGTGTCCCCTTCACATAGTGCTGTGCCTGACAACTATAGTAGGTGCTCAATAAACACTTGTTGGTGAATGGATTAATGAAATGCTATATTGGTATCTACCCATAAATCTGGTATTCCCAGTACCTAGCACTGTGCCTGGCACATAGAAGGATCTCAGTAAATATTTGTTGAATCAAGTCCTGTTACTTGAAGATGAAGCAGAACTAAGATTTTGACATTCTACTTTCTAGAATTCAAAAGAATGTGAATTTTAAATGGGACTTCCTTCCGTTAAAAATAAATAACCTAAAGGAAGGAAGGTAAAAGGAAGAAGACAGGACATTAAGATCAATTTAGATAAACATAAAATTTTAAAAGCTTTGGATATGAAATCACACCTGAGCCCAAATGGAGCCATCTTCTGGGGAACATGCTTCCACGAGTGTGTTTGCCATAATTCCCAAATCTTGTGTCAATTCTCCCGAGACTGATGGCAACAACTAATTTTAAGTGATTAAATGTGTTCCTGGAATTCTCAAGTGTTCCTCCTGAGTCAGGTGGAAGGTGTCTGCTCAGGGAGGAGAGGAAGCATTAAAAAAGCTATTGTTCAGTGAATGCAGGTGTGGAAGAGTGGGGAGGAAGGGTAGAGGCACAGGCACCCCGTATTTCTCAGGGTTTGGAGACGAAATATGATGTGAGATGAATTGCATGTTGAAGAGCATATTAGGACCTCTGTCAAATCCATTCCTGTTTTATGATGTGATCATCTCAGGGTAACATACTCATCGGCCATGCTCCACTGAAATCACAAGTGTAACAACCCCTTTGACAAAATTCTCAAGGACAGAGAGTACTGCCCAGCGCAGGGGAAAGAAAAAAAAACACCTTATTTTCCTAAGTCATCAACTCAGAAAGATGCAGGACTGTTGCATATATTTAATGAATTCACATGGAAAAGCACCTAACTCTACGCTCAGCACATCAAAACAAGTAAAACAGCTCCACATATCCAAATTCTGCCCAGTTCCTAAATAACTATTTATCTAATATGAGACAATGGAAAAATTGCCTGCATATTTTTTTTTTTTTGAGATGGAGTTTTGCTTTGTTGCCCAGGCTGGAGTACAGTGGCGCAATCACGTCACCACAACTTCTACCTCCTGGGCTCAAGTGATTCTCCTGCCTCAGCCTCCCGAGTAGCTGGGACTACAGGCATGCACCACCACACCTGGCTAATTTTTGCATTTTTAGTAGAGACAGGGTTTCACTATGTTGGCCAGGATGGTCTCGAGCTCCTGACCTCGTGATCCACCTGCCTCGGCCTCCCAAAGTGCTGAGATTACAGGCATGAGCCACTGTGCTCGACCATCTTTTATTTTTCTCTCCCAGCAATCCTTTGGAGCCTATTGGCAATGGCTAGAAAGTCAAGGCTCAGACCACCAAGCAACTGATCCAAAGTCACACAGCAAGTAGGTGACAGAGCTGGGGAGAAAATGCAGCTTTTTAAACTCCAGCAACTGTTTTCCTCATTTTCTCTGTTTCTCCCACTAACTGACCTGGCTCTGCTTAGGACTGGTCCCTCCCATGGGTATAAAGTAGGTAGCCATTTAGGTAGAGTGATTTGTAGAATTTCCCCACTTCCAAAAATGTCTCTCTCCTTCAATGGCCTTCCAAGGTTCCTAAAATCCCTGCCCGCTTCTCCTCAAGATCAGGCCCAGCTACTAACCTTCCACAGAGTTGTTCTGTATGGGTCTTTAACAGAGCACAGACCTGTCCTTGCTGATAAACATTTGAGTCAAGACGGTGCTTCCAGAATCCCAATGTCTTCATCTGTAAAATTAAGAGTCTGGGTCACGTGACCCTGAAAGACCCTTCCTGCTGGGACATTCTATGTCACTCTGACCTAAGGGGATATCTAAGGGGTTCAGCCACCTCTTCCTTGTGCACTTATAAAAGACCCAATGGCAGGGTAAGGACAAGGAGCACTGGCACCTGAACAGAAATGTTCCTGCCAGAGGCTAGAATGACAGAGGGCTCAGGGCTGGCGTGGCTCTCACATCTAATACCTTAGCCAACAGGGCTCCTTGCCACTTCCCGTTCCCGCCCCCTTCCCTCTCTTCCTCTCTCCTCACCCTGCCCAGCCAGGCAGGCAAACCACAGGCAGAGAAGCCCTGGCAAGGCTGGTCTGTGGTGTCGCTGCTGGCTCTGTTGATTCCACTTAAAGGAACCAGTTGTGCTGGCATCTGGGTCCAGCAAATGTGTTTGGTTGCTTTTGGAATGCCAAAGTGGGCTACCCAAGAACCAAGAAGGACCGCTGCTCCTAACCCCTGCTGCTGCCACAAACCTGCATGCCACTGGTTTTCTGCGAACACAGATAGCAGGAATGGGAGAGAGATTGACTCAGGAGATAGCTGTAAGACAGGAGGGTAGAGAAAACTATCTCCTATAAATTTTAACAGCTTCCAGATCACAGAAACTGATTCCCAGAAGTGGCGTGTTCGTGCGTGTGTGTGTGTGTGTGTGTGTGTGTGTGTGTGTGTGTGTGTGTTTGTGTGGGACGGTGTGTGTGTGGGTGTGTGTGGTTCGGTGTGTGTGTGTCAGTGTTTGTGTCTCCTGATAAACATCTAATTCTCAACAATACTCAGCAGTTTGTATCTCTAATGTATGTTTGTAACCTAGGGGTTAGCTTGAGAATACATTAGGGGCTGTTAGCAAAACAAACACATATTTATGGACTTCAACAAGGTGATTTTTAAATAGTTCATTGTTATTTGAAAATAGTAATTATTGGCAGTCACTATCTAAGGATTTTAATTGCATTTTTGCATTTAATCCTTAAAACATCCTCTAATGTTACCATGGCAGCATTGATTGGTTTGTTTGGCAGTTTTATCACCATCTATGTTGGTATCAATGAACAGAAGCTGGGAAGAGACGTGGAAGGGGCATCCTTCTGAGGACAAATCTGAGCTACTCAAAACAGTTAAAGCAAATGGATTTTAGTTCAAGGGCCAGCTACAACTGAAAGCTAGTGGAGACCGGGAGCAGTGGTTCATGCCTGTAATCCCAACACTTAAGAGGCAGAGGCAGGAGGACAACTTGAGCCTAGGAATTTAAGACCAGCCTGAACAATATAGTGGAACCCCAACCTACAAAAAAAAAAAAATTTAATTAGCCAAGTTTGGTGATGTGCACCGGTAGTCTCAGCTACTCCAGAGTCTGAATCAGTAAGATTGCTTGAGTCTGGGAGGCTGAGGCTGCAGTGAGCCTTGATCGTGCCACTACCCTCCAGCCTAGGTGACAAGCCTAGGTGAGACCCTGTCAGGAAGGAGGGAAGGAAGGAAAGAAGGGAGGGAAGGAGGGAGGGAGAGGGCAACTAGTGGAAGAACTGGGTTGAGATAACTTAGAGGACTGGGTTGAGAAGGATTCTGAGATTAAGTCTCGGCACAGTGGGAAAGACTAACATAATTGACAGGCAATGCCTGTCATGTGAGCTGGAGAAAGAAGCATCACCACATGTCATAAGTACTTGCC
Source organism: Cebus imitator (assembly GCF_001604975.1). NCBI lineage: Eukaryota > Metazoa > Chordata > Mammalia > Primates > Cebidae > Cebus > Cebus imitator. Next base: position 3,524,964 of record NW_016107606.1, read on the forward strand.
ATCCTTGCTGAAGAATGAATTCCAGATCCATCCTCCTGAGCAGGACTCTAAAGTATGCCCATATAGATTGTGCTCTGCACAGCTCCAAAGGGTGCCATTCATATAGATTTTGATGTAAATGGACCCCCTGGAATGATACAGTCATAACCTGCACAATTGCACCTGGCAGCCCTGCTCTTGTGATGCCTCATGGAAATGAAAACTGTAGTAGGAGACATTGAACTGGACTGTAAAGATGGGTTTTTAAAGGGCAGACAGCTCCAAAAGGGAAGTGAAGAATCCTTGGGCCTGCTATTAATGTGTTGTGTGCCCTCAGGAAAGCTCTTTCTCCTTTCTGGATCTCAGTTTTACGCCTGTGAAATGACTGTGTAGACCACAGGATCCCCAAAATCTCTGCCAAGAGATTTATCTGGAATGCATAGTGTATGTAAGGTGAAAGGTAGGACTGTAACTTTATTTTTTCCAAATATCCAATTAATGTATTGATAAAGGTTACATTTCCATTCTTCACAAATACCTTAATCAACACAGTAATTCTCATGCGTCACTGAGTCTAGTTTAAATAGTCTATTCTATTCCGATAATCTGCCAGCCTGACCCTCTGCCAGTAGCACTCTGTTTCAACTACAGTCACATTATCAAACCTTTTTCTCTGGTAGGAAATTCCCTCCACCTAACCTTTCTTTCTGAAATTTTTTGGCTATTCTTAAGCATTTATTCTTCCAGAAACACTTTGGAATCATTTTACTAAATTCCCTCCAAATCCCAGTGATATTTTCGGTGGAATTGCATTAAATTAATAGTTTAAATTGAGAAGCATTGACATCCTTACAACACTCCCAGAAGTAGAATACATCTTTCCGTTTATTCAAGGCCTCTTTTATGCCCCTCAGTAAAGCTTTGTCACTTTCTTCACATACAGCCCGTACGTTCCTTGTTAAAGTTATTCCTGGGCATTGCATATTTGGTTGTTTTTGTGAGTAGAATCTCTTTTCTGTTATGTTTCTTAGCAAGCTCAGGCTGGTGTATAGCAAGCCACTGATTTTTTTATAGATGTATTTGTACTACTAGACCTGTCCGGTATAGTGGGAGTCATGAAAGTGATGAATCTTAATCAGAAATAGCCCCCGGGAGAGAGAGAGAGAGAGAGTGGGCAAAGGGGAGAAATGTCCTCACTTCTCCCATCTCTCTCCCTCCTGCCATGCCAACCATTGACCAAGGCCAGCTGGCAGCCAGATGACAGGGAGCCTGGATGGGGGGTAGGCAGCCCCCAGCCATGCAGAGCAGTGAAAGGCAGGCCATGGAATGGTCTTGAGGCAGATGGGCCAAGGACCAGCTCAGAGTGTCTTCCTAAGGACTACGGATTGCTTCTGAAAATTACATCTGCTCTCAAAGAATGAGTGCTTAATTCCACCATGATGGTCACAAGAATGTGCAAATTGGTTTGAGAAGAACAGTGAAAGAGGAGAGAAAATAGTTTTAATTGGGTTATGACAACAAACTCATGGCCTCCTGAGGTGACTATTCTGATAAGAAAAACCTGGCTATGGATATACTTATTATTATGTATTCATTATATTATGTATTACTATTATACATGTTATAGATAGTAGACATATATATGTATTATTTTTAAGTGAGCACATTAACTTATAGTTATTCATTATGTAAACTGGGTGTCATTCCAATAAGCTCCCAAAGAGTAGAGATCAAAGGTAATCTACTCTCTTCAAGAACCCAGAGAAATGCCTTTCTCAGAGGATAAATCCAAAGGGAGAAGTGAGGGGACTTTTCAGCAGACACACCCTTCACTTTTCCAGCACAGCCAAATAAGCCAAATAGAATCCCACTAGGATCAATACCAGAAGGAGGAGGAGGAGGAGAAAAAGAAGAATTATTATTATTTCTAGATACCAGTATGAACTAATGAACCTGTTATAAGTTATAATTTTAATTTCTGTGTAGTTTAAATTTCTTATAACTAACCAGATATGTTGCTTTGAGAAAAATTCCAAAGCCTTCCTGAAAGCATCTTGAGGGGCTTCCTGTTCATCTCTGCTCTCGGCATGTAGACGTAGATGCTCAAAGAATGTTTGCAGTGACAAATAGCCCAATTAAAAAGTAGGCAAAAGAATAGACATTTCTCCAGAGGAGATATACAAATTGCCAACAAGCATAAGAAAAGACATGCAACATCAAATCAAAACCACAAGATATCACTCACACCCATTAAGATAGTCACTATTAAAAAAATAATAATAACAATTGTTAGTGAGATTGAGGGGAAATTGGAACCCCTACACTCGGTAGGATTGTACAGAGGTACAGCTGCTATGGAAAACAGTATAAAGTTTCCACAAAAATTTAAAAATGGAACTACCATAAGAAGTGGGGATGCAACAACCCCACTTCTCAGTATATATTAAAACAATTGAAAACAGGATCTCCAAAAGATATTGATGCACCTATGTTTGCTGCAGCATTATTCTCAAAGGTCCGGAAGCAACCTAAATGTCAGATAAGTGAGTAAAGAAAATTTGATATATGCACAATATATACACAATAGAATATTACTCAGCCTTAAAACCCAAGGAAATTCTGATGCATGCAACAACATGGATGAACCTTGAGGACATTATGCTAAGTTAAATAAGTCAGTCACAAAAACGCAAATGCAATATGATTTCACCAACATGAGGTAAGTAGTTGAATTCATAGAAACAGAGAGTAGAATTGGGCTGGGGGAGGGGAAATGGGGAGTTGTTCCATGAGCCCACAGTTTCAGTCATGTAAGGTGAACAAGTTCTAGAGATCTGCTGTACAGCAATATGCATAGAGTTAACAACGCTGTAATGAATACTTAAAAACTGTTAAAGGGGTAAATAGATGTTATGTGCTTTTTTAATGAAAGAAAAAAGGAATGTTTGACATGAGGTGAAGTTGAACCTATTCAAAGACAAACGCCGACAGGCTAACTCCTGGGGCCTTCCCTCTTCAAGGCCCCACCCTGGGTGATACTCCCTGTTGCCACATCTTAGTCAACAGCCCAGGTGATGGTAGAGTCAGGGTTTTTCCCAAGTTTGTGTCTCCCACACAATTCAACATGATGCCTGGCACAAAGCCCTCATGGAACAAATGAAAGAGTGGATGTAATGGGTCCTCAGTTTCCCCACCTATAAAATGTGGAAAACACCTGCCTTTTAAGCGATGTGTGCAGTGGAGAAATTCCTCTCCATCCCTTTCCTGGTGGGAGGTGAGAATGTGGGGGTTTTCCTTCCTCCTATGCCTCCAGCGTCTGTCTATTCCCTTCCTGATGAGTCATACAGAAATCAGACACTGTCACTCTCGGACAGAACACATCAGGTACTTGCTTGGGAGCAGCAGGCCCATGAATCTATGCTGCAACCCTGGCAGTTATCTAGGGAGCTCTGGATACAACCAGGAAGGGGGACTCTGCAGACAGAGAGGGCTCTGGCCACCTCTCCCTTGACAGCCCAGCAGGACCTTCCCATTCTCTAGTTTGGAACCAGCGACCTGTCCCTTTAAAGGACCCAGGTACTCCCCAACCAAGAGGCCTGGAAAAGCATCAAGGTCCCCTCTCCAAATGTTCCAAAAGGCAGAAGCAATCAGTTAGCAAACGACTGCACCAGGAATCAGGGCAGCTGGGACCTGGCCCTGTGTCTTAGTCCTTCTCTGAACATAGGCAATGATAAGCAAATCCTTCCTTCCACTCTCTGCGTGTGAAGACTGAATGAAGCAATATATTCAACTGCTTAGCCTAGCCCTGATATCTAGCAAACAATTAATAAAGACAGCTCTAAATTTAACTACTGTTTTTATTAGTAATGGTGGTGGTATATTATCCTCACTATGATCTTCCAAGTGTTATCCCCTTTTACAGATGAGGAAACTGGCCTCAGAGGTTAAGTGACTTGTTCAAAGTCCTTCGGCTAAGAATTGGATCCACTGGTAATGGCCAACTAGCTACTTTAAAGGGTAGAAATTATTCTGGCAATTCCCATGGGAGTGTGTGGGAAGGGCAGCCACATTCACTCAGCTCCATTCACACCGAGACAAGCTCTCTCACTGTAGCTGCCTAGCAACCACAACACCTCCAGACCTGGCTCTAAACCTTATATCCCCTCATCTTCAAATCCCACATCTTAAGAGCACCTGGGCAGTCCTTGGTTCTGACTGGGTCAGGGGTACCCCTAGAGCTGGAGGGGAGGGTTCACCTGGCCTGACTGGTGGAAGACTCAGGACACAGTTCAGTTACAAAGGGAGGCTAAACGTAGGCTGGGGTCCGAACAAGAGGCACCTGACCTGTACACACACAGGTGTGTGTGCGCACACTTTGTGTGTGTAAATTCTAGAAAGCATTTGCCAAAATGTTAACAATGATGTTCTCTCTCGATGGTGAACTGAGGGTGACTTTCTTTTTGTTTTCTGTGGTATTTCCATAGTTTTGCAATGAGCACGATTTACCTTGATAATTTTTTTAAACTGCTTTCATTTTTTTAGTATTTAAATACTGAAAATAACATGTAGTTATTTTTAAGACTATGGGGCTGGACATTAGAGGCCTCAGTTCTGGTTCTGGCTCTGAGGAAGCATGGTCAAATAACTTGTCTGGCCTCAGTTTCCCCACCTGGGAAATGAGGAAAGGGCTACACAACTTCTTCAGCCCCTTCCAGCTCTGATTCTAAATGCCTCTCTCCTATGTAGGCACAGCAAATGAAAAAGCATGGATAAGCTAGGTTCTAGGAGACCTGCTTTAATCCAGGGAAAGTAGTTGTTCCCAAATAGAAATTAATCCTGAATGCAAATAGGAACACTTGTGGAGCTGAAAAGGTTTCGTCACAAATTGCGAGTGCTTTCCAGATCTTAAAGAAAGACCCCTCCTCAGTGGAGACCAGCTGACCTACTCCAGCCCAGAAAAATCTCTCCCTCACTTAGATGGAAGAAGGATTAACATTACTGAGTGAGCCTACTATGTGTCAGGCCCACTCCAAAGTGCATTATAAACGCAGTCTAATTTAAACTCATAGCACTTGTGATCATCAGTTGTTTGGCAAGTAACAAGATACTGAAATCTCTTGAAGTGTTAACTGCCACACCATTATTGAATGTGAGCCCATGACTCTCTTCCCATAAAGAGCCTTGCAAGAAAGAAAGACTTTTAATTTATTCTTGTATAAACCTCAGACCCTAACACAGTGCTCAATAAATATTTGCTAATCACTAGAACCTTCCTCCTATCATCAGGGTTTGGTGGGCTCCATAGAGTCAAGGATTTGACCAGCTCATTGAAGCACACAGCTCTAGTTAAGAAAGTAATGATCTTAGTTAAAATTGAAAGGGGAGGAAGATGAGCAAACAGATCAGGCCATTATCCACTGTTAGCAGGAATCTGTCTCTTTCAAGAGTTCCTAACACTCACCAGGCCTGGAGGAAATAGGACATTGGACTGGTAGACTTCGAGAACAAAAGGTTAGAAAACGTCAGATTTGGGGGTTGCTGAAAGCAACAGGAGAGCATTGGGATCTTGGGGAGGGGTTATAGTTGAAAGGAAAGGAGAGTTGCAGAGAGGAGAATGGATTTCTAACACAAAATTCACCACAGAAATAGAAAAATTGTGATAGGCACATAGATGATCAAACAAAGCTGAAGTTTCAGGAATGCAATGGGCATTTGGAATCAAAAAGGCTGGGCCGAAAACAAGAATGACAACTTTAAAATGTCTAAAAAGAGAATGCCATTGAAAGACAGAAGTTTCATAAATACTGCTTCATTTTGACTTTCAGTTAAGGCTGAGGCCAACCTGCCCCTTTCATTCATTCATTCACTCACTCATCTAATAAATATTTACTGAGCACTTACTAACCATTAGACATTGCACTAGGCCCTTGAAGGAACGAAAAGAAACACTGCCCTGCTCTCATTGAGCCTGAAGCCTGGGGAGGGAGACAGAGTGTGATCAAAGAGTCATATGCAGAAGTGTGTAACCACAAACAGGGCGAATGCTATAAAGGAGAGAGAGGTGATTTTCGGAGAGTGGAGAACAAAGGAATCTTGCCTAGATTGAGTGGGGAGGGACAAGACAGTCTTCCCTGAGAAAGTGACCCTGAACTGAGATGTGATGAATGGAGAAACACTAGGCAAGAATAAGCTACAGTATGTGAAGGTTAATGCCATTTTTTTTTTGAGTTGGAGTCTTGCTCTGTCCCCCAGACTGGAGTGCAGTGGTGCGATCTTGGCGCACTGCAAACCTCTGCTTCTTGGGTTCAAGCAATTCTCCTGTCAGACTCCTGAGTAGCTGGGATTACAGGTGAATGCCACCACACCTGGTTAATTTTTGTATTTTTAGTAGAGATAGGGTTTCACCATGTTGGCCAGGCTGGACTCGAACTCCTGACCTCAGGTGATCTGTCTGCCTCAGTCACCCAAAGTGCTGGGAATACAGGAGTGAGCCACCATACCAGCCACAGTGTCATATCTAAAGTCCAGTGGAGGCAAGACTGGCCAGACTGACAATCAGAAAACCTGAGGTTTAAGGCCTGCATCCTATACGAACCTCTCTTTGAGACATCCAACCAAGTAATGTGTACTTTCTGGACCTCCATTGGATCATCTGTAAAATTAGGGATGTTGAACAACCCCATTCAAAAGTGGGCAAAGGATATGAACACTTTTTGAAAGAAGACATACATGAGGCCAACAAACATGAAGAAGTGCTCATCATCACAGGTCATTAGAGAAATGCAAATCGAAACCACATTGAGATACCATCTCATGCCAGTTAGAATGGAGATCTTTACAAAATCTGGAAACAACAGATGCTGGAGAGGATGTGGAGAAATAGGAACACTCTTACACAGTTGGTGGGAGTGTAAATTAGTTCAACCATTGTGGAAGACAGTGTGGTGCTTCCTCAAGGACCTAGAAATAGAAATTCCATTTGACCCAGCAATTCCATTACTGGGTATATACCAAAAGAACTATAAATCGTTCTACTATAAAGACACATGCACACATATGTTCACTGCAGCCCTGTTTACCAATAGCAAAGACCTGGAACCAACCCAAATGCCCATTGATGATAGACTGGACAAAGAAAATGTGGCACATATACGCCATGGAATACTACACAGCCGTAAAAAACGATGAGTTCATGTCCTCTGTAGGGACTTGGATGAATCTGGAAACCATCATTCTCAGCAAAATGACACAAGAACAGAAAACCAAACACCACGTTTTCACTCATAGGCAGTGTTGAACAATAAGAACACGTGGACTCAGGGAGGGGAGCATCACACACTGGGGGCAGTTGGGGGGTGCTATAGGAGGGACAGCAGGGGGTGGGAAGGGTGTGGAGGTATAACATGGGTAGAAATGCAGGATATAGTATGCACCTAGGCAACAACCCTGCATGACCTGCGCATGTACCCCAGAACCTAAAGTAAAATTTAAAAATATAAAAATATAAATTAAAAAATAGGGATGTTTGGACTAAAATGATGTTTCTCAAAATGAAGTCTTCTGCAATCAAATCATTGGGTTACTTACAAAAACATAAACTCCTGAACCCTATTTCAAACCTCCTGAATCAGGATATCTAGGGCCGAGGCCCAGGAATCTGCATCTTAAGGCTTGCACTAGGTGATTTTTGTTCCCTGTAAAGTCTGAGCATAGCTGGCTAGGCGGACAAACCTTTGCCTACACAAGGGCTCTACACACCTTCCTCTCTAAATTCCAGGCTCTTGACGGAGCAGGACCAAGAAGGGGTACAGTGGGCAGTTCCCTAGACTGAGCAAAGAAATAAAGTTTTCAAGTGACAACGAAGGGCCAGACTTTCACAGCTGGAGATGATCCAGTTGTTTTAGAGACAAGTTCCCCAGCCTGACGTGAGAGCTCCAGACTGGACACTTTTTTCTTTTCCCCTTAGTCCCTGGGATTTAATTGAAAATACAAATTCATTGGCACTTATTCCTTGCCCTTTGCTCCTTCTCTTCATCCCCTTCTCATGGACCTGGTCCTCTGTGTAAGTATCTAGGAGCAGATGGAGGTTCACATGAGTCCTCCTGCCTCCCCCACCCTTCTAGGGTACGAATGGCCAGCCTCTGATAAGACGGTTTATAGTCTGTGAGCCTCTTTGGTCTGATACACAAGGAAAATTCCTGTTGACACTAACTGTACCAGTGGCCATGAATTATAGTCCAAGGACCTGCCACTCTGCCTGCTGAACTGAGTCGAGTTTCTCTCCTGCTGCACAGAGAGCTCACTGGCCAACTACCTGCCACACCCCATTCCCCAAGCTCACCAACACCCACACCGGCTTGATCTCCAACCTTACTGTGGATACAAATATTTCCAACAAGCCCCAGCTCTCTGGATATGGCAATTTCAGAAGTTGCATCTCAAAGGCCAGACATATTATTTCTGCCTACCTGATAAGATTCTCGTATTAGAATGAGATAATTCATGTAAAGCATAAAACGGATGCCTAGTACACAAGAAGTTCTCAACAAATGTTAGCTGTCGTTATTTGTATTGTTGTTCTTTTCCCAGCCACTGTTGGTTCAGGACAATTTATGTCAGAAAAAAAGGCATTGGTGACATCATTTGGCAAGTAAAAGTCTGTAAGGATAGCTGAGAGATTAACAGAGAAAATCTGGACCTAAATACTCCAGATACGGAGAAATCTTTTGTGTGCTTTTAAGATTATACAAAAATATCTACAATAACTAACATTTATTGAGCGCTTCCTGGGTGCCAGGCACAGTTCCATTTAATCTTCACAACAACTCCATGTGGCAAATACCATTAAAATCCCCATTTTACAGATAAACAGACGGAAGCTTAAATAAATAAAGTAACTTGCCCAAGGTCACAAAGCCAGGAAGTGGCAGGAGCTAGAATTGGATCTGCCTGGATGAAGCAAGTTTGGTGTTTAATAAACTACTTCCTTAGGGCTAACTGGCATTTCTCATGCTGTCTTTGTCTTTGGAGTCTATATCTGTGCATTCTCTCTCTCTCTCTCTCTGTCTCTCTCTCTCTCTCTCTGTCTCTCTCTCT
>NW_016107606.1:3535228-3603008 GCF_001604975.1 Cebus imitator
TGGATATGGTTTATTTGGCCCCATCAAGTCTCATGTTGAAATTCAATCCCCCAGTGTTGAAAGTGGGGTATGGTGGGGGGAGCTCAGATTGTGAGGGAGGATCCCTTATGAGTGGCTTGGTGCCATTCTTGCACAAGCTGGTTGTTCAAAAGAGCCTGGCACATCCTCCACTTCCCTGCTCTTTCCCCACGTGATGCCAGCTCCCCTTCCCCTTCCACTATGGAGTGGAAGTAGTCTGGGTCCCTCACCAGAAGCAAATGCCTACACCATGCTTCTTGTACAGCCCCCATAAACCTTTCTTCTTTATAGATTGTCCAGCCTCAGATACTCCTTTACAGCAGTGCAAACGAATTAAGACACACCGCAGAAGTGTTGTTCGGAGAATTAAATGAGATGATGCATGTGGTTCCGCTTGGCACAATGCTGCATGTCTAACTGCACTCAGTAAGTCATAGTTAACTCAAATGGGGCCAAGGAAAGCAGGCAACGCTTACCTGTAAGTGGGTAGCACTCCAAATGCAGGGGAAATATTTGGGGCCCTCCCACACACTTGCAATTCACATCACATAGCTAATTGCCATTCTACCAGGCTGCCCCTGTCTAAAGTTTCCACAGATCTTCCCCATTCTCCGAGCACTCACTCAAGAAGTGCCATATGGAGCCAAATAACCAAAATACTGCCTCTTTCTCCCCTTATCTTTTCAGGACTCCCAAGGCAACCTTCCAAATCTTTTGGTTTGCTGTCCAGTAAACAGCAGAGACATGCTGGGCATTTCCCATTCTAGCATTCCTCAATGCACGATGAAGATGGGCAAAGGAAACTGCCTCCTTCTCACCCTGGTCCCCCCTTTTCTACGCTCCCCGTTCCCAAGTGATGCCACATGCTATTTCCCAAGCAAGCCCACATCCATTCCAGGACCCTACACTGCCACCTCTGCCAGAGAATGGAGATGAGAAGGCAGAAACCGCCTTCTGACCTCACTGCCTTGCCTTGCTCCCCTGGGGCCTGGTCTGTCCTCTCCAAAGCTGGGCTCTAACATTTTGTCCAGACGTAATTTTTAGATGCCCCCAAGGAAAAGGTTCCCACCACTTCCTTTAGACCTTGCTGAACTCAGTAGCTACAAGTGAAGATCCCCCAAAAGGGCTGGATGCTTTGATTCAGAGAGCACAACAAATGGAAGGAGAGAAAGGATGGAGAAATTTGAGATTTGTGTCATGTATTTATTTCCTTATTTAACTCACATCCCCGTTCAATGTCAGACACAGTTTTCCACGCATCCTCCGTTGCATATCCCCGTTATTCATCTTAGACTGTAAACTTCAGGAGGACAAGGAAGGCCAGCATCAATTCACTATGTTCAGTTCAAGTTCTGTTCCATGATAAACGGTAAAACGCTGAATTAGTTCTATTGGCCGAAAGTGAAAGAGTTTACACCTAGATAAAGAGAGTTACAACAGAGATGCTCTGCAAACAAAAATAAGAAGTAACAAAGTGTAAATCAATTTATCAAGGGACCCTGCCACGGACTTGGCACTGAGGATGCCCGTAGAAGGAATTCAGGACAAGTGTAGGGTAAAGAACGTATCCACAGCTGTATTCACAGTTTGCAGCAAATTCTCAGTAAGGTCTAGAACCCAAAAAGCTTAAGAACCACCAGTAAGGGATAGCCCTTTCCCTTAAGAAATCTGGAGTGGGGAAGATACAACTTATATATATACATACATACATATACATGTGTGCATACATATACACATATACATACATACATATACATGTGTGCATACATATACATACATGCATATACATGTGTGCATATACATACACACATATACATACGTACATATACATACGTGCATACACATACACACATATACCTACATACATGTACATGCATGCATACATATACACACATATATATATTCTACATGCATACAAATACATATAAATTATAGAGAACATCAATATAATAATAGTAGAGGTCTTGCATTGAGTATTTTTAAGAGCCAGCTCCCAGCCTAAGCAAAACAGATTATATATAGTTCATTTAATTTTCACAACTACCTAGTATGTGTATTATCTCAAGAAATAGAAAGCATTATCCTCCAGGCACAGATGAAAATACAGAGGCTGAAAGAGTTTATGTAACTTGCCCAAGGTCACACATCTGGTCGACTAAAGCCAGGATTCAAACTCAGAGCCTGCGGAGCCTGCGCCGTGCTGCAGAAACAGGTGAACGTGGTGACAACAAGTTGTGGGTGTGGAGTCAAATCTCCTGGCTAGAGACCCTGGCTCTACCTCAGACAAATTTCTTCCTCTTTCTGGGCCTCTGTTCTCACACGCAAATTAAGAGCATTAGACTAGATGAAGGGTTAACAAACTTTTTTTTGCAAAAGTCCAGAGAGTAAATATTTTAGGATTTACAGGACGGACGGTCTCTGTGACAGCGACTCAACTCTGCCGTTATAACCTGAAAGCAGCCATAGGCAACACGCAAACAAATTGGCATAGTTCCGGTAAAACTTTATCTGCAAAATAGACACAAGGCTGGATTTGATCCACAAATTGTAGTTTGCAGTCTCTGGATTAGATGATCTCTAGAGTTTTCTAGTTCTGACACTTCTATAGTCTCTTATCCTGACTTGGGGCAGTGAAGCCCAGAGGGGCAAAGTCCTGAAATGTCAGCTGTAAGGAACTATTGCCATAGATCTTTTTTGCTGTTGTTTTTTCCGTTTTTATGTTTTCAACCTTTGATGACTTTAGGACATACACTTGGAAAATAGATCCTGGCAGCAGCAATACCAAGGAATCTTGGGAGGACTTTTGCCCCAGTAAAATCTCCGTCAGCTCCCTGTCCTCGGTCTGTGATGTGGACAATGACATCTATCTGGAGAAGGTCATGGGGCAAACAGCTGCACACTCACCTTCAAACCAGATTGCAACTTAAAGATCTTTTCCAGAGAAATTCTGGAGGCACCACAGACTTTTGGCCAAAGTGATGGTAGCAAACCCATGGCCAGCAAGGTTCAGCCAGAGTCATTCAGGAAAGCAGCATGTGCTCCCCTTTGCCCTCAATTCTGCAGCAGCATGGGTAGGTATTGACAGCCTGTTTACACCGTCCCACCAGACTAACATAAAGGCATAAAGCGGAATGGATCTGCTCTCTAGTTCCAGAGACAGCAGGCCTTTCGGATTCTCCTGCTGGCATCCTGTGCCTTCAAACCCTAGCCCCTGCCTCAGGGCTCTCAGGCTCTCCCCAAACATGTGATGTGCACTCAGCCCCTGGGTGACTTGACAATCAATCTTCACCAGCCTGCTGCAAAGGGCTGCCACTGAGCTCTCTCTGTCTTACCAGGGCTTGCTGTATGACTGGAAGTCCTGGGTTGGGGGAATGCATGCTCACCAGAGTGGCAACTTGTAATTACCAGAGAGAAAAAGCAGTCCTTCTCAGAGAGAGCTGACATTTCTCACTCTTGGGAGTCTCTGACCTGCTGCCTTTGGAGGTAGAAGAGAAGGCTTTGCTGCCACCCAAAAGAAAGAATGCAACTCATCCTCCCACTGGGGTACAGGTGGGGCAAAAATTCTCCTTTGAGTCCCCACAGACCCTAGTGCACCTCCAAAAGCAGATGCCTCACTCCTCCGATTCCCTTTTTGTTACGGGGTGTTTTGTATTTCAGCTGTGCCACTTGTTAGCCCTGTGGCCTTGGGCAAGTCATTTAACCACTCTGTGACCCAGATTCCTCATCTGTCAAATGTCAACAATAATCATACCTACCTCATAACGTGATCATTAGGATTAAATAAGATAACATACATAAGGCACTTTGGGCCCAATGCCTGGCACCTAGTAAGCACTAACTCCTAGCAGATAGTGTCACTGTTACTCTGTGGTAAGCATTTTACACACATTTTCACATGCCATTCTCACAATAGCCCTGTAGAGGTAGGAACTATTCCAATCTTCATTTCACAAGTGAGGAAACTGGGCCCAGAGTGGTTAAGTGACTTCCCAAAGAACACACAACTAATAAATTAGTAGAACTGAGACATAAACCCAGGTGTGTCTGATCCAGCATTAAAGCTCTTCATCACTTCACTCTCCCATCCAAGATTGCATTAGTAAACATTAGAATCCAAGTTACCTCTCAACTCCCTCAGCAGATCAAGTGCTGGCCTGGGAGGCAAGGAAGACTAACCTAAGGTGCTCTTCTGGGGAACCTTTTTCTCCCAGACAGCTCTCCCTTGCCCTCTCCTCCCTGACCTCTGCCTTACTCAGGACCCTGGTCACATTCTGTTTTCTGCTGTTATTTCCTTCAGGCCACCATTGAGCCTTTTGCTGCCATTTTTTTTTTTATCTCAATCTGGTACAGAGAGAAGGATGCAAGCTTTGGAACCAGACAACAACGCTTTGAATACCAATGCTACTTACTCACTGAATGGCCTTGGCCATGTCACAGAACCTCTCTGAATCTCAGTTTCCTTGTTTGTAAAATGGTGAGAATTCCTCCCTTGCATTGTTGTGAGTAACTGACTAAATGTACATAGATTGCCTAACACAGTGCCTGGCACATAGTAGGTACTCTCTGCAAGATGCTTTAGCGTTATCATCATCTCCCACAATACCTAGCCCAGTGTCAGGTTATTGTTTGCTTGGTTTAATTCATCGTTGAATCGCCCGTGCTGCTTAGCATGATGCTTGCACAGAGTAGATGCTCCTCTATACGCCTGGTCGAATTGAAAGCTAGAGAGAGCACCACGAAAAATTGCAAGATCATAGGTGAGAGTTCCCCTCCCATAGATGTCTTAAGCAGATCCTTGAATCTCCCATAGCTTCAGTTTCCCTACAGGTCAAATTCAGTGGCAGCTTCCCCTGGAGGGTTCACAGAAATGGGAGTTCTGCAACATCAGAGGTTTCTAATGCAATAAGACGGATAATGAAAAGATTCTTCCTCCACAAGCGTCGAGTGAGTCAGAGCTTTGTGCTTGGCTTTGCCCCAGGGAGTACCGAGAAAATGAAATATCGTCTATATTCTCATAACACCTAAACAAATGGTCAAGTCCATGGGTCAAAAATCAGCCAGAGGGGTTAAGAGGCATCTCCAGCAAAGGGAGGGGAGGAGCAGCAAGGAAAGCACTGTTAGCAAAGGTTGCTGAGTGGGTCCTGCTACGTGGCTGCAGTTAAGGCTAACACCTGTCTCCCTTACAATGAGATGTTTGTTTTGCCTTCACAAAAGACACTGGTAAATGACAACATGTCTGAAATCTGCAAGGATTTTGAACTTGTCGATCTGCTCAATAATTTCTTCCATATCCTGACACCTGAATCAAGACATAAGTTCTCATTTAAGTAACAAACTATTTTCTTTCACAATGAGGATATACCATCTCTGAATCTCAGATTTGCTCTATTTTTTTTCCTCCTGGCCTTTTGCCACCACAGAAAAACGTCTGATAGGCTGAGTTTTCACATCGCAGCTGTGATGATGTAGACACAGCCTCGGTAAATTCAATGGTGTGTTGCTGGCTGTTCAATAGCTGGTGAAATTAATGCCCAGGGAAGTGGGAAATGGGCCACTACAATCAAAATGTGGATTTGGAACTTGCTCTTCATTCTATCCCACCCTTACTCTCCCCTACACCCTGTCTTTGTGCTAGTGCCAGCTACGTGCCAGGCTACCAGTATTCTCTTCCTCCTCCCTCTCCCCTGGTAAGTAAACCAGCTCAAGAGAAGCCCCATTATCCTAGACTTGAAGATACATTGGGAATGGTGGGAACTGAGTTCATGATTCCTCACTCCCACCCCTACTCTGGAAGATGCTTGAGAGAAAGGACAGCAGGTGCCTTCAGGGGCCACTTTATCCAGCAAGAGAAGCTGACCACCTGGAGCTAGAGGATCTCAAAAGATCATCTAAGCCAGGTCCTATCTGCAGACAGACTAGCACAGGAGCCATCCAGGACCAACGACAGCCTCTCCTTTTTATAAAGACCCCTGGCAGAGGGCTGCCAAGTGGTTCCAGTCTCACACCCCACTGTGTAGGTCATGTGTGGCTGCAGCAGCAGAAAGAGCACCATCCTGTAGGCCAGGGAAACAGAGTTTGCTAACCGGCTCTGCACCTGGTCAGCTTGCCAAGTCCGTTTCCCTAGTTCACCACCTCCAACACAGGAAGAGTAAACAGGGTTCTGAGAGCTTCTGAAGATCTAAATCACTACAAACTTGTGAATCTCTTGTTTTCAAATCTTCAAATACAGCTTAGGGCAATTTGATTATAACAGAAAAAAAATCTATTTTCAGGGCTGTCTCTGGCACAGATGTCTTAGCCAGAGGGAAACCCCCTGAAAGTGTATATTTTGCACATTTGTGGAGTCTGTGCATTTTGCTGGGAGAAAATGTAAACTTTCTATAGGTGTGTGACAACCACCTGACCCCCTTCCCAAAAAATAAAAAGAGGTTAAGAACTTACCTCTAGGTTGAGAAGCTTAGGTGTAAGTCACCCTGAGTGACTTCCACCTTCCCCACCCCTGAATATTAAGTTATAATAGGATCAAGAGCAGGAGGCGAGAAGCCCAGGATGCAAGTTTGTGAACTGGAGT
This sequence comes from Cebus imitator, assembly GCF_001604975.1. NCBI lineage: Eukaryota > Metazoa > Chordata > Mammalia > Primates > Cebidae > Cebus > Cebus imitator. The sequence continues at coordinate 3,541,818 of NW_016107606.1, forward strand.
AAAAGAAGGTATCGGGCTTTACTTTTCAATCTCCAGCTGCCACTGCCCAGTGCTTTGCCGTATATCTGCTAGCCTACGGCCTCAGGAATCAACTGACTCTCTCTGAACCACTGTTTCTCATCTGTCAATGAAGAATGGTTATGCTTGTCTCAAAGAACTGTGAAGAGTAAGAGAAAATGAGTAAATGCATGGCTATCAGTAAGCGCTCAATTCATGGGAGTCCCTGCCCAGAACCAGTGGCTCAGGCTCCAAAATTTGCTACTCGAAATTTCAAAAGGTAACTCTATCTATAACACTGGTTCTATCCCCTACCTTGCCCCAGCGGGAAAAGTGTGACACAGTAGCTGAGTACCCAACTTTGAGAGAGACCCCACAGTTGAGTTCCGTTCCCAGCAGCTCTCTTCCATGGCTTTGTGGACTTGGGACAACAGCTGAAATTTGCTGTAATTTGGTGTCCCATCCATGAAACAGAAATGATGAAAAGTATATTATTTCTCTCATAAGAGTCATGAGAAACTCCAAAAATAATTTAGCACACTATCTAGGACATAATAAATGTTGGATAAATGTGAACATAAAGTTCTTTGGCTCTCTTTCTTTTCTTTCTTTCTTCTCTCTCTCTCTCTTTCTTTCTTTCTTCCTTTCTTTCTTTCTTTGCCCATACTTTCTCTCCTAAGTATCATTCACCCACCTTTGAGAGTGTGTCCTGTGACAGAATGTCCAACATGGATATCAGATGGAAAGGCAAAAACTCAATTAATAACGAAGATCCTCTAGGTCCCTTCCCCAGGTCTCTGATCTCCCTCACCCCCCGTTCCCCAATAGCCAGCTAGCTTCCTCCCTCATTCCCTTCAGGTTTCCTCAAATACCACTTCAGTGACATCCCAAGCACCCACTTAACATTTCAAATCCACCCCACACACACCTCACTGCATTTCCCTCTCCTTACTTTATTTTCAGCCTAAATCTGTCATCACACTACACACCTCATCATTTGCTTATTTCATTTACTGTTTGTCTTCTGTCAGGAGAATGTACGCTCCTAGAGGGCAGAAGTCCGTCTATTTTGTTCAGTTGCTAAGTCCACAGCGCCTAGTGCCAAGGCAGAGAGTGGAGATTCAGTAGCCATTGGCTGAATAAATGAGTGAATGCCTGCATGAATGAAACGATGGAGAGAAGCCGGATTTTACTGGGGCCAAACAGTTTGCACGGGGCGGGGGAGCGAGATGAAGGATGGGGGCTGGCCTCAGACCCGACTCAAGTCCCTCCCTCCTGCCTAACCCTAGAATTCTCTCTGCCTCTTTTAGATGCCAAACAAGTTGCCTATCCCGTTAAATCCGGGTCCTGACTCCGGGCGCCCCCTATTAGAGGTAAGCAGCCCCCAACCCACCTTTGACACGGAAGAGTGACTAGCGGGGAAAACAACCCCAGCGGGCCGCCTCGGGGAGGGTGACCCGCGATCTCCACGCCTAGGTCCCGCCCTCCCGGCCCCCCCGGCCCCCCCGGCCCCCGCAGAGGGCGCGCCCTGGGAGCGGCGGGGGGCGCGGTCGGCCTCCCGGCTGGCGCGGACTGTGGCGTCGGGGCTGCGGGCGCCTGGGCTGGACCCGCATTGCCCCCTAGTGCCGCGAGGAGTCAGGGCGCCGGGCTCCCCCGCCTGATGTCACCGCCGTGCAGTCAGCCCAGAGGCGGCTCATTGAAAGCAGACCCTCAGCGCTTGCTGGGCGGAGGACGCGCCGCGGTCCGCAGACCCGCGCCAGCCGGGCACCCCGGGCGCCCCCAGCCCTGCCGCCCCCTCCTCCCCGCCGCTCCCCGGCGAGCCCGGCCCGGCGCGCCTGACGTGGACCATTAAACTTGGAGCTGCCGCCTCGTCCCCTCTCTCCTCCTCCTCCCTCTGACAGGCGGGCGAGCGAGCGGCTCGGTGCAGGCAGGAGACGTGCTGCCGGGCTGGGCTGCCCGGGGGAGATGACTCCTCGCCGGGAGGGCGCCTCTGGGAAGAAGACCACGGGGGAAGCAAAGTTTCAGGGCAGCTGAGGAGCCTTCGCCGCAGCGCTTCCGAGCCCAATCATCCCCCTGGCTATGGAGGGCGGACTCTAAGATGAATCCCGACCTGGACACCGGCCACAACACATCAGCACCTGCCCACTGGGGAGAGTTGAAAAATGCCAACTTCACTGGCCCCAACCAGACCTCGAGCAACTCCACACTGCCCCAGCTGGACATCACCAGGGCCATCTCTGTGGGCCTGGTGCTGGGCGCCTTCATCCTCTTTGCCATCGTGGGCAACATCCTAGTCATCTTGTCTGTGGCCTGCAACCGGCACCTGCGGACGCCCACCAACTACTTCATCGTCAACCTGGCCATGGCCGACCTGCTGCTGAGCTTCACCGTCCTGCCCTTCTCGGCGGCCCTGGAGGTGCTGGGCTACTGGGTGCTGGGGCGGATCTTCTGTGACATATGGGCGGCCGTGGATGTCCTGTGCTGCACAGCGTCCATTCTGAGCCTGTGCGCCATCTCCATCGATCGCTACATCGGGGTGCGCTACTCTCTGCAGTACCCCACGCTGGTCACCCGGAGGAAGGCCATCTTGGCGCTGCTCAGTGTCTGGGTCCTGTCCACCGTCATCTCCATCGGGCCTCTCCTTGGGTGGAAGGAGCCGGCGCCCAACGATGACAAGGAGTGCGGGGTCACCGAAGAACCTTTCTACGCCCTCTTCTCCTCCCTGGGCTCCTTCTACATCCCTCTGGCGGTCATTCTGGTCATGTACTGCCGTGTCTATATCGTGGCCAAGAGAACCACCAAGAACCTGGAGGCGGGAGTCATGAAGGAGATGTCCAACTCCAAGGAGCTGACCCTGAGGATCCACTCCAAGAACTTTCACGAGGACACCCTTAGCAGTACCAAGGCCAAGGGCCACAACCCCAGGAGTTCCATAGCTGTCAAACTTTTTAAGTTCTCCAGGGAAAAGAAAGCAGCCAAGACGCTGGGCATTGTGGTCGGTATGTTCATCTTGTGCTGGCTGCCCTTCTTCATCGCTCTGCCACTTGGTAAGTTGGGGACTAGTGGGAGGAGAACTGGGCATTTTTGGACCTTGGGTTTACTGATGAGCTTACTCTAAAGTTTTTTTTGCGAGTTTTGTTTCTTATACAGTCTGTACGTGGTTAGAGATTGAATAATATTGTTTGCTCTGCAAAGGCTTTGCAGATTGGGGAGCTGGCTAAAAACCAACTCAGGTGTTAGTTCTAAGGTACTAGCCTCTAGAAATAGAACCACAGAAGGCAAATCTGGTATGGGGAATGACTCACTCAACAGCCTCAGTTTAATAATTAAAAAGGACACTGGGCTTGAATATCACAGCGGCGTTATTTCAGTAGTAATGATGTGTCGGCTAAGGCAGCGTCACTAATGCAGCATACAAAATAGTTTGTAGTTACTGCAGACGCGGCATTTGGGAAGCAGGGAGGCAGCTCATACGCAGAAAGCCAGCATTCATTCAGCATTTCCAGGGCTAGTGCAGAGGCCACGCTTCTCAAGAGCGTTGCAGAGGCTGCATTCTTCCCCTCCCCTCTTCACTGACAGCTATCACCCAAATGCACTACATCCATTATCCATTAATAAGAGCATTTTACAGCCACACAGCCCCAACCAGCCTTTAAGTTATTGAAAGCTTGAGATAGAAAGAGAAGATGACTAGAGGGTCACACATTTTTAGTTTTCACCCAAAAATATTTCTAACTCTGGTGATTTCTGGAATGCCCAGAATTAAATTACAGCTGTCCCTCACCTAAGCTGACAGACACCAAATCCCAGTGAGACGGAATTCAGTGTGCCCTTCCCCTCTTATGAAAACACGTTTGTCATCTTTTTCTTTGGTGGTCCTACTAACTGAATTGTTCAAAAGGCTACCTAATTTTTTCTAAGGAAGAAGCCAAGGTCTGGTTAGCAGGTAAACCTAAAGGGGGGCATCTGTCACATGCTGTCCACATGGCCTGGGAAACCCTTGTCCTTCCTCTGAGGCACTGATCTGCTTTGATTTTTTTCTCCTATCCCTGGGAGACACTACACAAAATGAATGGAGGGAGGTGATTATGACACAGTCATGTGCCATGATATCAGGAGAGGTAAGAGCTGCTACATGCCACAACCACATACGCCTGCAATCACACTGGGGTCTCAGGTTAGACCCAAATGTAACCAAATCCCTCAAGCAGCTATAAATTCTGAAGACACACTGCTTTCAAGAGAAAAAGGCAAATGGAAAGGAAGCTTCCATTTAAAAAGAAAGTTTCCATTTAAAAAGAAAGAAAAAAAGAAAAAGATTTTCAAAAGCCGTCTAACCTATTCTCCATGTCGTCTTTTCTAAGGCAGGCTTGCAGGCTGATGCCTTTCAGAAATATTTTCAGTGGTTAGTGTTGAGTGGAAAAGGGTTGAAAAAGTTCTGCTCCCCAGGCTTGATCACATACCATTGCAGGGAAGCTTGCTTTTCTTTCCCAAGGTCTCAGGTCCTTTTGCAGGCTTGTTGGGTTTTCAGTGAATGACAGTTCACACTGCATTGGGCCATTACAAAAATCATGGTTGTACATGCAGCTGATGGAGGTTACTTGGTGTCTTATTAGCCTCATGACCTTGGGCAAATGACCACTCCTGTATAAGCCTCAGTTTCTTCATCTACAAAATGGAGCTAATTCATATTTGCTCCATGGAGTTTGTACTAATGTATAGGAAGGACTTAGCACAGTATCTGTTATATAGCAGATGCTCAATGAAAGTTAGCTATGAGCAGTACAAACCAAACCCCAACCTCCCAGTGGGTATAACTGTGTCTTTTCCTCTTCTCTACTCATTTGCCAATCCCACACCTGTTACTAAAGTCTCAGAAGAGAACTGAGTCTTTCTCCTTTCTTCCTTCTGCCCCTGCCCTCCAGCCTGCAGAGGCTGTGACCAGAGCCTGCTCAGGAAAAAGGCCCCAGCAGGATGCAGGAATGGTTCAAAGGTGCAGGCTTTGTCTTTAGGGGCAGGGGAAATAGCTCCAAACAGGTAAAGAGGCTTCCAGCATACTGAAATGGGAAGAACACGGCTCTGGTGATCAAGAGCAACAGAGTTTCCATTTGAGTCTTGCCATCAATTAGCTCTGTGACCCTAGGATTATTACTTTGCTTCTCTAGGCTTCAGGTCTCACATCTTGAGAACAAGGGGGTTGAATTAGATGAAGGGATCTCAAACTTTGATAAGTATAAGAATCACCCATGAAACGTGATAAACAATGGTAGCTGCCTGGGCTGAACCCCCACCGAATGGGATTTAGTAAGTCAGAAAGATCCCAGGAATCTGCAGGTGTATTTAGCCCACCAGGTGATTCTAAAGAGGATATTCACAGACCAGGCTTTGAAAATCACTGGCCAGAAATCCTCAGTTACCTTCAGGCTCCAGCACCCTGGAAGCCAGGGTTTAAAATGCTGCAAATCTCAGACCTTGCCCAGCCACATGGTAGTGTGCGATGATGTGGCTTTTCTCTGGGCCTTGCTCTTCAAGTCATCAAACCCACTCTCAGTTTCTTCTCACTCACATTACTCCCACCATCTCTCTCCTTTCTGTCTGTGCCTTTCTGAGACCTTGTCCCCCTAGCATCTCAGGTCCTGAGCTTCTACACAACAGAAAGTGAGAGGGTTTTGCCACCCTGATGCTATCTTGTTTCTCTTCTCCTTGCAATGAAAACTTTCTATCATGTGACGATCACCCAGAGATCTTCCAACGATTTGTCCCTGAGCAGACCCCATCAACATCCTTCTTCCCTGAAAACCCAATGGATAAGTTGAGGAATGTGGACTCCAGGACTTAGGTTTGGGATGGGCTTCAAAAAGTACTCAAGAGCTTCAAACAAAGAAAGTACTTAATTACTGTTTTCTTAATGATTCAGGAAGAGTGTTCCAGCAAAATAGAGGTGTGGGTTTCTACTTCCTCTGAGTTGAAATAACACCCAAGCAAAAGTAGCATGATATAGAACAATAACTTCTTTGGAATCTGAAGAAGGTTCCAAATTCTAAATTTTCCATCAAAACGTTTTCACTCCTAAGGGGAGGACGCACATGTGGGGGAGGACTGTGTTTGTCAAAGGGAGAAGTGCAGGTAGGAGCAACTTCCAATTGGTGGTAGACTTTCAGGTGCCAGGATGGCACGAGATTTCGTAGCTCTGTTTGTCTTCTCCGTGGGAGAGTAGGGTTGGGATCTCTCCTGGGAAGGAGGGAAAATAGCTGTGCCCCCTACAGGATCCTGTTCAGGGGCCCCATTTGTTTTCCTTCATCTTTTATTTTTATTTCTGGGAGCAGGGTTGGGCTGCCTGCAGAGTGAGACCTCTTGTCTCCTCCTGTGCTCTCCCCACCTGGACACCCTCCCCCACGTCCTCCCCACCCATTCCCTGTGGCCTCAGACCAAGTTGGACCAGGGACCAGTGCTCACTTACTCAGGAGCAAGGATGGACTCCACCATACAAGGACCTCTTTATTTGGTGCTAGAATCAGGCCAGGAAGGGACAGGAAATAATTGGAATACAATATAGCAGTATTTCTACTCCATAAGCCATTTGCAAGATGTCAGAGAATCTTCAGATGCCCAGCATTAGAACAAAGACTAACTTCCAGCCCACCTGGGGAAGGCCTGGTCAGGGTCTCAAGAAGTGGCTGAGCTATTGAGGATGTACGTTGTGGCAGTGAAGGAAAGAGGGGGATGCAGGGCCGGTGGCAGGAAGGGCTCAGCAGCCAACCAGTGGCTGGGCTTAGTGAGTTGTTTAGAAAACACTGGAACCTTGCCTTGCTCCAAATCTTGCGTCTGTCTTTTAAAATGCTGGGAGGCACCAGGAAGCCATTATTGAACTAACTGCTTTCCCCTCCAAATAAATGAAGGTCAATTTCAAAGAAACAGTTGTGCTCTCTATAGTACTGGAACAAAATAGGAATTCCTCTCTCCATTGATTTGGTCCTTCATTCAAATGGGGGCTGACGAATTTCCACCTTCCACAAGCACAAGGGTCTCAGAGGTGACTCAAGACAGAGCCACCCCCACAAATACACATTAATCTTCCAGCTCTGCGATTTCAAAACACAGGGATTTGAGTTGCCCACAGGAAATCAATTGGTTTGAGTACTTGGCAAGGGGGAAGATTTTACACACAGGATTCCTTCCTAGAAGAGGGAAAGCCAACTGAAGTAAAACACATTTGATCATGTATTAAATCACTAATAAAGACTTCCTAAAGCATCTACTACATGCCAGGCACTGTACCAGATACTGAGTTACCAAGCCAAAAACAAACCTGGCCCCTACCTGAAGGAGGCTTACAGCCTAGTGAGACTGTCATTAGTATTAGATACGTACCATGGGTACCAGACATTGTGCTAGGCCTCCTATAGACATTAGCTCATTAATCCTCCAGCCACCCCAACAGGCAAAAGTAACTGCTCAGAGAGGTTTGACTTCTTGTCCAAGGTCGCACATCAAGTAAGCGATAGAGCCAAAAGATGAATCCAGGTCTGTCAGAACACGCCCATACCTGTTCCACCACACCAAGGAAATGTCTGGCCTTTGTGCCATTTGGTAGCAACCTGTTTTCATAGCAAATGTTCTCCAGGACACCCAGAACCACGCTGTCAAGAACTAGTAACGATGCTTCTGTTGCAAAAGCTGCCTTTCTTCCACTGCCTGCTCACTCCTAAGAAAATAACCAACCCATGACATGTCAGGGCAGGTCATCCATGTTCTAGTTCAGGGCTGGATGTTTTCCTGTACTGTGTATGACAACGGTCTCTCAGGATTGGGCATCTTGTGTCACCCCAGCCAGAAAGAAAAAGGAAACTTGCTCTTCTAGGAACGCGAGTTCACATCTTTAATCATTCTCTATTCACTGAACAAATATGTATCTATTAAGTGGCTACTATGTCCAGGCATTATACTGAAGATATAATGGTGAGCAAAATTGTTATATTTCATAGAATTTGGCTCTAGTAGGGAGCACAGATATATTGAAACACAAACAAGCATGAACAGAAATTGCAACAAGTGGCTTGAAGAAAAGGAGTGAGATGCTGATGGAATTCTAAAACAGAGGTTAGTACATCACGGGTCCCTGAGGCAGTGACATTTGGCTAGAACCCTGAACAGTGTGGAGGAGCTAATTCAGGAAAGGGGTCTGATAGAGGAAGAAAGGTGTGGGCAGGAGGAGGGGAATGCTTGAAAGCCCTGAGGCAAGTGAGATGGGAGAACTAACAGGGCCCAGAGAAGACAAGGGAGGCAGGTGCATGTCATGGCCAGAGGTGCGGGCAGGGGCCAGGCCATGCAGGGGTTTTTAGGTCACATTAAGGACTTCAGATTTATCTTAAGTGTATTGGCCACTACAGCAAGGCTTGAAGCAGATGAAAGATACTGTCTGAATCGTGTCTTTTAAAAGTGACTCCAGCCACTGTGTGGAGCATACACTTCAGACGAGACAGGTAGGAGGCTTTGCAGTGGCCGTGAGAGATGATGATGACCTCGACCAGGCTGGGGCAGTGGAGGTGGAGAAGCAGACAGCTCCAAGGACCTGGGGATGGGTTGGTGATGGCATGGGAGAGTCCGTGAGAGAGGAAATATGTTCAGAATGACCCTGGGGTTTCTAAGTAGATGGAGGTACCATTTGTTGAGGAGAGGAACAGAGTGGGAGGGAAGGGGAGGCTGAACACAGCAAACAGGATTCCTCCCAAGATTTCCCTCTGAGCACACCATGCTAGGAACAATCCACCAGACACTCTCATAAGCTGAGCAGACAGAATGTCCAACCCAAAAGCCAGGGACTGTGAGCAACAGCAAACCTAGCTGCTCATCGGAAACATCTGGAGGAGGGGGCTGTTTCTAAAAGCATAGATCCTTGGGTCCCGTTGTAGATCTCTTGTATCAGATTCTGTCCTCGTAGTGCCAAGAATCTTAATTTTAACAAGTTTCCCTGGCGACTTTTACGCAGCCAGCACAGCACAAGTCCTTTCCGTGCCTAGAAACCCCTGGAAAGCTTTGCAGAGCTGGCATTATCATCCCTGTCTTTACGCTAGTGAGAGAACTAGAGTTCAGAGAGGTTCAGTAACTTGCCCAAGATCACACAGTCAGTAAATGGTAGTCTATCAAACGTCACGTTTGGCGCTCAGTAAACATTTATTTTATTATTCCTCTTGTTAGTACACTCCTCCAACATTTATCTGAGATCGGGCACCCAGAGTTTTTACTGGCTTATGGCAAATCAGAAAAAAAAAAGTTAGGAAAATGCTGTGTCCTTTTAAAAACTGAATGTATTTTGTATAAATGATTGTCTTTTTCTTCTAAAGACTGTGTCTTTTCTATTTGGGGACACTGAAATAGCACTTCTTTGATGGAACGATGGTAATAAGAAGTGGTGATAGTGTGTGTGTGTGTGTGTGTGTGTGTGTGTGTGTGTGTGTGTGTGTGTGTGTGATATCCTACTTGGCAAAATAAAACGTTATTACCCTATGTCAGTCCCTTTCAGAAATTTGTTTTCAAACTTTACTGAGTCTCCTAAAATCTTGGAATCACAGAAGATGCCATGGAGGCTAGACACAACAAATATATGTAAAGAAAAAGGGAGGGAGGAAGGAAAGAAGTGAAGGCAAGAAAGAAGGAAGGAGGGCTGGGTGAATGGGTCAGCCTCAGCTTTGCTGTCAGATTCGGTGGTCTGGGGCAGAGGGGCAGGGAGGGGAAGAATGATGTGTGAAGAGCTATGCCTGTCAGGTTCGACAGGATAACAGGGCCAGTGGTGGAGGCACCCACCCCTGCTGGAGCAAAACAGCCCACAGAAATGCCAGCAGGTGAACGTGTGGCTGCAGTGCCACCTCGGATGGGCCTATTAAGATGTTATGCAGGAAATGCCTTTACCTGAGTGTGTGCGTGACTAGTAAAAATAACTGATGTCCACTGGGCAGAACAGGGAAATTGCTTTCTACCATATCTGCTGGATGTCTCTGCAGTCACTGTGCTTCCTAGCCACATTTGATCATAGTAATGCTAATAGCTACCATTTATTAGGTCTCATCCAGTGCCAGGCTTACTGTGCTCTCCATGCTGGGTGGGGGTCCTTTCTCTGCATTCACTTATTTATACCTGTCCACAGGATTATGAAGTAGGCACTGGTATTGTCCCCAGTGTACAGATGAGGAAACAGAAGCTCAGAGAGATTGAGTGATTTGCCTTAGGTTACCCAGCAGATCATTGACAGAACACGGATTCGAACGCAGGCAGTCAGATGGGTTTGTCTCTGGAGCTCTCCTGGAGGTGGGGCTCTAAGCCTGATTTAAGCAAGTGCAGGAAGAAACTGGGAAAGCCATCGTTTATTCTGAGAAGGAGGAAGGAAAAAGCATGTGGCTGCCTGTCATTCAGCAACCAAGAGGCACCGTATCCTGAAGAGACTGTAAAGAAGATAAAAATAATTGGGTCTTTTCTCTAGCAAGATAAGTCCAAATTTCTCTTTTATTATTGATGCTTTAGAAGACTTTTTTGAGCTTCACAATTTATTATTGGTAATGTCACATACATTTTTAAGATTTTTATCAAATTTGGAGAAAAACATAAAATTTAGAGGACTTTTTTACAGTTTAGTTTCTGGCTGCATAGGTTTCAGACCTGGATTCACCACCATCCACCCACCTACATGTGGGGCCAGCACCATGGGGACACTCTTCCATCATGAGTCAGCCTCTGGTCCTACTTCTTGATGCCACAAGGTCAGATGAGTTGGCATCATGGGCAAGACAGCATTTCTAGAAGCTGCTTTTTCACTTTGTAGTTACTGTGGCTAGTGGTGACCTAGCTATACAAAAAGAAAAGACGGTAAACCACATACGTATATTCAACAGAACACAAAATCTATCTTAAATCAACTCTTAGCTGGTTCCCAAAATGCCCATGGCTCCTACATTACCACCTACATAAGGGGAAATAGGAATAATATTTAAATAAGGGGAATAACTAATTGAATTAACAAACCCTACTTCTGAAAACTTTGAGTGGCCATGGGGGTGAGGAGCCTTGCTAAGGCCCCTGCTCAGGCCTTGTAGGGTCCCATGAGGAGAGAAGCCCTAAGGCCACTCTGCTTAGGGCTCTCTCCAGCAACCTGTCAACTGTTCTTTCTCCTCTACCTACTGTGGATGTCTTGAAGCAGTGATCAAATTCTGCCTAACAGGGGTGATCACACAAGTCGAGTGAATGAACGAATCAGTAGAACAGAGTCCGGCAGAAGAACTAAGAGTGCACTCAATTGAGGTAGAATTATTGGGCACTTCCCAAATACACTTTGCATTTTCCATTTTCTGTGCATTTATTCCCTCTCTCACTGGTGTGTTTCTCATACTCTCTGAATATCCAATTCGTGCTCATCTGTAAACATGCAGTTCTGTTGACACCTTCCTCACGAAGTCTTCCTGGATCCCACCCTTTTCCCTATTAGTAATCACTCCCTTTATCCCTGGTTTGTGGTGCTTGTCACATTTCTCTCCGGGGATAAAGGCTGATGTGCACAGCTTTTGCAGCACTGCCAGGCTGCAAACCTTTGCGGGGTCCAAGTTCAAACTGTCTTCTTGTCCTTCATGCCCAGGGATGTGTACATAGTAGACTCAATAAAAATAGCAATGACCAATAGGATTCATACAGTGTGTGCCAGACTTCTTCTACCATTTGAACCTCCCATGGCCCATCAGATAGGTATTCATGCTTTGCCCATTTTATAGATAAGGAAATGGGGCTGGGCACAGTGGCTCAACCCTGTAATCCCAGTACTTTGGAAGGCTGAGGTGGGCCGATCATCTGAGGTCAGGAGTTCGAGGCCAGCCTGGCCAAGATGGTGAAACCCTGTCTTTACTAAAACTACAAAAAATAGTCAGGTCTAATAGCAGACATCTGTAATCCCAGCTACTCCAGAGGCTGAGGAAGGAGAATCACTTGAACCAGGGAGGCGGAGGTTGCAGTTAGCCAAGATTGCACCACTGCACTCCAGCCTGGGCAACAGAGCAAGACTCTGTCTCAAAAAAAGTAAATTAAATTAAAATAATAAGTAAACAAATAAGGAAATGAGCTTAGAGGGGTTAAGAGGCTTGTTTCATTCCTTGAAACTACCACAAGCTCCTTACAAAGAGACTGTCATTGACTGGTCTTCTAAAACCAAGATGCTCATCTGGGCCTGGTCATGAAGCCAGTGAAGAAAGATTGGCTTGGTGAATACAAGTGTGGACACAGGTAGGATCTTGAAAATGGAGGACCTCTTCATTCTTTATTAAAAGGCTGCCATTCCACCTGCCTCTGGGGGAAATCATCCCATTGCCAATTGGTCCCATATTCCCTCACCCTACTAGCCCTGGTCACCTGCCTCTCACCTCTGAGAGGGATATGGTCAGAGGTGACCCCTGCAGAAGCAGGAAAAGAAGAAAGCATTCCAGTGACTTTATAGCAGAGCCAGATAGAGACCTCTAAAGGCCTAAGGTATTGAAAAGGGAAGAATAAAATTATACATTAAAACGTGTACACACAGACATGTATGCATAGAGCCCTAAAATAAATGTAAGGAAGGCCAACAGTATTCCGATTCTTTCCTCAGAGATAACTTTTATTTCTTTAATATCAGATTATTTCACCAGAAATACAGATGCCCCAGCTTTGCAAGTGATCTGAAGATACACTGGGTCTTTCTGTTGAGTAATGTGTCACTGTTCTCTAATGGGGCGATCATATGTCCCATTTCACTGAGATGGTCTCCTTTCATGCCTATTATCAAAACATAATTATAATTATTATAATAACCTCTTCTTATTCTCAAAAGTGTCTCAATTTGAACAATAAAATGTCTCCCTATGTTAAAACCTGGAATAAGAGTGTTTATAGTGGGGACATCCAATAGTAACCCAGGTTTATGCCAGAGCCTGAGATGGGGAGGAAAGAGAAACTGGCACTAACAGCCTCAACAGTCCAGAGAAAGATTCATGATGAGAGAGCAAAGCCATCATCCATTTAAGAAGGAAAAACACAACTTAACGTGTGCGTGTTTTGTGGGAAGCAGGAGTTTTGTAAATGTGGGTTTGAAATTTTTAAATAAAGTGTTTATTTATTTTACTTGCCCTGATGACATGAGTGAGTGGCTGAGCTGGGATTTCAATCTGTGGCTGGCCAGCCCGAAATACTTGGGGAATAAATGACTAAATGGAGGAATGGATCAATTTCAGCACAAGCTAAAAGGTGCTATCTGAATGATGGGTGTCTCCAGAATGCAGAGAAGACTGAAAGAAGACTGAGCTGAAATAAGATTTGGGGGAGGAGAAGAAAAGGGAGCTGTGTTTTAAGGACTTGGAAGGCTGGAATCAGTGCGCGGGAGGGCCATCTTCACCCCACCCACCATCACTCCTCCTGGCATGACAGCACATGAGTCAGCTTAGCATACAGTTGAATCTGTCCTCACAGGCAGGCTCTGCTCTTAGGGCTCTATTAACAGCACACTCCTGGCCACCCCCGCCTGCAGCTCATCTGAGCCCCCTTTGAACACTCAAGTGCCCCTCTCTGGTGCGAGTGCAGGAATTGCGCTATAAAAGTTGCACCAATGAGCAATTCAGTTCAAAATCTTCAGAAACAGAATGTTCTAGCACATGCAAGTGGCCCATTCCTCACAGAGCCCCATTTAACTTTTTCCAGGGGTGTCTGCCCACAACGTCTTGCTCCCCTCTAAGCTTTCTCTCTCCCGCTGGGATGAAATTGGGGCTCGGTTTTGCACACTTTTTGAAATTCTTCAAGACAGAATTTCCTGCCAGGCTAATGTGCATTGCTTAGAGGCCGAGGTTAGCACCCTGGCTGTGCCCCAAAAGGAGGTTAAAATGGGACCAAGGGCAAGCCGGGCTCACTGTCATTCATAGGAGTCAGCCCCAGGGCTCATACCACAGGGCCGGGCGGAGATCCAGGCAGGCAGCTGGTTGGGGAGGAGAAGGATCCACCAACTGGAACAGCAACAAAAAATTACATCTCCGATTCATATATTCAGGCCATTAATCAGCCCCTGGCATCAAGAGGAAGCGATAGGGTCTCTCCTCCCAGCTTCTAGGGACACTCCCGACAGCACGCATTTGGGATTCCTTGTCCCCAGCGCTTTAGCATTTACCTTAACATAAAGGTTCCTGGGCTTCACTGTTTCGTGGACCCCTTTGGCAATCTGATGCAGCCCGTTCTCAAAGTCGACACATCAAATAAGAGACACACAATTTCAAAGAAAAGCAATTATATTGAAATACATTTATAAGGTTGAAAAAACAAATTTATTATAGAGTAAAAAGTGTCCTTTAAAATATTAAACAAGCTCTAGCAGCAAGTCAAATAGATAACTACTATAATTTTGAAGTACTGACAAGTAGAACTATTTCAAGATATCTGCAACAAATGTAATGTGATATCACAAATCTAATTTCTATTGGTGACAAATCCTGCTGACTCTAGTGTGGCTGCTTGCCTACATTCCTATCAAAGAAAATGCAAAGTTTCAGCCAAAGGTTAGTTTGGGGTTGTTTTTGTTATTTGTTATTTGTTTTTTTTTTTTTAAATACAGTTTTTTTCTCATCCGAATTCATGGACCCCCTAACTCCAGAATAAGAACCCTGCCTTGGAACATTACAAAGGTATACTTCAGGATATAAGATTTTCTATACTTTTTTTCTTTACAATGTTTTCTAAAGAATGCCTGTTTTTAGACGTAGGACCAAGGGAACTTGGACCAGGCCATAATGCCTTGTAACTATTTTGCATGATTACTTGTAGCAATTTTAAAAAATCAACTAGTTTATTTTTAAATGATGCATAGATTCTTATTCAAATCAGAAAAAAAAAATGAAAAAATTCTTCTGCTCTTACCTACCCCATGTTCAAATCCAACATGCTGTTTTCTTTCCCTGGAAGTAAACATTGTTACCAGATTGCGTATGCTCTCCAAAACATTATATTTATTTGTAAGCATGCATATCCATATGTGTATGTGTATATGTCTGAGTGTGTATGCATGTAGAATGTGTGTGTTTTCACTGTGTTTATTTTGAGTCATGGTGTCATTTTAGAAACACTTCACTGAAGGTTTCGTTTTTCACTCAACAGCACGGCATATCTTAGACATTGTTCTATGTCAGAATGCATAGTTACTGCTGCTTTTCATGGCCACATAATAATCCATTTTATGGAGTGTCCTATTTTACTTATCAATTTCCCAGTTGATTGACATTTAGGTTCATTTCGGTCTTTTACTACAATGTTGTAATGAATACTCTTGTATATACATCTGTGTGCACATATTCAGTATTAATTCCTAGAAATGAAGTTGCTGGGGCAAGGAAGATTTGGTATTTTGGGTTTAACCTGATTATGTGTAATAAGAAATTTAAAATATAGTAAAATGTAAAGTGGTGTTAAAACAAATAGGCTAGGCCAGACACAGTGGTTAGCACCTGTAATCCCAGCACTTTGGGAGGCTGAGGCAGGCAGATCACCTGAGGTCAGGAGTTTGAGATCAGCCTGGTCAACATGACGAAACCCATCTCTACTAAAAATATAAAAATTAGCTGGAGAATCATTTGGACCCGAAAGGTGGAGGTTGCAGTGAGCTGAGATTATGCCACTGCACTCCAGCCTGGACAACAGGTAAGAATCTGTCTCAAAAAAAAAAAAATAGGTTAGATCTATACCAACTAATCTATTAGGAGAGTTGTTCAAGGTATCTAAGTAAAAAAGGTAAGTCATAGAGTTTTGTCTAACCCCATTTTTGAAAGCTATTAGTTTAGTTACCTCAAGGGGTAGATTGGAGTGAGGAGGAGTAGATTATTAGCTTTTTCACAACCTCTGAATTATTTCACATGTTGCAATGAGCAAATACTCTATGATTAAGAACAGCAAATTAAGAAAATGTGATAGAATACAAATTGGGTTTCAATAGAATTATAGTGGGGACCATTAAATATTTTTATGATTTCAGAAGAAAAACTATCAATGGTAAAAAAAGAAAAGATTGTTGTTCTTAGTCATTTTCAATCTAATTTAACATATATATGTTAATTTCAATCTAATTTATCTAGTTTAAATATATCGTATATATTTAATATATTATTATAAATATATATAATTTAACATACTATATATATAAATGTATATATATCCTGCTCTGTGATTACGAGCCCTGGAACTCTTAGAAATTGCTTTGGCCCATGCTGGGAGCGTGACTCACGCCTGTAATGCCAGCACTTTGGGAGGCTGACGCAGGAGGATCACTTGAGCCCAGGAGTTCAAGACCAGTCTGGGCAACATAGGGAGACCCCCATGTCTACAAATAAAAAATAAAAATTAGCCTTGTGTGGTAGCACGTGCTTGTAATCCCAGCTACTTGGGAGGCTGAGTGGGGAGGATCCCTTGAGCTCAGGAAGTCAACGGTGCCATGAGCCATAACCACACACCACTGCACTCCAGCCTGTACAGCAGACTAAGACCCCAGCTCAAAAAAAAAAAAAAAAAAAGAAAAAGAAAAAAAAAAGACAGAAAGAAATGACTTCAGCCCCTTCCTCTACTGGTTACAGCCCTGCTCATTCCCCTAGTTCAAAATCATGCCGTCAAGTTCGTGATTTTTTAATTTTTTCAAAATGAGAAGAATTTTCTCTTTCTTGGTAGCAAAAACTAATTTATACAAAAGAAAGGAAAAGTCATCCATAATCATATCACCTGCCTTAGTCCATTCAGGCTGCTATACCTTCAGCTGGGTAATTTATAAAATACGACAGAATTTATTGCTCACAATTCTGGAGGCTGGGAAGTCTAAGATCGAGGGGCAGGCACATTCAGTATCTGGCACATTCAGTGTCCTCACATCCTCACATGGCAGAAGGGGCAAAGAGGCTCTCGAATGCCTCTTTTATAAGTGCACCGATCCCATTTATGAGGGTTCTGCCCTCGTGACCTACTCACCTTCCACATGCCCCACTTACCAATACCACTGCACTGGGGGTTAAGTTTCAACATATTAATTTTGGGAGACACAAACATTCAGACCATAGCACCATCGATATAACCATGTTTAATATTTGCCTATGTAACTTTCCAGAATTTTCTGTGTGTGCTGTTATGTGTATTAACACAAATTGGAGGACCCAGTGCTTTTTTCACTAATCAGTGAGTCATGCTGGCTGATTTCTTATCATATCAACAAATACAAGTCTTTTCATTTTTTTGTTTTTCCTTTCCTTTTTTTTTAAAAAAAAAAAAGAAAGAAAGAAAGGGTATCACTCTGTCCTCCAGCCTAGAGTGCAGTGACACAATCATAGCTCATTGCAGTCTTGAACTCTTGGACCCAACCAATCCCCTACTTCATCCTCCCAAGTAGCAGGGACCACAGGTGCGCACCACCACACCCAACTAATTTATAAATTTTTCTGTCCAGATGGCGTCTCCTCAAGTTGCCCAGGCTGGTCTCAAACTCCTGGCTTCAAGCCATCATCCCACCTCAGCCTCCCAGAGTGATGGGATTACAGGCATGAGCCATCATGCTCAGCCTTTCCTATCTTTTTAATGCGCACTGAATTCCATAATGGAAGGTATCGTAATGTACTTAAACAATCCAGTTATGTAAACAAGCCATTTATACCAATAGATACGACACACACAAGGTATCACACTTACAAGGCACAAATGTGGAGTGAAAAGTCTGTCTCTCACTGGCTTGGCCCCAGTCATCCAATTCCCCTCCATTGAACAGGAGGCAACTACTGTTACCAGTTTCTTATATATCTTTCCAGATATATTCTATGCATATATAAATATGTTTATATGATCTTTTTAATGGAAATAACATAAACACTAGTCTACATTTTGCTTTTTTCTGAACAATGTATCTTGAAGGTCTTCCCATTTCAATGTAAACAGAGTAGCTTCGTTCTTAATAGCTGCATAGTACTTCTTTTTTTTCAAATAGATCTCCATGGAAAAACACTGTAGGTTATTTTAAATTTTTGTTGCTACAAAATAATATTCCTATACATCACCAATTTCCATGAGTAAATATATCTGTAAAATCTTGTAAGTGGACTATTCTGAGTAAATGTTTTCATGTTTATAAATATTGCCAGATTGTCTTCCATAGAGATTATATCAATTTACATTTCAATTTGAGTGTGCCCACACATTCACTAAGAGCTGTTATCAAACTTTTGGATTTTTGCCAACTTGACAGGTGGAATTTTTGTGAATGAGGTTAAGCATCTTTTTATATGTTTAAAATAATCCATTCCCTCTTGATGTGCAATTTGTTTTCAGTTTTTAGCTGTGATAAATATTCTGATACACACATTTTTTTCCTTAATATCTTTAGGGCAGTTGCCCTTTAGGATTTCGTTCTGATAAAGTCCACTTTGAATGGTTAGATCAAAAGGCAGACTCCTGGCAAGGCCTCAGATGTATATTGTCAAATTACCCTCTGGGAATAGTGTAGCAATTTGCACATCCACAACGTGTGTTTCAACATTGATGAAGAAGCCAGTTTTTCTGCCGATAGCTTCTCACTGCCTAAGGCACAAGAAGTTTCAGGCATCTACATGACTTCCTCTAAAGGTGATAAGATGTCCTGAAAGCTTCAAATCCTTCCAGCTAATTTGGTGTCAGCTTCCCTGACTTCAGGGCTAGCTAGATGCCCTCTTGGAATGTAACACCCATCCATCAGAGAAGCCAGAGGAGACAGCCTCAGAACGTGCGTATTTTATCCAGGAGCTGAGAACAAAAAGCAGTCAGCCATGATGTGTAAACCAATTTGATCTTTCACACGTGGTGGGCTGCCAGGCCCACCACGTCCACATCAGTAGTTTGAGGCTCCAGGACTGATGTTCCAATTTAAAACCATAACAAAATAAAACACTGTTGCCATCCCCAGGAAAACAATCCAGTTGGAGGCACTCACAGGATGAGTTAATAAGGAAGAATTCCTCTAGGCAACCAAGCTCACCCCCACCCCACTGTGGGGCCTGTGTGGATAAGGGAATGCAGCGGACAGCCTATATTTAGATCAGGGCACAGCAAATGCACCACATTTTCATTGCAAAATTCGGATTGGCCCTGGAAGATGCCAGACTCACGAACTGAAAACTCAACTGAGCACCGCTCAAGAAGCAAGAAGCTGGCCACATGGGCAGATTCTGCCAGGGAAGGAGGCCTTTTGAGAGGGAGCCAATGGGCCCCAGTCAGGGGCGTAATTTAATCCTACCCTTGAACTGCTGATCTAGAGGGAGAAGCTGGGTTATCTTCAGACTGTACTAAATCTAGACGTGTTGGAACCAGCAACTAGGACAAGGCAGGGATGGGGTGAACTTTGACCCACTTGCCACAGGGTTGGGAAATCAAGGGAATGCCACTAAGCCAGAGGCCTAGTGATTTCCAGAATCTGACCAGGAAAGCCCTTCCTGCTACCTGCCTCTATCACCGCCATCCTACCCCCTCATCTTGAGGAAGAGGGCTGGCACCTTCCCTTCTCTGGGACACCTTGGTAACTCTTCCTGACTCCTGCTTGAGCGGCAGCTTGCTGTACTAGAAAGAACAGAAACTTGAAGGTCAGGTCTGGTGGCTCACTCCTGTACTTCCAGCACTTTGGGAGTCCCAGGTGGGCGGATCACTTGAGGTCAGGAGTTTGAGACCAGCCTGGCCAACATGGTGAAACCCTATCTCTACTAAAAACACAAAAATTAGCCCGGTGTGGTGGCGGGCACATGTAATCCCAGCCACTCAGGGGGCTGAGGCAAAAGAATTGCC
This sequence comes from Cebus imitator, assembly GCF_001604975.1. NCBI lineage: Eukaryota > Metazoa > Chordata > Mammalia > Primates > Cebidae > Cebus > Cebus imitator. Next base: position 3,561,636 of record NW_016107606.1, read on the forward strand.
TGAACCCAGGAGGTGGAGGTTGTAGTAAGCCAAGATCACACCATTGCACTCTAGTCTAAGAAACAGAGCAAGACTCCATCTAAAAAAAAAAAAAGAACAGGGACATTGAAATCTGACATATCTGTCTGGCTCTGCTGCTCAGCTTGCTAAGCCTCAGTTAACTCATCTGTAAAACGAGACTGAAATCACCAACCTCAAAGAATTGCAGTGAGGAATAAATGAGAAATGGATGAAAATAACTCAGCTGGGTGCCAAACACTGGTAAATATTTCATGAACATCAGCTATTAATGTACATGAAGCCAGAGGAGATATTTAAGTACCTGTTACCTCATGACAAATTCTATGAATGGGCTATGTGTTTTGAGGAAACAAAAATCAGACAGGTTTCTTCTCACTGAATAGTTGGGGAAATCCTCTATTAAAAAAAGGCAAAAGAGGAAAAAAACTAAAGTTTTTTTAGAGGGCCAGGTATGATGGTCACACAGTCCAAAAACATCAGATGGCTTTACCTAACATTTATGGTCATGTTTCTTTCTTTTTAAAACTGTTTCAATATTTAGATTTGTCATATTTTAGTCATTCCAAAAAGTACAAAAAGTAATTTGGGACACCCATGAGTCCTCCACCAAATTAAACATGTTGCTGAATTTGCTATACTTCTTTTAAGAAATAAAAATATTACAAATACATCTAAAAGGGCTCACACCCCTCATCTCATTCACCTCTCTCCTTCCCGAAAGCAATTACCACATTGTCTGTGACCAAGTGGACTTTGCTCTGTGTGTGTGTGTGTGTGTGTGTGTGTGTGTGTGTGTGTGTGTATATATATTTTTTTTTTTTTTTGAGATAGGGTCTTGCTCTGTCACCCAGACTGGAGAACCGTGGCATGATCTCAGCTCACTGCAACCTCCACCTCCCGCGTATAAGCGATTCTCAGGCCTCAGCCTCCCTAGCAGCTAGGATTACAGGGACGCTGGATAATTTTTGTATTTTTAGTAGAGACGGGGTTTTGCCATGTTGGCCAGGCTGGTCTCGAAATCCTGATCTCAAGTGACCCACTCACCTCAGCCTGTCACCTCCCAAAGTGCTGAGATTATAGGCATGAAGCACGCGCCTAGCCTCTTCTATTCATTCTTAAATGTGTACTCTAAGAAGCAAGAATGGTAGTCAAAACTGAGGCTCCGGACTGTCAGTCCTGGGTTCAAACTCCACTCCTGCTTCTTTACTACTTCTATGGCCTGTGGTAAATTTCTCAACTCTCCGATCCTCTTTTCTCCCGTCTCTAAAATAAAATAAATAACAGCTAATTTCATTGGGTGTTGCAAAGATGAAATAAGATTATTCATGTAAATCAGTAGTTCTCAACCAAGAGCAATTTTTCCCCAGGGGACATTCAGCAATGTTAGGAGACATTTTTGCTTGTCACACTGAGGGTGCTACTGGCATGAACTGAGAAAGGCCAGGTATGCTGCTAAATACCCTACAGTGCAAAAGACAGCTCCCACAACAAAGAATTACCCAGCCCAAGATGTCAATCATTGCTGAAGTGGAGAAAACCTGACATCAAGCATGCTGTCACTTTATAAGGGCTCAATAAACACTTGTTCAGTAAACACAATAACATAAATTATTATAATTTGTTCTTTGAAAGCCGTTGTGTTAAACAATTTTTACATAAATTATCTCACTGGTATCCAGTGAGTTGCCCCTTCTTGATAAAAAGAATGATGGACAGCAAGCACTGTTTTTTCTGTGTGTCTGAGAATGTCTATACCATTTGTTACATCAAAATGATAAGCCTATTAAAAATGTAAACTTTCAGACTGATAGATTAATCGGAAATTGCTACTTGGAGCCTAACTTCTCTTTGCTCTCGGTGAAAACCAAATTGTATCAGTGCTTTCAGCCACAAAATTAGTTCATTCAAGCCACAAAACAAAATTAAAAATCCCTTCAACCTAAGCAGGCCCAGGGACTGGCATGGCTATGAATAAATAAATAAGGTGTTGAAATTAAGACAACATTTTTGGCCCCTGTGCACAAAGACTGGCTCTCAAGGACTCAAGACACCACAGAGACAGGGTAGAAATTGAGGAATAGGAAAACAGCCAGAGCTCTGCTTCTCTGACTCACCCCAGGCTCAGGTGGACTTGGAGCACTCCGTCCTGCAGCTGCTTGCCTGTGTTGTCAGAGAACATCCACTGCGAGTGGCCTTATCCAGCGGGTCTTCAAGTGGGGTCCTCAGCCCAGCAGCATCGACATCACCCGGAAACCTGTTATAGATGACAGTTCCTAGACCCCAACCCAGAACAACTGAATCAGAAACTGGAGGTACAGCTTAAGCAGTCTGGGTTTTCCCAAGCCCTCTGGGTACTAGAGGCAGGCACTGGGCTAGGTATGTTCACATATATTATCTCATTTAATTCTTTTCACAGCCTTGATATGAATGTATTATCACTGACTTGCAGTTGAGAAACAGGAGCACAAAGAGGTTGAGTCAGCTTCAAAGTCACACAGCGAGTAAGAGGAAAAGCCTAGGAGAGCACTGACATGTGAGAAGTTTTGGCCTCCAGTGGAGCAGTGTCATGAATCTGGGGGTTAACAACTTCAGAGGATTGCACACTTAAGTTTAAGAAATACCAGCCTAATAAGAACATACCCGGCTAGGCACAGTGGCTCACATCTGTCATCCCAGCACTTTGGGAGGCCGAGGCCAGTGGATCAAGAGGTCAAGAGATTGAGACCATCCTGGTCAACATGGTGAAACCCCGTCTCTACTAAAAATACAAGAATTAGCTGGGCATGGTGGCGCAGCCCGTGGTCCGAGCTACTCGGGAGGCTGAGGCAGGAGAATTGCTTGAACCCAGGAGGTGAAGGTTGCGGTGAGCTGAGTTCGTGCCATTGCATTCCAGCCTGGGTAGCAGGAGTGAAACTCTGTCTCAAAAAAAAAAAAAAGAAAAGAACGGACCCTACATTTCCTGTGTTCATGTTTCCGGTTTCCCCACCATTGCCACAAAGCACTCCAACACCAGCTCAGATGCGGAGGAAGCCCTGCTCACTGGCACTTGCCTGGTGTCGGATGCTTGCCACATACTCTACAACTTCCAGAAGATTATGAGGAAGCTGCTATTATTTCCTTTCCAGATGAAAAAAAACACAGCTTAGGGAGAGTAAACAATTTGTCCAGGGTCATACCTGCACAAAAAGGCTGGAACCAGGATGTGACTCTCAGTCTGCCTCAGGCCAGATCCTAGCCTCTTAATGATGACATCATATGTGACATCACACCGCCCACTGAGAATGAAAAGAAACAGATCACAAAGATCAGCAGGACTCAGGCCAAATTGTGAGCCCTATCAAGCTTGTCTTTAGTGACCCTCAGTCACCGATCCTGGGGTTCACCTAGCTTCAGGCAATCCTCTGAAGTTGTTAACCCCCAGGTTCATTACACTGCCTCACTGGAGGCCAAAGCTTCCCACACTTCAGTGCTCACCTAGGCTTTTCCTCTTACTCGCTGTGTGACTTTGAAGCTGACTCAACCTCTCTGTGCTCCTGTTTCTCAACTGCAAGTCAGTGATAATAATACATTCATATCAAGGTTGTTAAAAGAATTAAATGAGGTAATATATGCAAACATATCTAGCCCAGTGCCTGTTGCACAGTAGAAACTAATTACCTCCTCTTTCATCCTCCTCTACACACCAGCCACTATCAAAACTACTCCATCCAGAATCCATTCTGTTGAAATCTCTTGTACTGACCAATTAGCTAATATGATGAGCTAATCCTCAGGTGTTAATTCATAATAATGGTTTTCTGCATTTGTCTGGCAAATGGCATCTACATTTCAACCAGGGGCCCTTGTTCTCAAAGTCCTGCAGCCATGGAGTGGTTAATGATGGAAACGTTAGGGAATATGGAAGACCACTGGGGAGAGATCTCCCAGCCTTTCTCCACCCCTCATATCACTCCAATATCCTATCATTAGGATAAGTGGATGGGGAATCCCAGAGAATGGATAATGCGACTAAAACAGAAGATATGCCTTCAAGGCTGCACCTGGTTCAAAGAGGAAACATGAACTACAGGCATCTGAATCTCAGAATAGATGTGAACAATGCAAAAAAAGACGTGAAATCAAAGACTAATGGGCCATTTGCCAACATTTAATACAATTGCTTAGGATTTGGGTAGTTGAATGTAATAAAGCTTCATTAAAAAGTAGTTATAACAACTAATAACACCCTAATTAAATTAGCTTTCACTGGGCAAGCTGCTTTCAAGGTCCTAATTAGGTTATTTGCAGCCATTGGCCTAGCCCGAAAACCAAAGAAGACTCTTAAGTCCTCAGTGATGCCTAGAAAATTCAGTCTCTAAATGCTAAGAGATTATCCAAATTTGTGGGCAGCCAGTCCGAAACTATATTTGTAGTATGCGACCAGAGTGAAATCCCTTAATAGGTCCCACCACTCTTAGAAACCAGACAATTTTAAAGATGGAAAGGGTGCGCAAAGGTAGAAACGCCAAGGATTTCATTTTACAGATAAGGAAACTGAAGCCATGTGAGAATCGATTAAGTTCAAAGTCCCTCAGCAAGGGGCAGAGTCCCCAGCCCCTCTAATCTTCTTCCATTGTGATCTGGAATAAACATAGAACTCAGAGTTTTCATTTGAGAGGGAAGAGGGAAACAAAGAAGGCTGGGTTCTCAAAGGCTCCTTTCTTTGAAGGGGTGTGTGTGTGTGTGTGTGTGTGTGTGTGTGTGGTGTATGTGATGCCCTGAAGATAGTTCAGCCCAAGGTAAATTGCTAACCTGCTTACAAACTAACTGTCTTTGCTTTGCTGCCACAAAGATCTTCCCAGAGCACAGATCCAGTCAAGCTGGTACCCTGCTGAATTACCCCAGGGTGACTTCTGAACTTCTGAGTGTGACAGAAAAGACTCCTCATAATAGGAGTCTAATGTACCCTACCTCCCAAGATAGGGCTTTGTGCTCAAACAGATCAGAATCTCAGCACTGTCCCTCACTAGCTATGCAACCTTAAGTAAGTTACTTAACTTCTCTCAGCTCCCATTTTTCTGCCTTTAAGACAGGGATGACATTTTACTTACCTCATTGGGGTAAATAAAAGATAGGAAGGCAGACAATCACATGTGGCCCATGCTGTTGCTCCTCTAGCCACACAGGAGCAGACTCCCTTCCTAGAATACACCTGGCTCTGTCATGCCCCAAGCCTTTGCCAGTGCAATTCCCTCTGCCTGTAACACCTTTCCTTCTCTCCTGTGCACTGTGAATTCCTCTAATTCAAATGTCCAGCTCAAATGTTGCTTCTCCTGTGCTGTCTTCCACGATTCCCCAGGCAGTGGCTACTGTCTCTCCTGGGCTCTCTCTGTCCTCCCTCCATGCCCATCTGAGCCTCTTCACACTGGGCTTTTGGATGTCCATCTCTCCCGGGAGACGGGGTCTCCGAAATGAAATCTGATCAGAAGAATTGTGAAGAGAACTGTGAGGAAGGAACAAGACTGATTCCAATGTCACTTCTGCTCTTCTACCAAAGCTCAAATATAGTTGAAATCTGTGTTTACCGACAAAGATTTTGCTTGACCAAACTTGAGTCCAGCTCCTGAATCTTCTCCTAGACTTATCTGTGCACTTCTTTGTAAAACCCAGTTTCAGGAAGAACCATGGTGAATCAGTTCAGAAAGAACTACCCACATCAATACCTGATCAACCTCAATATCTAATTACTCTCAATAGCTGACTGATCAGGCCTCTTATCCTCCAGTATCCCACAAACGACATGCGATTATCCCAGCCTGCCTTCAGCAAGAACTCCGTTAGTTCAGTTTAGCCAGAATCATCCTTACTCCTGATGTTTTCTCTTAGTAATTTTCCATCTGTTGCCCCCAACCCTGCTCCTTGGCTATAAATTCTCACATGCTTATTCTGTATTCACAGTTAAGCCCAGTCTCTCTCCCCTACTTCAAGGCCCATTGCAGTAATTCCTGTTCCCATCTCAATGGTTTTAAATAAAGCCTTTTTTACCGTGCTTTAAGAAGGATTATTAAATAATGTTTTCTTTAACAGTACACACATACACATACATACACACACACATGCATATACACACGCTTTCACATACACACACACACCCAAGATTTTAGCAGCAATTATTGCTGGTAGTTTTTCTTTTCTTTTCATGCTCCTCTGTAGTGAGCATGAGTTCCTATTGTACAAAGAAACAAAACAATATAAAGACAGTTCTTTAAACTGGTGAGCTGAAAGGAGACACATGAAATACCAGCTTTCCAGGCATAACTCTGTAAAAGCTGGGAGTTACCTGAATTTCAGTGTGGTACAATTCTTATTTAATGCATTACAGTCTCTGAATTTATTCTTTGTGATATCTGTGACAAGAGCTAACTTGGAGTTGCAAGGTACATGATGGAAGGTGAACCACTTCTCCAATATCTTTATGGCGACCTTTTGGGTACTGTCATTTTTTACATACAGGAGAGAATAAGTACTGTGCTATCCAATACAGTAGCCACTGGCCACGTGAGTGTAATCATATTTAAATTAATTAAAATTAAAAATATACTTCCTCAGCCACAAGAGTCACCTTGCAAGTGCTAAACAGCTACACAGGGCTAGTGGCTGCCATATTGGATAGCACATATTTAGAACATTTTCATCATCACAGAAAGTTCTGCTGGACATTGCTGAGTTGTTTGTTTTTCAGCTTGCTTCAAATATGGTTGAAATGTCTCAGGAATAAACACACCCTTTTGGCCCATGAACATGTTCTTCCTTGTTCTTGTTGTAAAAGCTCATATTTATAGCAATGTAGAAGGGCATATCCTCTTTGGAAAACACTTCGGTAGTTCCTCAAAAGTTAAGCAAAGAATTGCCTAATGACCCACCTGTCCCACTCCTAGTATACACAGAAGAGAACTGGAAACATGTCCTGACACAAAAACTTGCACACAAATGTTCGTAACTGCATTATTCATAATGGCCAAAAGGAAGAAATAACTCATATGTCCATCTGCAGAAGAATAGATACGCAAAATGTGGTATATCCATACAGTGGAATATTATTTGGCCAAAGAAAAAAGAACAAAGTACAGATACATACTACAACACAGATGAACCTTGAAACCGATATGCTAAGGGGAAGAAGCCAAACACGAGGTCACATTTTGTCATATAATCCTGTTAAAACAAAATGTCCAGAATAGGCAAATGCACAGAGAAAAGTAGATGTGTGTTCGCAGAGACCGAGAAGGGGAAATGAGATAACTGCTAATGGGTACTGGGTTTCTTTAGGGGGGTGATGAAAATGTTCTGTAATTAGATAGTGGGGTTGGTGTACAACTTTGTGAATGTACTAAAAACCACTAATTTGTACACTTTAAAAGGGTGAATTTATGGTATGGGAATTATGTAGCTCAATATGGCTTAAAAAAAATACTGTTCTAATTGGGAAACAACCTAAATGTCTATCCATAAGCAGGTAAGGAAATAAACTCTCACACTTTCATGCAGTGGGCCATAATAAATTAGATCTGGATATTAATTAAGAAAGATCTTTAAGATAAATTGTTGGCTGGCCAGGTGTAGAGTCTCACACCTGTAATCCCACCACTCTGGGAGGCTAAGGCGGGAGGATCACTTGAGCCCAGGAGTTCCAGACCAGCCTGGGCAACACAGTGAGACCCCTGTCTCTACAAACACACACAAAAAGACAAATTGTTGCGGGGAGAAACAAGTTTCAAAGCATTGCATATAGTACGAAATGTGACATGTTTTAAATCCCAAATATTCTATTTTCTATATGTATGGAAATACATAGAAAAAAACTGGAAGGTAATGCACCAAAAGATGAAAATAGTTCCCTATAAAGGAAGGACATGGAATTAGACATGGTAGCCAAAAAATTTGTTCTTAATTTTTAAAAGAAAAAGTATTCATTTATTACATATGTAATTAATAATTTATAATGCTTTCTTTATTAAAATAAAAACATAAATTATATAGTCTTTGGGAGGCTGAGGCAGGAGGATCACTTGAGGTCAGGAGTTCGAGACCAGCCTGGTCAACATGGTAAAACCCCATCTCTACTAAAAATACAAAAATTAGCCAGGCATGGTGGCGAGCGCTTGTAATCCCAGCTACTCAGGAGGCTGATGCAGGAGAATCACTTGAACCCAAGAGGCAGAGGTTGCAGTGAGGCAAGATTGTGCCATTGCACTCCAGCCTAGGCGACAGAGTAAGACTCCGTCTCAAAAAATAAATAAATAATAAATTAGATCATCTCAGTGGAGGATAAAGAGAATTATAATACAGAACAAGTTTCAATGATACAAACTAACTAAAATGAGTTACTTTTTCTGTTTGTAAATTGAGCTCCCATGTTTTCCCAGAGAAACAAAGTTACCTCTTAAACATTGCTTAGCTCTAAATGCTCTAGGGCTGAAAAAAAAATAATACCCACAGGGCCAGTTCCTCTAGTTTAAGACCCTGATGAAAGAACCCCAGACATGAATGTTCCTAACTCCTCAGCTCCAACCTGATTAAAGATCGTTAGTCTAATGACTTCCACCCTGTTGTCACCTGTCAGCATCTCTCCCTAACCAGATCTATCTAGGTAACACCTCGAAATTCTTTTATGCTTGCTGTAGCCGAGCCTCTGCTGAGATGATTGAGGATACCGTGTGTGACCTACTTAGGGAATTTTTTTCAGGCGTTGGGAAGAGGAAAAGATTTGCTTTTCATTTGATTTTTTTCCCAATGTTTTCTTCCTCAGGTCATAAGAAGAAAAAAGATAAAAATTTTAAAGAACAAATGATTTTCTCATTTTGTAACTAAAATTTTGTGATATTTTCTTCCAATCAGTATATTGTTACCTGGGTGACTGACTGACTACCACAATTGGCTCTCATTCTCTCTCTTTCTCTTTCACTCTCTCTCTCTCTCTCTCTCTGACTCTCACTCCCCAGTTTTATTCTTCTTGGTTCTCTCTTCCTTTAAAACCCATACCTCTTTACCATTCAATGTGCTTCCTTACCCAAGATTTGCTCATTTATTTACATCACATCTTACAGAGACCACTTTCACCTTTACCATCGCAGATTCTTAAAGTGGCGGGGCCCATTTTCTTCTGAAACTTTCAGGCAGTTTTTCTGTTTTTTAGCAAAACCCTTCTAAAGATACCCATTTACTCAGGATGCCCCAGGAACAAAGGGCCCCATTTGCCGCAGCAGAGAGCCATGCTATCAGCTTTCTCACTGGCCACTGGCTCCTGGCCAGAGTGTCGTGCTCCTATGCTTTCATTTACTACCTGTCTGACCGTGGTGCAGTGTCCTGCAGGCTACTCATTATTCTAGATACAAATTCCATCTGCAGTGTCTTTTAAAGAATGCTCCAAAGTAGCACAAGGTCTCTGTTAATCAGTTAATTGTTGTACATCACACAGAGAAAGGCTAACACTTAGCCAAAGAAACATCAGAACAATGCTGTGAAACCTGGTCTCTCAACAGGCTGTGTTACCATTTTGTCAAAGGGCCCCTAATAAAAGATGATTGCTTCCTCATGATGAATGAACGAGAGAGGCTTCTGGTGGGCGTAAAACTAACAACGCCTTACAACTAGCACCGGGGAACACGGCCACCGTTTGTACCGTGTGCCAGGCACTGTGCTAAAGTGCCTCACCTATGTTATCTTCTTTGATCTTTACAACAACCCTGGGGAAAGGTCAGGGGGTGGGGCTTGTCATTAGCCTAAATTTACATTGAAATTCAGAGAGTGAGAGGCTTGTAAAGATCACATAGCCAGATATCTGTTAAGTGCCTTCTATGTCTCAGGTACTCTTCAAGGCACTGCAGATACAAGAGTGAAAAAGACAGGCAGTCTCTGCCTCCATGAAGCTTACAGTCCTGAGGGGTGGACATGGACAGATAGTACTATAAATAAACATGTGATATCAGGTAATTGAGGGTATGTAGAGGAAATAAAATGTAGTGTTGTGCTAGAGAGGAGCAGGGTGGTGATGATCAAGAAAAAGTGTGCGCTCAACCTGAAGAAGCTGATTGAAAAGGAAAATAATTTTTTTTACCAAAAAAAGAAAGCATGAGAAGGCTGAGAGGGAAGGAGTCTTTGAGGTCACAGGCTGAAACTTGAGTGACTAGAAGGAGCCAGCCCTGCAGGAATCGCAGGAAAGCATCCCAGGCTGTAAGGACAGTAAATGCAAAGACTGAGATAGGGATGCTTTTGAGGTGGGTGACATGGAAAATGGCAGCCAGGGTGCTGGACTGCACAGAGGGAGGAGAAGAGAGGTGGCAGATGATGCCAGACAGGAAGGAAGCATGGATATCCTGTGAGGCCTTATAGGTCAAGATAGAAAGGTTAGCATTTTCTCTAAATGCAAGTGAAAATTACAGGAGGGTTTTGGAAAGGGAACAATATAATCCGATTTCTGTTTTTAAAGACCTCCTCGGGTAAGTGGAGGATGGACTGTAAAGGCTTAAGGGTAGAGAGGGGGAGGGCAGTTGTGAGGCTGCAGCCGTGGTCCAGAAGAAATGATGGTAACCTTGGATTGCATTCTCTTCTTACCTATAAAAACTAGACCACCCAGGAGAAAGCCTGATCCAGGATTTACAGAGAATTCCCTGGTAAATTGACATGAGTCCTCTCCAGGATTTTTCCCACATCGTACTGAATGCATACACACTGTGTGACGCTTATTTCTCTTTAAATAAACTTTTTGTTGAAGTATGACATGCATACAGTAAAGAGCACCAGTCAGAAGGGATGGCCGTGTCAGTGTTCACAAAATGAACACATCCCAGTAAAGCAGCACCCCAAATAAGAAAGAAAAGAGCATCAGTACCTGCAAAGCCTCCCCATGTCTCCTTCCAGTCCACCTCCGGCATTCCAAGTGTGTCTGTCACTTGTTTTGCCAGAATGACATCCTGTAAATCCATATTCTCAGTCTTGCTTATCTCGTGACCTCTTTTTCTAAACTGAAAGTTGCATGCCCTCTGCAATCAGAGATTTTCTGATACCACCAGCCAAGATGATTTGAATTTTATATTCTGTGATGTGTATTATGAAAACAGTTTAAATTATAGTATAATATTAAATATGCTCAGATTCTATTGTGCCCTCTCTTAAGAATCAGAGCTCACACATAAACATGGCATAAATTCTGGAAAGCCTGCAGGTTACCTTGTCTAGAATCATCTGGAAATCCAATGGCACAGAATGTAAGTCTAAGACACATGAGTTTGTAGCATAGAACAAAGACATGATTTCAGGGCTTTGTTCAGAAGACAAGACACTGGTGGAGAACTAATATTTACTGAGCACTTATGATGTCCCTAGCACTGAGCTAGGTGTTTCAGTATGTTTTCTTATTTAATCTTCACAACCCTTTGAGGATAGCATAATTCTCTCCATTGTGCAAATAAGAAAACCATGGCTAGCTGGGCATGGTGGCTCATGCCTATAATCCCAGCACTTTGGGAGGCCAAGGTGGGTGGATCACCTGAGGTCAGGAGTTCAAAACCAGCCTGGCCAATGCGGCGAAACCCCGTCTCTACTAAAATAATAAAAAATTAGCTAGGTGTGGTGGTGTACACCTGTAATCCAAGCTACTCGGGAGGCTGAGGCAGGGAGAATTGCTTGAACACAGAAGGCAGAGGTTGCAGTGAGCTGAGATCACACCACTGAATTCCAGCCCTGGAAACAGAGCGAGATTCCATCTCATAAAAAAGAAAAGAAAAGAAAAGAAAACCGAGGCTCAGAAAGGTAAAATAATTAACCCAAGTTCTCAGAGTGATAAGTGGCAGAGCTGAGCTTGCAAGTAGCTCTGTCTGCCACCAAATCCCATGCTTATTTCACTCAACCATTGCAGCCTCTTTAGTACTTTTCTTCATTTGATCTGCATAAAATAGATTGAAGTGTTGGTCTCAATACTTGGTTGCTGCAATAAGCCTCATTTCTTCTAATGGTTTCCCTTTTACATTCTTTTTTTCAATACACTGGCTTTCAAATTAACGCTAAAGCTATTCATAAATAAAATGGAGAACCTGGCTATGACTTTGCTTCTTTCAAGAAATCAAAGGCTCTTCAAGCTTGATGAAGTTTAACGTTTACTGTATATCCAGGAAAGAAATGAATGAGCACAATTTAAATCTCTTCAGCCTAGACTCTGGCCACGTGAGGGACGGGAGATCTACTTTGCATCACCATATTATCCATTATTGCGAAAGGAGGCAGCAATTAGCACAGCAATTTAGATTAACCATGTTAACATCTCTGGGAGAGGGATTCATTCGCATTCTCTGGCTTTCTGGAAGCTCTTCCAAGCTCAAGCTGTCCCTGGGTTCTTTGGCTCTGCGTCATGAAGGGAATTGATTTGATCAATTACATTGCTGCTGCCTAATTAGTAAGCATGGCCACACTGGCCCATCGGTTTCACAGAGATTAAACTTGGGATCCTGACTGCAGACCAATTTTCATAGCTGAAAGTCTCTGTACCTTCATCCTGAATCCATACCAGTTCCCTGGAGTTAATTATAACAGGCCTTTGGCCCAGGGCTGGAGGCATATTCTCCAAGTCTGGGTAACAGGGCTTCTTGAGTCCTCCTGCATTACAGCAGATCATTTTGTGAAAGCTCCACAGGTTAAGAATCTGGGCCTTTTCACACATGCCATGTACCACTCTTCACAAAGCACTTTATGCTCACCCTCTCGTTTGAGTTTCCTGGTATCTTAACAAGGGAAGAAAGTACAACCCTCATTTCAACAGGAAGAAAGGAACCTTCACAGAAATGATGACTCAAAACTACAAAGCATTTTTCAACAGAGATCAGTCATCATTTTTTCAAAAAGTAACTTTTATTGGGTTAGTTATGTTTTATTACAAGAAGTTATACACAGGTTTTCATTGTAGAAAATTTAAAAGATGCAGAAAAACAAAAAGAAGATAATGCAAAGCCACCCCTTAAACATAACCACTGAAATGTTGAAGACATATTTATTCAGCCATTTTTCTATGGCATGATATCAAACGTACTATTTTGTAACCTGCTTTTTGTCTTTTGATGTATTATGAACATATTCACGTAGCTAATTTTTACTGGTTGAATTGTATGTGTCATTAAGCCAGTCACTTATGTTGAATCTTTGGGATTGTTTCCCATTTTTAGTTATGATAAGTAATAACCCAATAAAATCCTTGTGTCTAAATAATAATAACATATACTGAATATTTATTTGTTTCAAATACCGTACTATGTGTTTTGCTTGTATTATCTCATTTAACCCTTCCAAAAATCCTGTGGATAAATAATATTATCTCCATTTTATAGATGAGGAAACTGCGTCCTAGAGAGGTTAAATAACTTTCTCACAGTGACACAGAAAATAAGTAGCAATGTTAAAATTTAATTCAAGTCAGTCTAACTGCAGAGCTAGCACACTTAACAGCTAAGACAAATTCTTAGAATTGCAATTTCAGGGAAACTAAGTACATAAAACTGCAAGGCTTTTGAATCGGCTTACTCAGTTACCCTACAGAAAGCATATTCTGATTTATACTCCCACCATCAATGTATGAATGCCCATCCACTCACATCATCACCAACATGGGGTACTATTCAACCTGTATCATTCATTAGGGAAAAATGAAGCCCAATCTTCTGAGAGCCCATTCACGCTTTTAGAGCATGCATGCAACACGGTTCCTGATCAAAATAGTGATTTTCTCCAAGTAAATGGCTCTTATCTTTTTTTTTGGTACATGGGCGCTTACGCTATGAAACAGCTATGCAGAAAATGCACATATGCACATCAAATAACCTTTTATTTTTCAGTGGCTCACAAACACCATTAAGAACTTCTGGGCTTGCCAGAGGATTGATGCATCAACAACATGAAAACTAAAGCTAAAAGCAGGACTAATACACCCATTCTTCAAATGCTGGTTTTGCCATATTGTTCTTTTTAACAATCCTGAAGCATAAGGAGCCAGATCAGGAGAGACTGAAATGAAACGCCCAGGCACTATAACAGTGCACTTGCCACGTGGTGGAAGATACCTAGGTCAAGACTCTCTCCTGAGGTCATGCTGTCCTCCACTAAGATCAGCAAGATCTCAGAGCAGATGGACTGGCCGGGACCAGCCTGCCTCCATTTGCGCACTTCAGCAACCTCCCAAGAATAAGTGTTAGATTCTCTTGCCAAATGCACTTCTTCACACGCTGGTGTTTTTCATTATCTCCCCTTGCATCCTGCTCCTTTATGGCTTGCAAAGCCTAGTCCCAGATCAGTCAAACCTCCACCAACCCTACCCGTTCCCCTCCTGTCACAAGCAGTGGATCAGGGCAAGCAGGGAAGAGAGAGTGAGGTCCAGGGCCTCGCCCGTCCATCTGCTCCGAATGTTGTTGTGCCAGGCAGATCTTTCTGTGAGTCTTCCTTAACCACAACACATGCTCTCTGGGAGGAATGGGTCAGTTTTTCCTAATGGTCCATCAGGGCAGTTTTTTGTAATAATCCACGGAGGCTCAGGGACACATCAGGATTAGGGGTGGAACATCGGGTTCCAGCTTGCAAAGAAGGAGGTGGACAGAGGAAATAGCAAGCTTAAGTGATCTGCCCTTTTGAGTGACCCTAGTAGAGAATTTTTTTCTTTTTTTTTGGCTAAGCACAGGGGACTTTATTGATGGCACATGACAAGATGGGGCTCCCTAGGCCCCTCCCTCTTCAGGATGTCTGCATGGAAACTGTGAGGAAGGGAGATTCTCAGTGTGGTGGGAACTGAGGGGGGCAAGGACTCCCCAGCAGTCAGGGCCTCTCTTCCTCTCATGCCCTTGCTGGGGCTGGTGGTCCAGGTATCTTACTCCTTGGAGGCCATGTGGGCCATGAGGTCCACCACCTTGTTGCTATAGCCAAATTTATTGTCATACCAGGAAATGAGCTTGACAAAGTGGTCATTGAGGGCAATGCCAGCCCCAGTATCGAAGGTGGAGGAGTGGGTGTCACTGGTGAAGTCGGAGGAGACAACCTGGTGCTCAGTGTAGCCCAGGATGCCCTTGAGTGGGCCCTCCGACACCTGCTCACACCTTCTTGATGTCATCATATTTAGCAGGTTTTTCCAGACAGCAGGTCAGGTCCATGACTGACATGTTGGTGGCGACACAGAAGGCCATGCCAGGGAGCTTCTTGTTCAGCTTAGGGATGACTTTGGCCAAAGCCTTGGCAGCGCCAGTAGAGGCAGGGATGATGTTCTGGGTCCCCCCACGGCCATCACGCCACAGTTTCCCAGAGGGCCATCCACAGTCTTCTGGGTGGCAGTGATGGCGTGGACTGCGGTCATGAATCTTTCCACAATACCAAAGTTGTCATGGATGACCTTGGTCAGGGGCACTAAGGAGTTGGTGGTGCAGGAGGCATTGCTAATAATCTTGAGGCTCTTGTCATACTTCCTGTGGTTCACCCCCATCACGAACATCAGGGCATCGGCAGAGAAGGCAGAGATGATGACCCTTTTAGCTCCTCCCTGCAAGTCGGCCCCAGCTTTCTCCACGGTGGAAGATGCTGGTGAACTTCACAACATACTCAGCGCCAGTATCACCCCATTTGATTTGGGAGGGATCTTGCACCTGGAAGATGGTGATGAAATTTCCATTGGTAACAAGTTTTCCATTCTCAGCATTGACAGTGCGATGGAATTTGCCACGGGTGGAATCATACTGGAACACGCAGACTATGTAGTTGAGGTCAATGAAGCGGTCATTAATGGCGACAGTATCCACTTTACCAGAGTTAAAAGCAGCGTTGGTGACCAGGCACCCAGGACACCCAAATCCGTTGACTCCAGCCTTCACCTTCATCATGGTGTCTCAGGGATGCAGCTGGCGATGCCTGAGAAGATGCGGATGTCTGTCGAACTGGAGGAGCGGAGAGCCCCTAGTGGAGAATTCAGCTCAGACTGGATGGATAGACCAGACCACTGTGAGACAGGGACAAAGAATGCAGTCTGCTCCTCGGGCTGGAGCCTGAGCTGCCCTGGCCTGGCTGCCCACCCATGGCCACCTTTTGGGTCTCACTGTGCATAAAACTACCTTAGTCTGAAATATGGAACAGAGCGGTGAGGGGAACAGGGCTGTTGTGCCCTTTTATTGTCTGGCTTGGTTCTACCTTTTCATCCCTACTTATCTTTTTCATCCTTTGAAAACTCACTCTTTGCTCTACCCTCTCACGTTTGTTCTTGGCACTGCCCGTCCACAGATCACGGAAGAATGTGTGAGTTAGGCATCCCTTCTCCCTCCACCTTCTTTGAGGCCCAGAACTTACTTTCACAAGGCCTGGAGATGGCAGAAGGATGACTTTTCAATTCTAAATTATTACAGTTTCTCCCGGATTTCACTGCCAAAATGAGTCATCTGAATACTAGTGTATTCACACTCAAATGCTTATTCCCTATACTCTCCACTGCCCTGTGGAATCTGCTACACTTCCTTAAATTCCCTTTTGGTATAGGAGGCCCTTGTTATTCTTGGGGGATATGTTTCAAGAGCCCCAGTGAATGCCTAAAACCATAGATAGTACCTAACCCTATATACACTAAGTTTTTTCCTATACATCCATATCTAAGATAAAGCTTAATTTATAAATTAGGCACAGTATGAGATTAACAGTAATAATAATAAAACAACGATTCTAACAGCATACAGTAATAAAAGCTATCTGAACGTGGTCTCACTCCCTCTCTCAAAACATCTTATTGTATGTAACATTTTTGGGCTGCAGTTGACCTCGGGCAACTGAAAGCATGGATGGCAAAACTGTGGATAAGGGGGAACTACTGTCCTTGGCTTCCTGGTGGCTGCCTCACCAAGTTAAAGCAGCAGCAGATAGGAGAGCAGGAATTCGTGGGTTGTACTGTCATAGCTCCGTGACTTTGAGCAAATTACTTCTAAGTGTCGATTTCAACATCTGTAAAATGGTGGCAGTTAATTGCATCTCCCACACAGAATTGTTTTGGGTGCATGTTAGAGGTTATTACAGTGCTTGCCACCTATAAGCTCTATGTAGTTGGTAACTACTCTTGCCATCATTGTTATTGTTATAAAACTCAGATTCCCCACCATCTCCTGTATTTTTCTTTGAATTTTCTCATAAAAACCAAGTCCATTTCTAATTATTGTTAGAATCAGCACACATTCTCTGCCTTCTCTATGATCAGGACACTGCATAAGAAGCCAGACCTCCCCTCTCAAGAGCTAAATAACCTTCTTACATTACAGGCTTTCTGAAACACACTTGTCCTGTTGCAGTTACACAGAGGGGATGCTATTTCCTGCCCTTCCAGCTCCTGTGTCCTCAAAATATGTGAATATGGAACCACTTTTATAGGAACGTTCTTTGAAAGTGGCAATGTCAGGAGCTGGGTGCAGTGGCTCACACCTGTAATCCCAGCACTTTGGGAGGCCAAGGCAGGTGGCTCACTCAAGGTTGGGGATTCAAGACCAGCCTAGACAACATAACAAAAGCCTGTCTCTACTAAAAATACAAAATTAGCTGGGTGTGATAGTGCACACCTGTAATCCCAGCTACTCAGGAGACTGAGGCAGGAGAATCACTTGAACCCGGGAGGTGGAGGCTGCAATGAGCCAATCACACCACTGCACTCCAGCCCGGGCAAGACAGTGAGACTCTCTCAGAAAATTAAAAAAAAAAAAAAAAGAAAAAGATAGCAGCAATGTCAAATAATGCTTCCTTCCCCATCTATCCCCACCACACATCTCTCCATCCCTATGTGTAACCAGCACCTCCTCTTCTAGACACTCCCACACCGAATGTTCCAGGGGCATCACAAGTCTCCAGTCTGCGGCAATCAGCACTGGGGTGGTGGACAGGAAGTAGCTCTGGGTCAGCCTTCAAATTGAAGCCTGTCTCTACCACTGTGTAATCTTGAGCAAGTTCCTTAATCATGCTGAGCTGTCATTGTTTCATCCATAAAATGGGCATAATAATTATACCCACCTCATAGGCTTTTGAGGACTGATTAATTAGTGAAATCTCTGTGCTTCCTGAATCAGATGCAGGCATCTAAGAGATGTTCAATACAGACTTGCTGTGAAGTAGAGCAAAGCTCGGGGGCCTCCTGCTGAGGACATTAATCCAAAACCTAAACCAAATTGAAAATGGAGCATTTATCTACATGAAAAGAGCTGGTGAAAAAAAGAAGAAAATGAAAGCCATTTTCCACCATTACCATCCCCAACTCTCTTTACTTGGCTGCCCTCAACAAGGCTGACACCAAAGCTGCCAGAAGGCAGGACAAAAATGCTCGCTGGAAAAGAGACATAAGAAAAGTGACAAAAGACATTTACATGAATTTGGAACTCCTGAAGCAAACTGAGAGGGAAAAGGAGAGGAGCAGGGATGCGAGTGGACAAAGAGGGGGTCAGGGAGACCCGAATCAATGGTTCTCCCCCATGCATGGTGTCTGAGTCAGCTCCGGCTGCTGTAACAAGGTACCATAGACCAGGTGGCTTATCAACAACAGAAATTTATTCCTCACAGTTTTGGAGGCTGGAAGTCCAGGAGCAGGGTGCTGGTATGGTCGGGTTCTGGTGAGGGCTGTCTTCCTAGTTGCAGACAGATGCCTTCCTGTTGCGGCCTCACATAGAAGAAAGAGGGGGAGGAAGCCCTCTGGGCTCTCTCTCTTTTTTTTTTTTTTTCTTTAACAGCACTTTCCAGGCAGTCAGGGGTCTCTTTCATAAGGGTATGAATCCCGTTCATGAGGGCTCCACCCTCGTGGCCTAATTACTTCTCAAAGACCCCACCTCCTGATACGATCACATTGCAGGATACGGCTTCAATAAATGGATTTTAGGAGGACAGTCAGTCCATTGCACTCGGTATGGGTGATTTTTCTCTTGTGGAATCATTGCCTTGGTGTGGTACAAATGAGGAGGCCACTAAGGGAAGTGGAGACCACAAGTCAGGAGAGGCCAGAATGAAGATAGCGTCCCTGCCCTATGACAGGAATCAGGAGACTCTACAGGATATCTCCGAGTTGCACCTGGAAGGTTTCCCCACTATAAGGAGACTTTGGGAGCTGTAATTTCGGGGTCATTTATGGCATCCCAGTAGACCTAGACAGAGAAGCAAGATAAGGGTTCATCTTGCTGGAACCTGGAGAGTGGCACACATTCAGCAGCAAAGACTAATCATTTCATTATACAATATTCACGATGCCAGGCAATGTGCTTGGCCTTCAAGATACAGAAAGGCAAGAAAGGGGTCTGGTGAGAAGATAAGACCCCCTAGAGACAATGTACGAGCATCATTCACTTTGTACTGGAGAAGCCCTGAGGGCTGCTGGTGTCAAGAAAGGTATGAGCCCCAGATGTGGCCTCTTCAGAGAGGAATGCATCGCAGATTGGGCCAGACATGTGAGAAGTGACACAGCCATCCAGGGATCCAGACACAACCTTAACCTGTCATGTCAGTCTGGATACAGAAAAAGTTTCTATGCCCACCAGTCAAAGGACAGAACAAAGGGATGAGTCAGAAAGAAGAGGGCAGGGAAATCAGCGAACAGCTGCTGAGAGGAGGGATGAAAGGGACTGCAGAGAGCCTAATGGCCTAAGAGGCCCAATCTCGATGTTTTACTCTGATTCCCCAAGGCTGGAAATTGTCCCTGTTCTCCCATAAAGCCTTTCAACCCAAGACACCTGGGCCTGTCTGCCAGCCGGCAGGTTCATCTGCTGCTTTGGAAGGAAGGATCCAGTGTTGTGTGGCCTGTTTGTCCTAGGCTCAAAGAAACTCTGGCTGGAGAAATATCTGCACCTCTTCCCTAATTTCCATTTACTTCAAAAGGGTGAACACAAGGCTTAGAGTCAGAGCAGGAGGGGCCCTGGTAGCTAATGCAACCCCCTTTTTTTGTACATGGAGAAACCAGAGTTCAGAAAGGCCATGACCCAGCCTGAAGGTCCACCAGCTACTAGCCCTCTCCTGGCTCTTTTCCCATCTCTACATTTTCAACCTTTGTCTCTTCCTCAGTCTTCCTTTTTTTTCTCTCTCTCTCTCTGTCTCTCTCTCTCTCTGTCTCTCTGTCTCTCTCTCTCTCTCGCTCTCTCTGTCTCTCTCTCATTACCAAAGAAATATTTGGGGCCAGGCATAATGGCTCATGCGTGTAATCCCAGCATTTTGGGAGGCTGAGGCAGGTGGATCACTTGAGCTCAAGGTTTTGAGACCAGCCTGGGCAACGTAGGGGGGATCCCATCTCTACAGAAAAAGTTTTTAAATTAGCCAGGCCTGGTGACCCTTAGTCCCAGCTACTCAGAAAGCTAAGGCAGGAGAATCACGTGAGCTCAGGGGTTTGAGGCTGCAGCAAGCTATGATCACGTCACTGCACTCCAGCCTGGATGACAGAGGGAGATCATTTTCAAAACAAACAAACAAACAAAATGTTCATTGCAAAAAGAATTTTAAATACAAAGTGAAATTTTCACATAAACACATTTCAGAGATAACAGCTATGAACAGTTTGGTGTATAGTCACCCAGATTTCCAGATTTTTTTTTTTTACTGTAAATATACCAAAACACACACACACACACACACACACACACACACACACACAGGTTTGTTTTTTTTTTTATAGAAATCCAAGCATTCCCTCCTGAAATTTGCTTTTTTGCTACTTAATTCTGTTATGGACATCATTCCATTGTTGACAGCTTACCATTTTAATAAAAGTATGGTTTTTCATTATGTAAATGCTACATGGTTTATTTCACAATCCCCTATTGTTAAAAATTTGAATCATTTCCTATTTAGGGAAAGCATTACTATAATTTGTTATACTTTCATCTTTGCACTCTTTCAAGAATACTTCTGTAGGATAAATTCCTGAATGTCAAATACTTAGATCCAAAGCCATGTTTATTTTAATTTTATTAGATAATACCAGTTTTCCACCCAAAATTTACATCTCCACCCAGAATGTATGACAATGTCTGTTTTCCAAACACACTTGCCAAATTGAGCATAAGCACTTTTTAAAATATCTTCCACAAAAATACACCTAAAATATTTTTCTTTTTTCTTTTTCTTGAGACAAAGTCTCACTCTGTTGCCCAAGCTGGAGTGCAGTGATGCAATCTTAGCTCACTACCACATCCACCTGCTGGGTTCAAGCAACTCTCCTGCCTCAGCCTCCCAAGCATCTGGGATTATAGGTGTGCACCACCACGCCCAGCTAATTTTTGTATTTTTAGTAGAGATGGGGTTTCGCCACGTTGGCCAGGCTGGTCTCGAACTCCTGACCTCAAGTGATCTGCCCGCCTGGGCCTCCCAAAGTGCAGGGATTATAGGCATGAGCCACTGCGCCTAGCCTTATTTAGCTGCTTTTTAATTTGCATTATGTATTTTATAAAGAAATTTCAAGCCAGGCATGGTGGCTCACTCCCATAATCCTAGCACGTTGATCTGCCATCAAGGTAGGAGATCATTTGAGCCCAGGAGTTCAAGACCAGCCCAGGCAACATGGTGAAACTCTATCTCCACCAAAAAAATACAAAAATTATCTGGGTGCTGTGGCACACGCCTGTAGTTCAGCAACTCTGGAAGCTGAGGTGAAAGGATCACTTGAGTCTAGGAGGTCAAGGCTGCAGTGAGCCAAGATCACACCACTGCCCTCCAATCTGGGCAACAGGGTGAGGGACTCTGTCTCAAAAAAAAGAAATGTTATGTTTTTCATTAATTCTTTTGGTGTCAATTATACTTACTCTTCTTATTTGCTTATTTATAAGATTTAGCTTTCTACTGAGTTTTCTCTTACTGATTTGTAAAAGAGCTTTGTGTATTAGAAATATCATTCCTTGGCCGGGTGTGGTGACTCACACCTGTAATCCCAGCATTCTGGAAGGCCGAGGCAGGTGGATCACCTGAGGTCAGGAGTTCAAAACCAGTCTGGCCAACATGGCAAAACCCCATCTCTACTAAAAATACAAAAAATTAGCCAGGCATGGTGGCAGGAACCTGTAATCCCAGCAACTTGGGACGCTGAGGCAGGAGAATCGCTTGAACCCAGGAGGCAGAGGTTGCAGCGAGCGGAGATCATGCCATTGCACTCCAGCCTTGACATAAGAGAGAGGGAGAGAGAGAGAGAGAGAGAGAGAGGGGAAGGAAAGGAAGGGAAGGGGAGGGGAGGAAAGGGGAGGGGAGGGGAAGGGAGAAATATCATTTCTTTTACTGTCATTTGAATTACACATACTTCTCTCAATTCTTTTGTTTTTGAAGTTTGCAGCCTTATAAAAAATGTGTAGACAAATTCATCAATACATTTATTTACAGATCCTGGACTTTTAGCTGTGCTTAAAATGGTCTTTCCTATTTCATACTTATAAAAGTATGTACTTATATCCTCATCTAAACTTTAACAATTTTTCTATATTTAAAGTATTGGATCTGTCTGAGTTTATTTTACTGTAAGCAATAAAGTAGAGATGCATCCTTATTTCTTCCTTAAATAGCTATCCTGTTGCCCCAACTCCACTTACAGTCTATTTTTTCCCGGAAGCATTGACATGGCATATAAAATTCTCATGGATATTTGGTTCTCTTTCTAAATTACATAATTTCATTCATCTTTCTTCTGCCTTTTTCTGTACTTCCTGCCCTAGGATTTTTTTTAATTAGTGTGATTCTATGACAGGTTTTAATATTTAGAGAGCTGAATTTATCCATTTTCCTCATACCCACTCTTACCATTCCTCTTTATTTCCATTGATCTGGATTATCATGGTTATTCTTATAAATTCCATATTCTTCCATAAATTTGGTTTTGGATTATTTGGCTCTCCACATAACAACAGTAAAAACAAAAATCTGTTGGGATTTTAATTAGACCGTTTTGGATTTTCAGATTAATTTGGGGAGAACTGAAGTTATCTTGGACAGAGACTTCCTATACAAAAGCAATATGTATCTCCATTTATAAATATCTTCTTTTAGGACCCTTTATAAAGTTTCACAGCTTCTTCACGTTAAGTCCCACCAATGCTCAGTTCCTAAAAGTGTTCTTCAGGGACACTGCTATTTCCAGTGAGGTCAAAGCATGGAATAAACTCAGTCTGGCCTCAAAGATGGACCCCTTAGTGCTGCAGAACCCATTTCATCCCATCTGCTTTCAACTCTGGGCTTCCGTCAAAAGGTAGCTCCCCTACTGGAAGTTGGAATGGGTCGATCCATTAATTAGTGGTAATGAATGGGCACTGGCTGCATACCCAGGCCTGTGCTAGAAGGACAAGACGCAGACCTCATCTTTAAGGAGCTTTTACAGTTTCCAAAGAGACAAGAGGCACACCCCCTAACAATGGCATTTTATATGAACTCATGTACTATGGACTCTCTTTGATGGTAAATAAAAAAGAAGGGGTCTGGAGCAGTCAGGAAGGGTTTCGGGAGGAGATGGGAACTGAGCTGGTGTTGACACATGGATGTCATTTAGGTAAGCAAAGAAGAGAAAGGAATCAAATACAGGCAAGGGAATCAGCAATCAACAACCATTTATTCAGCACCTCCTATGAACCCAATACTGAGTTAGGCACATGAAAAGGAGTTTATGTGCTCAATAAGTATCTTTATACATTCCCTATAAGACAAGCTCTGTGTTGGGTGCTAGAGAAACCAAGACAAGTAAGACTGAGCCTGGTTTTAAGGAGCTTGTGAACAAGGAAGACAAATCTTTAAAGAAGTTCAACTGTTATGATGGAAATCTGTAGACAGAAGAGCAGAGACTCTTAATCTGGGGACTATGTACTTCCTAGACATCCACAGATGAGATTCAGCAGGGCTGTAAACCCCCGAAATTACATGGTGCTGAATTATCTCCTTAACCAGTATTGGCAAGTTAAAAGTGACATAAAACTCCTAGCTTCTAGATACTTGCATTTTAATAGCCATAAATATATGTGAAGATATGTAAAGATAAAATATATGTAAAGACATCATTACTTCTACCAGTTGTCAAAATAACATTAATTTTAATTTAAAACTTTTTAAATGTAAAAACACACCATAACAAAAAAAACCCTAAGTACCTAGTTCTAGCCTTCCCCACCCCAAAAGTATTCTAAGAGTTTAGGGACAATATTGTGTCTTATGGAAACTAATTTGAGGCAGGAAGATTAGAGTTTCAATCATAACTCTACCACTTAATATCTGTGTCAAATTGGGTGAGTTCCATACACACACGGCTTCCATTTCCACGGTTGTAAATTGGGAATTACAGAACCCTAGGCATTACACAAGGTGCCCTCATGCCTGTTGCAAAGATAAAAATATTTGGGAGGCTGAGGCGGGTGGATCACGAGGTCAAGAGATCGAGACCATCCTGGTCAACATGGTGAAACTGCGTCTCTGCTAAAAATACGAAAATTACCTGGGCATGGTGGCACACGCCTGTAATCCCAGCTACTCAGGAGGCTGAGGCAGAATTGCTTGAACCCAGGAGGCGGAGGTTGCGGTGAGCCGAGATCGCGCCATTGCACTCCAACCTGGGTAACAAGAGCGAAACTCTGTCTCAAAAAAAAAAAAGATAAAAATATTAATAGGTCGGGCGTGTAGGTCACCTGGATCTTAGCAGTCCTTCTTGGCCTGTTCATTCCTTCCTTCTGCTTTCACACTTCAGAGGAAAATGGTTATGAGAAGAAAGAATTTAAGCTAGGCAAAAAAGGGCATCTTGGAGAAAAAAGGGCATCTCAGACCAATGTGGACAGCATGAATGGAGGGAAAGGGTCCAGAAAAGTCAATGCTGTTGCAAAGAATCAGTCCATTGCAGACAAGTTGAACAGGTCTTACAGTCTAGCCTAAGCAGTCTGAACTTTATCCTATGCACCAGAGGAGCCACTGGAGGACTGGGGCCAAGGGAGTCAATCTCATAGTGAGGTGGCCTTCAGCCCAGCCTTTGCTCACCCATGAATCCCAAGATACGCACAATAATAGTTCTTAAAAATAAAATTGCAATGTGGGCTAAGGCAAAACTTCTCACCTCAGAAGCTTGTTAAAAAGTAGATTTTGATCTGGACATGGGGGCACCTGCCTGTAGTTCCAACTACTCAGGAGGCTGAAGCAGGAGGATTGCTTGAACCCAGCAATCAAGGCCAGCCTGGGCAGCATAGCAAGTTCAGAGCCAGCCTAGGCAATATAGCAAGACC
The DNA here is from genome assembly GCF_001604975.1 of Cebus imitator. Taxonomy (NCBI): domain Eukaryota; kingdom Metazoa; phylum Chordata; class Mammalia; order Primates; family Cebidae; genus Cebus; species Cebus imitator. The sequence goes on from NW_016107606.1 coordinate 3,586,880, forward strand.
ACAGCTCTTTTTTTTAAAAAAAAAAAAGCAGATTCTGATGCACTGGATCAGAGATTCTGCATTTCTAACCACCACTCAGGTGCTGCTTATCCATGAACCTCATTTTGCATAGCAGGAGGCTAACACATTTTGGTTTTATTATTTTCATCTCTATTACTCATGCAACACCTGTTGGCTGAGTGCCTGTCACACATCAGGCACTGTGCTAGGTAGGCCTTGCGCAGAGAGGGGCGTCAGACATGAACTCTCTTTTCTAGTTGTTCACAGTCTAACCAGAGGAGATGAGTGATAGACCTAAGCAATTGTAATCCAAGGTCAAAAGGGATAAATGCCACATTTTCGTTTCAGAAAAGGTGTTTTGACAATTCAGTGTTCCCAGGTAAGGGAGAAATTGACTAGTGTTTACAGAAATGAATTAATGCTCCTCTTTCTTATTATTAAATGAGTAAAAACTTACGCTTCAAAATTGGATTTTAATTACAGTCCACCACATCCTAGGCATGTGACCTTGTTAGCCTCTTAAGCCTTAATTTCCTCATCTGCAAAATGAAATACATAGTAGCAGGGCTGTTGGAGAATTGCAAGAGAGAATGTTTGTAAATGTGGTACCTTAATAACTCGTTTGGGAATGGAGTTGCAAAACGTGGCTCTGGTGATTATTACTGTTTTCAGCAATTGTTTTAAAACTTAACATGGCTCTATTGGCCCAAAAATATTGTATTCATTGGACAAGTTTATGATTTCATTCTAGGGTTAAGTGGAAAATAAAAATGGAAAAACCTTGAAGGGAATTTCCAAATCCAAGGAAACCTCTTTTACAAAGCTGGTGCTGAAACAATGAGCAACTCTTGTAAATCTTTCCAGTTTTTACTGGGCCAAATTGTTTCAGCTGAGGAGATGTGGTTTTGCTGACAGTGTAGCCAAATGCCCCTAATAAGAGCCACACTGAAAAGGAGTTCCACTCCATTTACAAGAGGATCAAAAGAGTTTCCCCACCAACTGACTCCCCTGAGGTCATTGGCTTGTTTGACGCTGTGAAATAAATCACATCAAATTTATAATCCCAGAGTTCCAGAATGTCAGGGCCCAGAGGGATGTTAGAAGCCACCCAGCCTGTGGCTGGCATTTTGTGGACCAGATAAATGATATTTCGGTCCCCATGCCACGCTGTAGTCTCCAAGCCCTCTCATTGCCTCATTTCTTCAGCTAGTGTTGAGTGAAGGCCAATGGATTTAAGAATATGTAAAGACAGCACTTTGGGAGGCCGAGGCAGGTGGATCACTAGAGGTGAGGAGTTCAAGACCAGCCTGGCCAACATGATAAAACCCTGTCTCTACCAAAACATAAAAAACTAGCCCCAGCTACTCGAGAGGCTGAGGCAGGAGAATTGCTTAAACCTGGAAGGTAGAAGTTGCAGGGAGCCGAGATCGTGCCATTGTGCTCCAGCCTGGGCAACAGAGTGAGACCCTGTCTCAAAAAAAAGAGTATGCAAAGAATGAAAAGTTCCCCCCACTTACGCCTCATAATAAGGAGATAGCAAAAGGGGGCCACAGGCACATCAGGAACTAATAAGGGAGCTGCCTGGGTTAATAGCAAAAGATTTCATTTAAAAAGTCTCTTTCTCAGGGACCTCAGACTGATGCTGCCATCTGTCTGAGTGGTGCTGCCATCCATCTGATTTCATTTTAAACCTCTCTTTCTCTTACCCGTAAGATACCTTGCACTGGTGCTACCATCTACCCATTTCTTCTTCTGCAAAATAAGGATAATCCCACCCTGCTCAGGGAGCTGTTGGGTGGGATTAAATGAAATAGGATCTAAGAAAGTTGGTGGCACATAAGGACCCAATACGCACAGCGGCTTTTGGCTTGTTTGTTTTCCAGCTTTTATTTTACCTTTTTTTTTTTTTTTTTTTTTTTTTTTTTTTGAGACAAAGTCTCACTCTGTTCCCCAGGCTGGAATGCGATGCTGCAATCACAGATCACTTCAACCTAAACCTCCTGGGCTTAAGTGATCCTCCCACCTCAGCCTCCTGCGTAGCTGGGACCACAGGTTTGGAACCACCACACCTGGTTGTTTTTTTTTTAACCTTTTGGCCTGTTTTATTTTTAGCTTTTGTTTCTTCTTTTTCTTTTTCTTTTCTTTTCTTTGTGTGTGTGTGTGTGAGAGAGAGAGAGAGAGAGAGACAAGGTCTATGTTGCCTGGGTTGGTCTCAAACTCCTGGGCTTGAGCAATTCTCCTGCTTCAGCCTTCCCAAGTCCTAGGATTACAGGAATGAGCCACTGCATTCCTATATTCCATTTAGCCACTGCTAAATGGCCTGTCTTTTAGCTTTTAGATAATATTCATTGGATTTTCCCCAGTTACAGAAGGAATTTGTGTTCATGGAGAAAATTTTGGAAAACACCGAAAAGCACAGAGAAGGAAAATTCACCCGTAATTCCCCCACACTGAAAGATAAGCACTGTTGACATTCCAGTGCACACCCTCCCTCCCAGTCCCTTCTGTAACGAGCCTTGAGCCTTGACAGTGAATAAACAAAAAAAATTAAATATATATATGTATGTATATATATCCACACGCGTTAAGTATGTATATTTTGTTTTCCTGTGAGCTGCATTGTGATGATTAAGAGCCTCTGTTACAGCTGCCTGGATTTAAATTCTAACTCTATTACCCACTAGCTCTGTAGCCTCGGGGAACTTACCTGTCAAATTTCAGTTTCTGTTCCTGCGTGTATAAGAATCATGGCCCCCAGGCCAGTGAGGCGGGTTGGACACGGTCATCAAGAATTGTTGTAAATGACAGTACGAACTGTGCCTTCTAGAACAGAGTCATGAGGGGCTGCCCTGGGAACAGTGGCGGCTGTTGAATGAGTAACTGGCCCAACAGCAGTTAAGTGCTTAGCCCATTCCCTGGCACAGAGTCAGAGCTTGTTAAGTGGTAGCAACTATTCTACAGACATGCCCTGAGGTTGTGACGAGTGGAGGTTCACAGAGGGTTGACACCTCCATGGTTCAGTTTACTGTTCAGATTTGTTGAATGGCACCTTAAGAATGACTGGCTGGGGCCATGTCCAGCCAAGAAGTGTTTCTCCCTGTGTAGATACTGCTCACCGTGAGCCTTTGATCTGGCACTTCTCAGTCCCTCTAAATCACCCTTGGGCACTTAAAGCCTAAGTGACATGGGGTGGGCTTGCGGCAACATCTGTTCCTCGATTTATCCGTCCTCCCCTCACCGCCCCACCCTGGGAAAAAAAAGAATAATAGAAATGCCTCCTACACGTGGTTTCCCAGGGCTGCATCTACACAGCAGGTGAAATTCACCATGTATTTGGGTGGTGTGCAAGATTGAAATGACAGCTAGAGAAAGCACAAGAAACTGGGAGTCACATATTCAGTCAGTCCATCACGGAGCAAATATCCATTCAGCACCTGCTGCGTGTGCCAGGGCATAGTCTCTCCAGTGACAGACTGGTTCCCTATTCACTTCTCTTTCAATCCTGTAGATTTCTCGAAGAGGAATGCCTCTCAGTTTAGAGACAGAATGTCTTCAGCATCTCTCAAGCACTGCTAATCCCCCTTTTTGAGAAAGAAGGAGTAGGCCTCATTCACACCACAGTCTGGAGCTATCCAGAGGTGCAAACATTGTTTTGTTTTCATCTTATTTTCTCCACCATGAAATTTATAGCAAATGATGCAAGTTTTAAAATAGTGATAGAAAGCTTCCTTTAAAAGAATTGAGATATCGAAAGCTAATTGATGCAAAGAAAAGCACTAAGTAGATGGTGGTCCAGATGGCAGAGTGATGAATGCTTAGGAAGCTTTAGACCTGATCCCTTTAAGACCATGATGACAGCTATGGACCCTCACCAAGGAAAATACAGGAATGTTGCCCACAATTTTAGCACGTTCAGGAACCATGTGGAGCCCGTGATTCAGCTGGCACTGGAAAGAGCAGTAGGGAAAGTCTCAATGCCCAAACAGCACATAGTCTATCATCTTGGTAGCAGTGGTACTGGTGGTAACAGCAGCACTGGCAGTTGTAATAGTAGCAGTTTTCAAGGCAGTCTTCATTGCTATACTTATTGAGTGCATTCAATATGCCAGGTACTTACCAAGACTAAGCTCAACTCATGCGTAAAGAAAAGAATTATTACCCTCCCCATTTTCCAGGAAACCAAACCTTACCGAGCTCGACTATCTTCTCCAAGGTCACCCAGCTGAGAACGCCAGGGCTAGGGTTTGAGCCATGATCTACATACCTATGATGTCTGAGCAGGTCCTTAACCACTAAACTTTACTGCCTCAATACATATTTGTTGAAGCAAATAAATGGCAACTTGGACAGGTCCTGGTGGTCACTCTGCCGTTCACCAGATGAGTGACCTTGAGTGAGTCACTCCTCTCACCTTCACTGACCCTCCATTAAGGAAGAAGCCTTCCTGGGCCTGGCAAGCCATGATTCCAAGAGGCAGAGCAAGGAGCATCGGGAACATTCCATGAGCAAGAGAAGCGGAGGCAGACTGAGGGCCGGGCTCAGGAACATGCACAGAGGGTTAGTGGCATTGTTAAGGAGTTCCAGCACAGAGCGTGCGGGCCTTCCAAGAACCCATACACCCTGTTGTATTTATTCTCCTCTCCCAGCAGCTTCACCCACCACACTCTTCTCCAGGGACAGGTCTGTTTGTGTGCTCAGGGAAAAAGATCCCTGTCACACATCCTTTTACATGCCTAAAAGGCTCGGCACCTTGTCACTTAACGACAGCTTCTTGGTTCTCACCAGGGCAGGCCAGTGCAGCAAACAGGACCCTCCAAATCCCAGCAGCTACTGTGCTAGTGGAGGAAGAAGGAGAGAGGGGGCCGAAAAATTTGTGGACTCTGTGGCAGTCTGGCGGTCCAGCCCCTGACCCACACTGCCCCGCTGTGGTGAGAGTCTAGAGAAGCAGGCATGTCACAGCAGGGATGGGCAAGGCTTCCATCTCTGACTTCATGAGGACTCTGAATTTTTTTTCTTTTTTTTGAGACAGGTCAGGCTGTAGAACCATTGCATGTTCTCAGCTCATTGCAACCTCTTCCTCCTAGGTTCAAGTGAGCATTTTGGCTAATTTTTGTATTTTTAGTAAAGACAGGGTTTTACCATGTTGGCCAGGCTGGTCTTGAACTCCTGACCTCAGGTGATCCGCCCACCTTGGCCTCCCGAAGTGCTGGGATTCCAGGCATGAGCCACCATGCCCAGCCAGAACTCTGAATTTTAAGGCTGAAAAAGACCCAGCTCACACCACTCAATTAAAGATGGAAAACAGGCACAAAATTAGAAAGCATTTTAACCAAAATGATACGTGGAGTTAGTAAAATAGGTCTCAGATATGTTCCCTAAAATTAGATTTCCAGCCCAATCAGGGATTTATAGGAACAGTAATTATTATTTAGTTAATTACTGTTCATGCAGAGTTGACTGGGTGACAGACACCTGGGATCCAGAGTGCTTATAAGGACTCTACATGTTTTTACCTTGCTCAATCCTCACAACAACTCAGAGAGGTCAGTGCTATCATTAGCCCATCTTACTGATGAGGAACTAAGGCTTAGGAACAGTATAAAACTGGCCCAAGGTCACATGGCTAAAGCCAGGATTCTATCCCAGGGAGCCCCATTCCAACAAAAAGGGGGACTTCCTGTCGGAAGTCACTGTAGACTCGCTCAGGGTGCCCTCCTTTGCAAGAGGACAAAATAAAATGAAATGCGAATAGAATAAGAGGGCAAGATCAGTGTTCACCTACCAAACAAGTGAGGCTTAAAAAGGCTGAAAGAGCCCAGAGCTGGGGAGTTGTAGGGAAAATGTCAGACTCAGGCACAGTTGATAGGTGGGTAAGTCAGTACAACCAGTTCAGAATGCCATTTGGCTGTCAGTGCTTAAATGTGGAAATGACCCAGTGATTCCACATGTGGAATTTATTGTACAGAAACCCTCAAATGTGCAGGCAAAAAGTGAATGCATCTACCTTTCCATCAATGCAGTCTGCAATAGCCAAAATTTGGAAATCACCTATAGAGAAGGCATTAAGTAAAGCTACCTTCTATCCGGACAGTAGGATGTAATGCAGCCCTTGTGGGGTAGGGAAAGAAGTGAAATAGCACCACATACCTTGACAGGGAAGTATCTTTTATATACTCTAAGCAAAGAGAGCAATTTGGGGAGAGGTATGTGTAGTAAAACAAAAAACCCTTTTTAAAATCTAGGGGGATTCAAAACAAAACAGTTAACTCTGATCCCTTCTGCTGAAATGAAGTATTTTTGCTCTATATTTAGCAGACTTTTTGTAATATGTAATTTTTAAATTCAGCATGTATTACTTTTGAAATTAAAAAATATATACAAATCTAGAGGGGAAAAGAAAAGAAGATACAGCTCCTTCCCAGAAGGAGTTTACAATCTGGGTGATGAACTAGGGCTCAGCCAGTCCTGGGATGGCTTAACATGAAAAAGCAAATGATAAAATAATAAATACAATCTGCCTGTGTGACTTCTGTGGGGTGCAGAATAAAGAAGTCCATCTGAGTTGGGTGGGGCTAATCAGAGCTGAGTTCCTGGAGGAGAATGGACCAGGATATAAAGTATATTTAGAAAATGATCACTATTTATTATTTTCAAGATGCCAGACCCTGTGTCAAGTATTTTACTTGGATATTTTCATGTATTCACAGTAACTCTATGACACAGATATTGTCCCCATTTTATGGATGGGAAAATTGATGCTGAGATGGCTAATTAACTCTTCTAAGATAGAACAGCCAATACATCAAGAGGAGCTTCAATACGGGTTTGTGTCATCCTAAGTTCCGAGTTCCAGCCACTTGACCACACTGCCTAATCAGCCAAGGGCAAAGAATGGCCTTCTTCTCAGAGGAGTAAACAGTGTAACGAGCCCAAACCCAAAATGTGGCAGCAAATGCCCATGAGAAAAGTTGGCATCACCTCCTCACCTTTGGCTGGACACTTCTCAGGGCCATGGTTCTTGGAGGGTGCTTTGTAAGAAAACAAAGGCAAAAATCTAGCCCATCTTTGCCCTTGACAAGGCGCTTCCAGTGTGATGAACGTGAAGAACAATCAAAAAAGATACGCCACTTGTACACAGGGGAAGAGTGAAACTTACACCCCCTCCGCAATGCTACATTTGTTCTGTTGAATGGCCTCTTAGCTGCCATGGTGCAACACCACGCCCCAAACTCATCTCTGTATTCCCACGGCTTGTCCTCATGCCTAGCACTTAGCAGGAGCTCAGTGTTTGTGGAACAGATGAATGAATGAAAGAAATGAATGAATGTATAAAAATTTAAATAACTATGACTTCCTACACTGGTGTTCTGATCCAAAAGAAAATGAGACCAACAATAGTACCTTACTCAGTGGTACCTTCCAATTGTAATTATTCAATAACTGGTAGTGTGAAGAGCTAGCTCAGGACTTGCATTTAACACACAGTATAAATGGTGGCTATGATAGATGTTAGCTATTAGCATTTTTTTATATTTGTTTATACTTTAAAAGAGCCAGTTTCTCAGGCTGCATCCCCATTTATCCATTTATTGCCTATTTCACAACCACCTTCACGCTGGCACCAAACGAAGTCACAAACTTGTCTGCAACAATCATGCTTTCCTGCTCTGGATCCTGCCCACCTGTGGCCACCGCTCCAGCCTCCATCCTAGGCCCTATAAGTCCCCATGCAAAGTAATGTGCTGCCTTCATACGCACTCATCCCTGGGTAATGCACAAGGCTTCCAGACTTTGCTTCGCTCACTCTACTTCTCCCCCAAATTTTCTTTTTTGTAGAAATGGGAGTCTCAATATGTTGCCCCGGCTGGTCTTGAACTCCTGGACTCAAGCTATCCTCCTGCCTTGGCCTCCCAAAGTGCTGGGATTACAGATGTGAACCTCTGTGTCTAGCCCTCCCCAAAATTTATTCTCCAGTTTCCGATTTTGTCAAGGTCGGTTTCCTATGTTCTTCAGACTCAGTGATGGAAATAAGCCCATCCCTGTGGACAGGGACAACTTCCCCCATCAGGGAATACTTGATGTTCATATACCATAGTTGCATTTCAGCTGGGGCCCCTGTACACTGTCTTAATCCAAAAGAGTAGCTCCAATAGTGAGACCAAAACCTAATGGTATGAGTCTTGTCACAAATCAGACCACAAGATGGTGACCTCCGACTGGGTGCAGTGACTCACTCCTGTAATCTCAGCACTTTGGGAGGTCGAGGTGGGTGGATCACCTGAGCTCAGGAGTTCGAGACCAGCCTGGCCAACATGATGAAACCCCATCTCTACTAAAAATATGAAAAAATTAGCTGGGTGTGGTGATTGGCACCTGTAGCCCCAGTTACTCGGGAGGCTGAGGCAGGAGAATCACCTGAACCCAGGAGGTGGAGGTTGCAGTGAGGTGAGATCGCACCATTGCACTCCAGTCTAGGTGACAGAGTGAGAATCTCTCAAAAAAAAAAAAAAAAAAAAAAAAAAAGATGGTGCCCTCCCTTGTCTCACCTAGACCAAACCTAGAAAGCAGCCCACTGCCACATTTCCCCCTACCTGAAGAAGTCAGTATTTATACTTAGCACTTATCTCCAGGTATGGATAACCTTTCTAAGGTGAACTCCTGGCTGACTTAGTCCTGCACCAGGAACCCAGACATTGCCCTCCAGCAGCCACCACTGAGTTACTGAGCAGAGAATTAGGAGTCAGGCTCCTGTATTTCTTCTCTGTAGCATTTCACCTTCTTGATTATTTGAGATTTGGAACAGGCCAAATCTCAAATAATCAAGAAGGTGAAATGCTACAGAGAAGAGATGCAAGAACAATCCAAAATCACAGATAGGAATCCTTGTGGCATCTGTACCAACCACCTCAGGGACTTTCAGCTACTCTCTGGGTCTTGGTGTCTCCACCTGCAAAATGGTTGGACTTTGCAGGTTGGACTCTTTATTTAACAAATAGATTCAATGAAGACCCCATACAACAGGCCCTTGGGAAGCTCAGTCTGAGAAGACAGGAATACAAAAGTTAATATGCCACAAGCCAGGTGGTAGGGACAGAGATATGATTAGAAGATACACAATGTTCTAGAAAGTATTCCATTTTTAAAAATATTTAAGGCCAGGCTCAGTGGCTCACACCTATAATCCCAGCACTTTGGGAGTCCAAGGCGGGTGGATCACGAGGTCAAGAGATCGAGACCATTCTGGTCAACATGGTGAAACCCCGTTTCTACTAAAAATACAAAAATTAGCTGGGTATGGTGGTGCGTGCCTGTAGTCCCAGCTACTCAGGAAGCTGAGGCAGGAGATTTGCTTGAACCCAGGAGGCGGAGGTTGCGGTGAGCCGAGATCATGCCATTGCACTCCAGCCTGGGTAACAAAAGCGAAACTCTGTCTTAAAAAAAAAAAAAAAAAATTTTTAATTTGTATATACAAGAGGAAAAATCTGACAGTGTATACACCAAAATGTGGTATTTTGGCACTGTGGAGTTATATGTGCTTTTAAAATAGTTTTTATTTTTGCATTTTTACATTTTCTCATCTTTATACGGAGTATTATTAATTGCATCTTTAAAAAAAAAAAACATTTTTATTCAAATAGAATTTAAATCCCAGATATATTACAAGCATGCTGTGTGACCTGGGGCAAATCATTTAACCTCTCCTGACTTACATTTAAAATGGAAATTGTTTTTAATTTAATATTGCCATAAAATGTTTTGGGATCTCCAATTCAGAGGGGTGAGTTAATCATGTTTTTTATTCATAATGTCTCATCATCATGAGTCTATGCCAGGCCTCTCTCTTATTATATGGATTTATTTCCTTTTATTCCCATTCCCATTTCCCTCTGCCTCCACCACTAGGCATTCTGTCTTTAGTATGTTTCTGTTAATTTGAAAGTGTTTTTGCAAAATGCATCTGGTTGTTTGGTGAGCTACTTAAACGGTATTGTGTCATAAATCTCATTCTGTTTCCTACTTTTTTCACAAAGAACCATGTATTTCAGATCTTTCCATGTGACCATGTGGACACGTCACCCCAGGCCTCTAAGTGCTGCATAATATCCGAGAATGCATCTACCCCATTCTACTTTTCCCAGGGAGGGACATTCCCAGGGAGGAATTTGTCTCCAAATTCCTGTCACTACAAACAATATTGCCATGAGCCCCCTTCATATATGAATTCTTATGGACCTGTGTGAAAATTCATTGAGATCGGTGACCTGGAGCGGAATGGCTGGGTCACAAGGTGTGTGTATACTTAATTAGACCAAGTGCTACCAGAGTCTTCTCCAGTATGTGTATACAGCCTGTGCCCCCACCAGCCATGCACAAGGCTCCTCATGTCCCCACAAGGCTCCTCATGTCCCCACATGCCTGTGTGCACTTGGAACTATCCAGCTTCCTAATTTTTGCCAACCTATCACATATGTCCCTTTGTGGTTTTCATTGTCGTTGTTGTTTTGAGACAGGGTCTTGCTCTGACACCCAGGTTGGAGTGCAGTGGCATGATCATAGCTCACTGCAACCTTGAACTCTTGGGCTCAAGGGATCCTCCTGCCTTAGATTCCCAAGTAGCTAGGACTACAGGCATTCACCAACACGCCTGGTTAATTCTTTATTTCTTTTGTAGAGACAAGGTCCCCCTATGCCGCCCAGGCTGGTCTCAAGCCCTTGGGCTCAAGTGATCCAACTGCCTTGGATTACAGGCATGAGCTACTGCACTCAGCCTCTTTGCCGTTTTTATTTGACTGCCTATTTTGATTATTTTTGATATGTTCATTAGCCTTCGAGTTTCCTATTTTGTAAATTCCCTGCGCATTTCCATTGCCCACGTTTCTACTGGGAACACTTTTTCTTGCTGATTTTAAGAGTTCCTTGCATATTCTAAATATCAATCCCTTGACTGTTTTGGACATTGTAAATATCTTCTCAGATTCTTGCCTCATGATTCGTCCTTTTGAAGTATTGTTTTTCCTCACCCCTAGATCAAAAAGATAGTCCTTTATGTTGTCCTCTTTTACCTTTAAAACTTTACGTTTCGCATTTAGGTCTTTAATACACCTTCTACTTTTCGCGGAAATAATTCAGCATCTACTTCCTTGAGTTTTATGCAGGATAAACTAACATAGGGAAAGCACCCATCACGGTGACTGACCCAAAAGAGATGTGCAATTGTGGGCGATGATTGTTAGCCCTTAGATTGAAGGTGGCAAGTGCTACCGAAGGAAATCATAGGAGCTTAGCTGCTGTTTAACTAGATCAAGAAAGGTTTCATGGACAAAGGCGAAGTTTTCGAGGCCGGCCCTAAAAATGAATGTAGGATTCATTCATTCTGAAATGGAAAGGGAAGTATTCCGGGCAGAGGAACTGGCTCTGGGAAAGGCCTGACGGCAGAAACGCTGCAGGCTGACAAGGTTGAGGAGGAGCATATTGGGGTGAGAGCCTGACTACTCACAAATTGCTGTCTTTCTGCCCGTGCCCACCCCCCTCCCCACTGCAGGCTCCCTGTTCTCCACCCTGAAGCCCCCCGACGCCGTGTTCAAGGTGGTGTTCTGGCTGGGCTACTTCAACAGCTGCCTCAACCCCATCATCTACCCATGCTCCAGCAAGGAGTTCAAGCGCGCCTTCGTGCGCATCCTCGGGTGCCAGTGCCGCGGCCGCCGCCGCCGCCGCCGCCGCCGTCGCCTGGGCGGCTGCGCCTACACCTACCGGCCGTGGACGCGCGGCGGCTCGCTGGAGCGCTCGCAGTCGCGCAAGGACTCGCTGGACGACAGCGGCAGCTGCCTGAGCGGCAGCCAGCGGACCCTGCCCTCGGCCTCGCCGAGCCCGGGCTACCTGGGCCGCGGCGCGCCGCCGCCGGTCGAGCTGTACGCCTTCCCGGAGTGGAAGGCGCCCGGCGCCCTCCTGAGCCTGCCCGCGCCCGAGCCCCCCGGTCGCCGCGGCCGCCACGACTCGGGCCCGCTCTTCACCTTCAAGCTCCTGGCGGAGCCCGAGAGCCCCGGGACCGACGGCGGCGCCAGCAACGGGGGCTGCGAGCCCGCGGCCGACGTGGCCAACGGGCAGCCGGGCTTCAAAAGCAACATGCCCCTGGCGCCCGGGCAGTTTTAGGGTCCCGGTGCGCAGCTTCCTTTCCCTGGGGAGGAAATCATCGTGGGGGGGGAGGGGAGGGCGGGCGGAGGGGGGAGGGGAGCGTCCGCGCCGGGTAGACGCGCGCCCCAAGGGAAACCGGGGGGAGGGCCGGGGAGAGGGGCAGCTGCTTTTCTGGCAGGGGCATGGGTGCCAGGTACCACGCAGAGAGCCGGGCCGAGCATGCTGAGAGCCTGGGGGACCCGACGCCGCCGGGATTTACCTCTCTCTCTCCCTCTGTGTATATATAAACGAGTCCCTCTCTACTTGTATTTAACCGTGGGTGCACGTGCGTGTGTCTGTGCGGTGTGCGTGTGTTCCGCATGTGTGTGCGCGTGGGGCCGCCCTGCGGGGGCGGAGCGAGCGTGCGCCCAGGAGGCAGCCGGGGGCGTTCTGTGTGTCGTGACTTCGTACCTCTCAAGCCCCTACTTGTACTTCACTGAAGGATGGCACTTTGGTGGGGTTGGAAACAAAGTCGGACATTAAAGGTCATTTCTCCTGTGCGGCTTTGCGTGGTTTGTGGACGAGCGGCAGGCAGAGCCTTGCGTTTCCTCTTGCTTCCGCTTCGGATTTGACCCAGTCCTGGGCCTTAGGCTCCTTCTTCGCTTTCCTTTTCCCTGCCCTCCAGCCCCCACCCCAGAAGAGCTGCTCTCACCATGTCCTGAGGACAATTAGCGCAGGCTCTCCTAAGTCCCATTTATGCCTTTGCGGTTACTGACCTCCGGGACTGCACCAATCTGGCCCTGTGGCTGAACGTTACCCCCTGGACTTGCCTAATAAATCCTACTTACCTACTTTTGACCCTTAGGTGCATGTGAATCCTCCTGCGGCTCCTTCCTGCTGTGACCAACACTGAGCAATGTCGAGCTTGGTCCTGATCCCTAGAACCCCAATCCCAGGTGGGGTTCCCTGGTCAATCCCCTAAATGGGCCTGTTTCCTGAGAGGGGATGACCCCAGGCTGGGGTTCATCAGAGAGGAGCTGGTTCCCTTCCCTCCCGGGGCCAGTTCCCTTCCCTCCCGGGGCCAACACTCCACTGATTGTTTGCCTATGCCCACAGAACTTGAAAAGACATCCAAACAGTAGATGTTTCTGGATAAGGTGTGGATCCTTGCCACCGAGCAACACACAGGGGCACAAGAACCCTCCCACACTCTGCTAACTTGTGACCCTGCCTGGAAAAAAAGCACTGAGGAAGGTCACACAGAAAGGTGCAGCATTCTTTGGAGCTCATAACTTGAGTTCTAGTCTCACTCCTACTACTGATTTATTGTATGAAAAGGAGAGAGTTACATCCCCTCTCTGGATTTCGGTTCCCCATCTGTGTAATGGTGGGGTTGATCCTAAGATCTTTGCTGCCTCTGAAAGCTCCCAGTTTGAAAAGAGAATGAAGGACAGTGAACAAAATATCAAACATTTTTCTTCAAACATTCAGAAAAGCATAGAAGGAACTCTCTTCCCCCATTCCATCCCTTTTTCCCTTTCTGCTTAGCTTTTCTAAGTTGAGCTTCATGATTTTACAAATGGCAAGGGCCTCTTCCATAGTATTAGTACATCGATCATTCATTATATAGGTGATTGACAGAGAAAATACTTAAAGGAGAGAGAACCAGTGATTGATGTGGTTGAAAAGTGTAGGGGTGTCAGGCATTGCTGGATCCAGGGGCACAAACGAGATTGTTGGGTTACTCACAGTCTCTTACTCTTCCCTGTAGTTTCCATCCTTTAGCTCGGCTTATCTTTGCATATTGCCCTAGTTTCCCTTCCTGAAATGCCTTCCTCACAACATTCTTATGATTTGATACCCACAAAAGGAGAAACAAGATTGTCCAGCAGTTCCATCAAAAAAGAAAAAAAAAAAAAATCAGCCAGGTGCAGTGGCTCACGCCTGTAATCCCAGCACTTTGAGAAGCTGAGGCGGGTGGATCCCCTGAGGTCAGGAGTTTGAGACCAGCCTGGCCAACATGGTGAACCTCATCTCTACTAAAAATACAAAAATTAGCTGGGCATGGTGGCGGGCACCTGTAATCCCAGCTACTTGGGAGGCTGAGGTAGGAGAGTCACTTGAACCCAGGAGGTGGAGGTTGTAGTGAGCCAAAATCGTGCCATTGCACTCTAGCCTGGGTGACAAGAGCAAGACTCAAAAAAAAAAAAAAGAAGAAGAAGAAGCCAGAGATTCCGTATCACAAACCGCCTTAAGACTTTGATGAAGGCAGTAGACTCTCTTTCCATAAAAATTCACGTACCAAAAAACATTACATTTTCATTCAGTTGTAGATGTTGTACCCCTAAGATCTCACTATCTATGGTTTATATGCTCTGAACTGGATTTTTAGTAATTATCTAGGCCAACTCCCTCATTTTTACACAGGGGGAGATGGAGGTAAATAACTTTACTGGGTCACACCAAAGCTAGAAGTAGAACCCAGGTCCTCTGCCTCTTTGTCCAGTACCTTTTGTATTCCCCTGTGCTACCGTCCTGTAGTTGAATACATCCTCCAACAGACAGCAGGCCTCTTCTTGCCCAAAAAAAGAAATGGGGGCCCTAGGAAAAGAAAACTCGAACTCAATTCCCAGAAAAGAAGGAATCATTTGGGGCAGTTCTGAAAACAATTTTGTTAGCAACACAAATCTTCTAATAAACTTTACACAGAAATCTGATATCAGATCAGTCCACAGTGAAGTGGAGAGAAGACAGAGCCTCCTCTGCCTCTTTCCTCTCCTGAGACCCTTGTTCTGGCCTGCCCCAGTCACCCTGGGGTTCCATGAAATGATGTTTAAAAATCACTGATCTAGTGCAAGTAAATGGGATTTGGAGTCAGTTGGGCCTGGGTTCGAGTCTTGGCTCTGCATGACCTTGGGTAGTTCATCTCGCCTCTTGCGTTCTAGCAAATGGTCATGATCATCACAGCCCACCAGGACGCACAAAGGATTCAATGAGATCATTGTAGTATAAACATTGAAATGCAAATCACTGGGCAGATGCAAGTTATAATTTGGACCTTGGATATCTGAAGCCACAAGGCACCAAAGGCATTTCCTAAGCTGCTCAGTTCTGATGATCTCATTCATTACTGGTGTTTGGAGGTCACCCAGGTAGCATAGAGAGGCAGTAGCAGTCGCCTGTTTCTTTCCAGAAGGAAGACTGGCCAAGCAGTGGCTTACATCCCCACAGCGTGCTGGGGTCCAGATCTGCCCCTAGCCAGAGTCTACATTTTTCTGGCCTTTCCAAGTCACCTCATTGTAGCCAGGCCCTAGGAGGACTCAGAGTTCATCAGATCCCCTCAGGCAGACAGGTCCTCTCTGTTTTGATCTCCCAACTGGCAGCAAAGCAGCCCTACTTTTTCCTCTCCAGCCACCCAGACTGCTGGGTCATTGTCACCACTGAAGCATGCACAGGAATAAATCTGCCAACCCGTTAAGAGGCCAGTGGCTTGGCAAGTGGAGTGCTAGTTAATTTCTAGACTTGGACTCAAATTACACCTCTGCCGGCTGTGTAACATTGGGCAACTCACACCTTGGGTCTAAACCTCCGTTTCCTTAACTATAAAATAGAGATAATAATACTAACTATTTCACAGGGACATCGGGAGGATCAAATGAGGTCATGAGGCTAACAGTTGGCACCATGCCAAGCACTCGGTGAGCATCCCAGGAACAGCAGCTACTAACAGAGGTAGTCACTTTTCAGTTATTTACTTGGAATATGAAATTTGGAAAATCTGAATATAGAGACAAAAAATATTCAGAGTTTTTTGGTCAGATTCCAGGTTTTAGGACTCAGGGTCCACCCTGAAGAAGAAAGACATAACTAGGTTATTACAGAGTAAAAGAACTTTGTGGGCCAGGCACAGTGGCTCACACCTGTAATCCCAGCACTTTGGGAGGCTGAGGGGGGCAGATCATTTGAGGCCAGCAGTTCGAGAACAGCCTGGCCAACATGTGAAATCCTGTCTCTACTA
>NW_016107606.1:3603052-3608617 GCF_001604975.1 Cebus imitator
AAAAATTAGCCAGGCATGATGGCATGCGCCTGTAATCTCAGGTGCTCGGGAGGCTGAGGCAGGAGAATTGCTTGAACCTGGGAAGCAGAGATTGCAGTGAGCTGAGATTGCGGTGAGCCAAGCAGAGTGAGTTATTTTGCTGTCTCAAAAAAAAAAAAAAAAAATTGTGTCCTACAGCATGAAGATGCATTACTCAAAAAGTTCATCAGTCCAAACTAAAACTTAAAATAACATTTAAACATTTAATAAAAGTTATAGAAGATTCCAGGTGACAAAACAAAAATGGGTAAGGGAAGCATGGATGTGTTAGGATTAGCACATTCTGTGACAGAAGAGGTGGAGGGGGAGACCCAGGGCTGTGGACCTGAGCATGCCCCTGGATTCAAGGCCCAGCTCTCCCACCCAAATCAAGCATTTACCCTCTTGAAGCCATCCGCTTTGCCTGTAAACTGGGGACATGGTTAGCACCTAGGTCACAAGGTTGGGATGAATAATAAATGAGGCAAAACATGAAAGAGCTTGGCACAGAGTAGGCACAATTTTTATTAACTATGGGGGACCTATGTATCCTGCATTCCAGCAGTTCTCAACTTTTCCTGGATCAGCAGTTCCTTTAAGAATCTAGTAAAAGCTAAAGAAAAATGAACATAGCAAGCCCAAACTTCACCTATTATTTCTGCCCCCCTAAGTCTCCCAAAGGGTACATGGAACCCAGGTTATAACCTTCTCAACAGATATGGCTTACTTAGTATACGGAAGTGGCCAAATCTGGAGAAAAGATACAAGAGTGATGAATCTGGCCCCGTGTTAGACATGTGAACGCAACACAGAAGGAGACCAAGACCCAGGCTTAGGGAACTCGGCCTGGGTGAGAGGCAGCAGGTCAGCGGGCAATCCCATTCAAGTGCCTCACAGGTAGAGGGTGGTCCACTATTGTCCTCACTTGGTGAGACCCCAGTGTTAGGCTCCATCTCCCATTGGAGGGATGGGGGTGACAGTGAAGTGTGGTGAAGTACTCTTGGCTATTGCAAGGAGGTTGCCCCCCAAGGCTGGCTGGATTTGGAAGAATTGGCATCCTTCCACAGTTTTCCCAGCTTATACCTGGACCTCCATTTTGAAAGTTAAGAGCCAAGTATTTGACACTTTTTTTTTTTTTTTAAACCTGACTTTCCAAGCAGTCAGAGCAGCTGTAGTACATCTGACCTGCCTTCACTTTCTATCTTCTCTGGGAGCACCAGGAACTGAAGAATGGCAAGAAGTGTGAAGAGAGGGATGTGGCTCTGGCCGGGTGCGGTGGCTAACACCTGTAATCCCTGCACTTTGGGAGGCCGAGGACACTTTTTTCTTTAGCTTCTCCTTGACAACCATTCCCCTGGGCAATGAGTGGCTGACTTCCAGCCGACTTGGCTGGAGTCAGAGGTTCAGTGTCCAAGCTAATTCACTGAAGTGTGGGTGTTAGGGTGAGGAGGGGGCACACAGCTATGACCTGCCCTTATTCCCTCTCTCATCTTCTTGCCTATCATGCCTGTTTGCTATTCTTCAAATGATGGGGGCAGGGGGGGCCTCCCGACTCCCAGCTCAGGACTTTGCGCTTGTTTTCCCCTCTGCCTGGAGCCCCTTCTTTCCATGTGGCTTCTTCCATTACCACCTTCCCCTCTTTGCTCAAACGTCACCTTCTCAGTGATCATCTGATTTCTCTGACCGTCCCATTCAAAAATGCCTTCCCTATTGCCTACACTGCCTAGCACTCCCTGTAGCCCTTACCCACTTCATTCTTCTCCATAGTACTTATCACCACCTGACATATTTTTAAAACTTATTTACATGTGTATTGTCTGTCTCCCCCCCCGCGCACACACGCTAGAAATGTATATTCCATGAGGGTGGGGATATATGTCTGTTCTGCTCACTGTTGTGTATTCTCAGCACTTCAAGTAGTATCCAACACATAATAGGTGCTCACTAAATATTCTTAAATGAATAAATGTGTATTACCCTGCATGACTGTGAAAATGCTATAATAGCAGAACAGAGTGCTATGGGAAGCACATGGCAGGGGCTCCTATCTCTAAATTGGTGGAGCAGTTCTGGTCAGGGAGGGCTTCCTGTAAGGAGTGGCATCTGAAGAATGTCAGCTGGTACTCACTGCCCGGCAACCCTGGTGTTTCTATAGTTAGTGCTCTCCCTTGTGCCCCTAAGTGGGGATGGGAGTCTGAAGGCCTGCTGTCTGATTCTGGCTCCGCCTCTAAGTCCCTGGCCTTCCCTAGGGCTCTATTATCTGTACGGAGCCAGAGACAATAGCTAAGCTATGTGGATCTGTCACTCCAGCTTTTGTTCTCCCCTCCTCATTGCACAATCCACAGATAACCTATTTTTGGAGACAACTTCATTGGGATTAGTAAGACAAACAGCTTTGGCCCTTGCTGATGGCCTTCTTCAGGGAAACAGCATCTTCACAAGAGATTTACAAAACTGCTTGGGAGCAGAAGAAAACGCTAAAACCCAGTGACTGCTCTCAAGTATTGTGTCAGCCACTACTGTCAGAAGCATTCTATGTCCTCACCAAACACTACCTGAAACCCAAAAACCACTGACACCTGTACATTACTCCATTCGCTCATTCATTTTTTCATTAATTCATTCTACAAACTATTCTTAAACACCTGCACAAAGCTTGGAGCCAAGGACTTCAGCAAACCCAGTCTTTTCCCTCATGAAAATTTCATTCTGAAAGGGGAGATTGAAGCCTCCTCAGCACTTTGGGAGGCCGAGGCAAGAGGATTGTTTGAGGCCAGTACTTTGAGACCAGCCTGGGCAACACAGTAAGATCCTATAGCTACAAAAAAAAATTAATTTAAAAAATCTTATATACAAGGTAGAAAGACATTTGTGTAACTCACGAGTTAAGTATTAGAACCATAGAATCAGCTGTAACTGGGTGACAATCTTGATTTTCCCATGTATTAGTTGTGTCTTCTTGGGCACATCACCTATCCTCTCAGAGGCGTCGGTAAAATGAGAATAATCAGACCTATCTTAAAAGGTTGTCATGAATGTAAGTTACACTTGAGATGTAGCATGCTTAGTGCAGTGCCTGGCACATGGTATTTGTTCAGTAAATGAGAGTTATTAAGTGCCATTGTAGGCATACCAATAAAGGGCTTTGGGAATCCAAGGGTTCACGTCCATTTGCACAGAATCAGAAAGGCTTCATGGAGGAAGTGGCATCTGAGATGGGTCTAAAAGATGTGGCTGATCAAGCGTGGTGGCTCACGCCTGTGGTCCCAGTACTTTGGAGGCCAAGAAGGGCAGATCATCTGAGGTCAGGATTTCCAGACCAGCCTGGCCAACATGGTGAAACCCCGGCTCCACTAGAAATACAAAAATTAGCCAGGTATGGTGGCACATGCCTGTAAACCCAGGTACTCGGGAGGCTGCAGCAGGAGTATCACTTGAACCTGGGAGAAGCAGGTTTCAGTAAGCTGAAATAGCCCCATTGCACTCCAGCTTGGGCAACAGAGTAAGACTCCATCTCAAAAAAAAAAAAAAAAAATTTTAAAAAAGATGTGGCCAAGTAGAGAGGGCAAGAAGGAGAAGCAGAGGAGACAAAGCATGATGAGGAAGAGGAGAAGATGGGGCTGGGAAAGGAAGCCAGAGGAAGATCAAGGCAGAAGAAAGAGCCCCACCAATGTAAGCAGACCATGATGTGTGGAGCACCTAAGGTTTGCCATAGAAGAGGGAGAGTCGTGCTTCGCAGGAACCATTGGGAAATAAAAGAGAGACAGGTGGAAGGAGGGACTCTGGGCTGGGAGGGTGGCTAGGAGGCCCTGACAATGGGCCAGCAATGAGGATTCAAGCAGGGAGTTCCAAGGTGAGATCTGTGAAAGGTGGCTGTGTGGGCGGACATGGGACTAACCCAAGAGGTTCCATGTCCATAGAGTTGCCCCGTCATGGTTTTCCTGTGACACACTGAACACACACAATAATCTCCCCCTGAAAGAGGAAAATGGCACTCTAGAAGATTTCTTTCTTGGGTCACATAGCTAGTGTGAGGGAGAGCCAGAGCAAGACCACACTGCCTGGTCCCAACTGAGAAATGGTTTCTCTTACTAGATCTGTCTGTGTGACAGATGTGTTTCAACCCCAGATAACAATGCCCAGAACGTAACTCAGATGAGTAGCAGTACAGCCTGGCCATTAAGGACTTATGCTTGAGGTTAGAAACAGCTGCATTCAAATCCTGGTTCTGCTGCTTGCCAGCTGTGTGGTCCCGGACAAGAGATTTAACCTCTCTCTGCCTTCATTTCCTCATTGGTAGGCCTGGCAGAATAATAGAATCTTCTTCACAAAGTTGCTATGAAAAATAAAAGAGCCAATGCGTGGAATTGAGAAGTACTGGGCATATAGGAAATGCTCAACTAGTAGCCAGCAGTATCAGTGAGAGGTCAGCATTATCTAGTGCGAGGGAACAGGGAAAATGAAGTCTTAGAATTAGCCAGCAGGGAAAGAGCTGAGCAGAGCTGAAGGCTGCATGGTGGTTTCAGAAACTGCCTACTTAATTTGAAAAGAACAATGGTAGGAAAGGCTAGATCTTCCAATTTTACCTTATCTGAAAAGCTTGATTTGCTAAAGCTTGTGAAGCCATATGTGAAAATTCTCGAAGAACACACTAATAAACATTCAGTAATAGTGGAAAAGAATAGATGTTGGGATATCATAGCAGTTAACTATAATGCAATTGGAGTAGACCGCCCTCCTCGAACAGCACAAGGCCTACGCACCCTTTACAAAAGGCTCAAAGAATATGCCAAACAGGAGCTATTGCAGCAAAAAGAGACCCAATCAGATTTTAAAAGCAATATTTCGGAGCCAACCAAGAAAGTTATGGAGATGATTCCCCAGATTTCCAGTTTTTGCCTGGTAAGAGACAGGAACCACATACAAAGTGCAAACTTGGATGAGGAGGCACAGGCTGGTACCAGTTCACTACAGGTAATGTTGGATCACCATCCTGTTGCCATTACAGTGGAGGTGAAGCAAGAAGAAGACATTAAACCACCTCCTCCACTGGTTTTAAATTCTCAACAAAGTGATACTTTAGAGCAAAGAGAAGAACATGAATTAGTACATGTTAGGGAAAGATCCTTGTCGCCTTCACTTTCCTCTGTTGATATGAGAATGACATCGTCTCCATCTTCTATTCCAAGGAGAGATGATTTTTTTCGGCATGAGAGTGGCGAACACTTTAGGTCACTATTAGGGTAGGATCCTCAGATCCTGCAAATGTTGAAAGAGGAGCATCAGATAATTTTAGAAAATCAAAAAAATTTTGGATTGTATGTTCAGGAGAAGAGGGATGGATTGAAAAGAAGGCAGCAGCTAGAGGAAGAACTACTAAGAGCAAAAATTGAAGTGGAGAAGCTGAAAGCAATTCGCTTACGGCATGATCTACCTGAATATAACAGTCTCTAAGTTTTTTTTTTTTTTTTTTTTTTGGTCAATCTTGCAATTGGTTAATTTTGATTTTGGCCAAATTACTTTAATTTGGGAGTATCCTGAAACAGA
>NW_016107606.1:3608707-3621363 GCF_001604975.1 Cebus imitator
AAAAAAAGAATTAGCCAGCAGGAAAGCGCAAACCTTCTCTCTGAACCAGGGGTAAGAGGTGTTAGAGGACTCTCTCTCTCTCTCTCTCTCTCGGGCACATTATGCCCTGCTTCAATTCTCCTGAGATAAGTACTATTTTGGGAGACCTCACAATAAAAGAAAACCAGAAGAAAATAAATTATAAATCTGAATCATCTGAACAGGGGCAGATGCTACCTGGGGCTGGTGAGCAAATGCTGGGAGCAAAACTAGGTCCAGGAGCTGGACTCATGTAGAGACTTCTAGGCCAGGGGCCCTCAAACTTTCCAACCGCAACCGACAGGATGAAATTCATTTTACATTACAGCCCAGTATACACAGAGAGATATAGATATGCAGATATAGATATATACTTAGATCAAGATTTCTCAATCTCGGCACTACTGAAATTTTGATTTGGAGAATTATTTATTGGGAGGGGGGCGGGCACTGTCCTGCAAATTGCTGAATGTTTAGTAGCATCCCTGGCCTCTACCTACAGATGCCAGCAGCATCCCTTGCCACCAGCTGTGACAATCAAAATTGTCTCCAGCCAAATGCCTCCTGGGGGTTAAAATAGTCCTGACTTGAAAACCACTGATGAATGAGATGTAAGAAACAAAAGTTTTCATGAAGGTTACCCATATTTACAAAATGTACTCTAATATTTCCCATTTTGTATTATTTGATGTCACTTTTTAAAAGCGCTAATTTGGGGCTGGGCACAGTGGCTCACGTCTATAATCCCAGAACTTTGGGAGGCCAAGGCAGGTGGATCACTTGAGGCCAGTTTGAGATCAGCCTGGCCAACATGGTGAAAACCTGTCTCTACAAAAAATTATAATAGCAACCATAATAATAGTAATAATAGTGCTAATTGTGGTCCATTACCTTGATGTTACACCAGAATGACCATACTTTAAGGGTCCTTCTGCTATTTCAGGTGAGAGTGTCTACTTATCCCAGGTCCTGAAGAACTCAGTTGTAAATATTTTCCAGTGTCCCCCATCAACCCCAGAGGAGACCTCCTATTGGGAATTGGGAAGACGTTTGGGCTGGGAAAGTTACTTATCCTCTCAGGGTTTCTGTCTCATCCTCTGCAAAATGGGGGTCAAATGCCTATCTCAAAGACTTGGGTAGATATTAATGAGATAATTCTTCTCTTTCTTTCTTTCTTTCTTTCTTTCTTTCTTTCTTTCTTTCTTTCTTTCTTCTTTCTTTCTTTCTTTCTTTCTTTCTTTCTCTTTTTTTTTTTTTTTTTTTTTTTTTTTTTTTTTTTTTTTTTTTTTTTTTTTTTTAGTGATCTGGTCCCTGAATATCAGTAGAGATAATTCTTAAAATAAGCACTAACTCTAATTGAGCCATCACTATGGCTTTATGCAAATTTACTCATTTCATTCTCACTTTGTTTCTATAAAGGGGGTGTTATGGTTATTATCATCACTGTATAGGTGAAGAAAGTGAAGTTCTAAGACACTAAGTAACTTGTCCAATGATGCACACTTAGAAAGGCCTGGTGGTTGTGTTCAAATTAGGCAAATGTGGAGCTGCAAGAAAGCCGGCTGTCCTCACTTCCCTTTTCTGTATGTTACTTTCTTGATTCTGTCCGTAAATGTGATCCAATCATGTGGCAACCCTGGAGCTGCTCTGAAGCTCTTCTGGTTGTGAGGGCCGTCCAATCTACAAATCATTCTTTGCTTAAACTCTGTTAAATTTAAAAAAAAGAGAGAGAGAAAGAAAGAAAGAAAGGTCTGGTGGTTTTAAAATATTTCTGCAGATTCTTTGGCATTCCTCTCATTAAGAGGTGAAGCCTAATTACCCACATCTTGCATGTCATGCAGCAGATGTGACCTGTGGGACTTCCAAAGTCATATAAGGCCATTCTATTCCCACCTGTCTTTCTTGGAATGCTCTCCCTTGAGACCCATCCATCATTCTATGAGAAAGTTCAAGCCACATTGAGAGGCCACATGGAGATGTTCCTACCAGCTAAGGTCCCGGCCAACAGTCAGCCTCAACTGCCAGATATGCAAATAACTCCTAAGTGAGAGTCAATTGGCCAAGCCCAGTCAGCCCCCATAATGGTGATAAAGTAATGATAACCAATGATGGGGCACCTAACAGTTGCCCCAGAAATGTCCATTTTGTCTTGACAAAGCTAATGAAATGATGGGTAAGATTTGAGGTCTGGTATCTTCTGATTTTGACTTGCAAAGGCGTCAGAGGGCATCAAGCCAGGAAGAGATGTGCTTTGTTGCTTGACTTTTTTCCCATCTGAATTAGGTAGGTGGCTTTGTGTCTCAGGGACCTCTAAAGCTTCATATCAACAACCCAGAACACTGGGACGAAAACTACAATGTTAGAACAACACATCAAAGAGGTAGGCATTATTACTGTCTCATTTTTAGGCTTAGAAAAGTTAAGGTAATTAGTTGAAGATAACATGGTTTCTGGGTGGCAGAGCCAGGATTTGAGTCATGCAGCCAACCAACCTTGTTCTGCACACCCCCAGCCTGGACGATCCTTTGTACCTGGAGGGAAACTCCTCTCACCTCCTGCTTCTCCAAGCTCCCACCTACCTCTGCCCTCTTTCTGGTCTCTAGCTTTTAGAAAACAAAAGCCCAGAAAACTTGCAAGTTTCTCCTGCTTCCTTCCCTCCCTGATATCTCACCTGAAGGAGGGAGGCACAAAGTCTGCTACCTGATTGAATCCATGGAAAGGATGGGGGGGGACAGAAACATGAATGAATATCACAAAATATTATCCAGTCACTCACTACCTAAATGTCTCATCAGTCCCTATCCGAAGGCAGTTACTGAGATGCTCTGCACTGCATGCACACACATGCAGGAAGCGGCTGTCTGACTCAATCTGATGTGGATGGCGTTCAGTTAATCCTGCTCAAGTCCACTCCTCAAAAGCTTATGTAGTGCAGGGATTGATGAGGAGGCACCTACTGCAGAATTCAGGGTTGAAAGTAATCACCTTTCTTTCCCTTCAACCTGACCCCAGGATGAGCCTGAAGGTTTCTCATGAAGGGGTTCCAAAGGCAGAGGCTGGTGGCTTCCCCACCAGGGCAGAGTGGGCAGAATTTCTCCATCCCAGCCAGATCCCTCTGCTGCTTCAGAAGTCCCCAAGGGATGGCCAGTCCAGGGCTGTGATCTGTCCAAGAGAACACCCTGAGCAGGGCTTTCCTCTCCGCCATCCCACACCCCCACCCCGGAAAACACCTGCAGAAAGATGTCAGAGACATCAGACGCCTTCTGTTAGGATTTCCCATTACAAGCCTTAAACCCCATATGTTCTGGCACCACTGTCTCTCACTCTCATTACTAAGGTAACAGAGACAGGTATTCCTTCAACACCCACTCACCGCATGCTGCTGGGGCCTCCTTTCAGCCAGGCTTACCTAAAATACAGTGATGAACAAGGATCTTCAACACCACCTTGGCAGTGGGACTGTGGCAAGGGTGCCAGCTGAACCAAAACTGGGATTTGAAGTTTGATTGTGTCTGCTGCATTTGTGGCTCAGAGGTCCTCTTAAACATCTGCTTACATAAAATGGCATGCACGGGTCACAGGATTCCGTAAGAAGGGGACTTTTTTAAGTGAGTCTTTTAAGGGCAGAGAGACAAGATCTTTTTTTCCTAGCATCACTGATCTCTCCTTTTCTTCCTCTGTTGAGCCACGTTGCCTTCCAGCTACCAAACTACTCCTGTATTTCCCCTAAGAAAAGCACTCCACTTTTATATTCCCTGATTCCACTTTCCCTCCCCAGGTTCTTTCTGCCATCCACTGAAGATGGCTTTCATCTTTACTTCCCCTTGGGAACCCTGCTTGTCCAGGTCATTAAGGGCCTTGATGCTGCCAGAGCCAAGGCCTCATCTTCCTGCACCTCTCAGCAATATTTGGCCTGACTGATACACCCTTTTTTATTTTAAAGCACTTCTTTCACACTGCTTCCAAGCTCGCTGACCACTCCTTCTCAGTGGAGAGCCTTCTCCTCTTCCCAATCTCTCAATGTTGAGTTTCCTAGGACTCAGTTCTTAGGCCTTTCTCTTCACTCCCTGGTGACCTCCTCCACTCCCATGACTTTTAAGTTTTTCCAAAATGGTGACTCTCAAATCATGTCACCAGCTCAGAATTTTCATAGGCATCTCAAAATGTACATGTCCCAAATTAATGTCTCATTTCTTTCCTACAATGCCACAATGGATGCTCCCCATCTCAGGAAATGTACCAATGTTCATCTGATTGCACAAAATAAAAATCCTAGAGTATTCTTGACTTCTCTCTGACTCTTAAACCCTACATCAAGCATCAGAAGCTACCCAAAATCCACCCATTTCACACCACCTCCACTGCTGCTGCCACCCCCTCTTCTCCAGCCTGAACAACTGCAGTTACCTCTTAACTAACCTCTGTGCTTCCACCTCAGAAAACTGTCCATTTGCACCCTCCTCAGCTACCAGAATGATCTTTTTGAAAAGTAAATGAGCCCAGACGTGGTGACTCATGCATGTAATCCTAACACTTAGGCAGGCCAAGGTAGGTGGATCGCCTGAGGTTAGGAGTTCGAGACCAACCTAGCCAACATGGGGACACTCTATCCCAACTAAAAATACAAAAAAAAAAAAAAAAAAATTAGCCAGGAATGGTGGCAGGCATCTGTAATCCCAGCTACTTTGGACGCTGAGGCGGGAGAATTGCTTGAACCTGAGGGGTCGGAGGTTGCAGTGAGCTGAGATCAGTCCACTTCATTCCAGCCTGGGTGAAACAGCAAAACTCCGTCTCAAAAAAGGAAAGAGGGAAGGAAGGAAGGAAGGAAGGAAGGAAGGAAGGAAGGAAAGAAGGAAGGAAGGAGGGAAGGAAAAGAAAAGAACAGGAATTGAGACTATGCCTCTGTGGGAACCCTCCAACGATTTCCCATCACAATAAAATCCACATTTTGCAATGGTCTGCCCCTCTCTGTTTCCTCTCCCACCTCCTCTTCTGACACTACCCCCTCCGTCATTCCACTTCATCCACATGGGTCCCTTAATGAAAACACCAGGGACAATCTTTTCTTAGGGCCTTTCCTCTTGCTGTTTCCTCTGCCTGTGCCTACCAGATACTTACAGGTTTTACACCCTTCAGTACTCAATAAAGAGGCCCTGATCGCTTATTCTAAAACAGGTCATCTGTCACTCTGTAGCTCTTTATCTAGTTTTACCTTTTAATTACACGTATTTTTGAATGAATTAATCATGTCTTGATAACTGGTCTCTAGCCAGGACCCAAGTAGTAGCATGCTAAAGCTGATTTGCACCTGCTGAGAGCAGTTTATAAGCATCTCTGTTCAACTTTGCCTTCAGTGACATCGTACCAACAGCTTGAAATATGCTAATGGGAATATGTACACCACAGAAATTGACAAACACTACAAATCAGGAATTCCTTTTTCTTTTCTTTTTTTGTAGAGCTGTTTAGCAGCACACCAAAGGGTCTGGAAAAGGATTGGAAATAATCTTGGAAGAAACTCTTTCCTCAAAGGACTCTGGATCACTGAGAGGCCAAGCAGTGCTGCCTCTGGGCCCCGATGACAAAACCGAACCAGCGTTGGAAAGAGGAGCATTCTGCTTGGAACAAGGCACTGTGGGACCTGAAGGGAAGACAGTTCCATCTAGCCCTTGAGGCTTTGCAGCTTTGGGAGGGCTTGGACAAAGCACTGAAGCAGGAGGAGAGCTCACAGAAGCACCAGAAGCATCAGCAGCAGTGGCTACTCTTGCAACTTGCTGAAAGGAGTTATTAAGAAGGTGGTAGGAAGAAAGGAACCCACAGGGCCCCCAGAAATATCTGGGGAGCCTTTTAAAGAGAGCGTGAGTTTGACAGGTGAGGACTAGTAGACAGGTTTGTTTGTTTGTTTGTTTGTTTGTTTGTTTTTAAAGAGACGGTGTCTCATTCTGTCACCCAGGCTGGCATGCAGTGACACAATCATAGCTCACTGCAGCCTCAAACTCCAGGCTCAAGGGGTCCTCCCACCTCGGCCTCCCAAGTAGCTGGGACTACAGGTGCATGCCACCATGCCCTTCTAATCTTTAAAATTTGTAGAGACAGAGCCCCATAATGTTGCCCAGGCAGGTCTCAAACTCCTGGCCTCAAGTGATCCTCTTGCCTTGGCCTCCCAAAGCACTGGGATTAAGGTGTGAACCAGTACCCCCAACCTAGACAGAAAATACTGATTATTCACACTCATGTGACCTAATTTGCACCCTCTGGTGAGACTAGAGAGAGTCATCTTCGAAAAGAGGTGTGTGCTCCAAGGCCGTCTCTTTTATTTGAACTGACAGCTTTTAGTACCAAGAGCTAGAGTTGAGATTCTCAAACTCAGAAAGGAGTAGAATCATTCAGTGGGCTGATTAAAAAAAACAGACTCACAGTCACCTCCAGCGCCCTCTAACGGATTTAGCAGATGGAAATAAAACCCAGTAATCTGCATTTTAAAGAAATAATACAGCCGGTCCATGGACCAGTTATTGCGAAGCCTTGTACAGACGATCAATGACTCAGGAGGGTTCCTTTTACGATTTTTCGACTTTACGATGGGTTTTTGGAGACGTCGCCCCAAGGCGATTCCAGGAGTATGATGCTTCAGCTTACACTGCCCGGGAAAGGGCTAGGGTTTACCCCCCTCTCAATGGCGCCTACTGTCTTCCGGGGCCCACTTTGCTAAACACCGAGTTGGAAAAGCAGCTTCCTCTCTTTCCCAACTCTGATAGTGTTTCTTCCGGGTGTAACTTCTACCTGCCCTCTGCCTTAAGGCTCCCTAGAACCCAGGATGGCTCCAGAGAAAGTAAGCTTGTCATCGACCCTATACTTTCCAGGTGGTGAACATCCACACCCTACACCCCGAGAGGGAGGAGCGGGGCCTGCGGGCTAAAGGGCGCTGTTGTAAGAAGCCGGACGAGCCCGTTCCAGAAACCAAACAGCAGTTGTTATCGTGCCTTTTTAAATCACGCATAGAGGTTTCAGTTTCTTCCTCTGCAGGCCCTTAAATATTTTCCTTTGGGTTTCTGTGTTTTCTGCCGTTGCCAGGAGCTCCGATCCGCCTCCCGCGGCGGGGGCGCCCAGGTGCGCTGGTCTCTCCCGCGGGCTCAGCGGGCCGGCGCCGCGGCGTCACCAGCAGAGCGCAGCAAGGAAGACGAAGCCTCCCGGGGCCGCTCCTCGCCGCCTGGAGTCATCCTTCCTCAGTACGTGCAGAGACTGGGAAGCAGTTCTTTAGACACTGCAGTAACCGAGCCCGCTCCACGCCCCCTTCCCCTGAGCAGGTGCTCGGCGTGGAGCATGCTCGGCTTTGAGGTGGACCCGCGCGCCACCCACTGGCCAACGCGCCTAAGCCACTGGAGTGCAAAGAAACCAAGCTGCTTGGCGACTCAGCCGGTGCGGCCCTGTGGCTCTTCCCCTACCCTTCCACGGGTGCAGCCAGATAATCTAGAATTCTAGGTTAGGGATGCTTAACCTGGGGTCCGCGCGCTGGCTTCAGGGAATCTGGGAGCTCTCTAAAATAGTATGAGCAATGTAGTATTTTTCTGGAAAAGTGGTGCACACTTTTCATGAGTCTAATTTTATATGGCCTGTGGACCAAGTGCCAGGCAATGTGCAAGCCATTGGTGGTAAGTGGTGACCAAGCAGACGTGTCACTTCTCGTCGTGGACTTTGTAGTCTGTTGTGGTAGGCTGAAGAATGGCCTCCCAAATACGCTCACATCCTAATCCCTGGAACGTGTGAATGTTACCCTTTATGGCAAAGGGGACTTTGCAGATCTGATCGAGTTAAGGATCTTGAGATGCGGAGATTATCCTGGATTATCTGGCAGGCCTGTTATCACAAGGGTTCTTGGAAGAAGAACACAAAAGGAGACAGACAGAAGACAATGTGACAACAGAAGCAGAAGGACAGAGGGACAGATATTTAAAGATGCCACGCTGCTGATTTTGAAGATGGGAGACTTTGAAGATGGGGTAAGGGGACCGTAAGCCAAAGGATGTGGGCAGACTCAAAGCTTGAAAGGTCAAGGAAACTGCTTCTCCCCAGGAGCCTCCAGAAAGAACCCCACTGCTGACACGTTGATGTTAGCCCAGTGAAACTGACTGTAGACTTCTGACCTCCAGAACTGCAAAAGAATCAATGTGTTTGTTGCTTTAAGCCATTATTTTACAGTGCTTTGTTACAGCAGTTTTAGGAAGCTAATATGTATCTCAGCAGGCATCAGACTCTAAAAGCGGTAAGAGACCACGGTCCTTTACCATGCTGAGATTCTCTGTATCACTGGCTCTTCACCTGTCCAGGAAGAGACAACCAAGAGAAAGAAAGTGCAGCTAACACTACAGAAGTAGATTTACTGAACTCACCCGTGCCACAGAGGCACGTCTACACTGAGTCCCTTTCCTAGAGAGTTTCAGGACTAGTTAGGAAGATAAAATTCAAATTGCATCTGTGGCTGGGCACAGTGATGTATGCCTGCAATCCCGACACTTTAGGAGGCTGAAGCAGGAGGATCACTTGAGCCCAGGAATCTGAGACCAGCCTGGACAACGTAGCAAGACCCCATCTCTTCAAAAAAACTGTTTTAAAAATTAACCAGGTTTGGTGATTAGCACTTATATTCCTAGCTACTCGGGAGACTAAGGCAGGGGGATCACTTGAGACCATACATTGATGGCCATTTGGGCTACTTGCTACCTTTCGGCTATTGTGAATAATGCTGCTATGAGGATGCGCATATTAATATCTCATACAGACTCTGTCTTCAATTCTTTTGGATATATACCTAGAAATGAACTTGCTTGATCATAATTTGATTTTTTTGAGGAACACCAGTACTGTTTTTCATAGTGGCTGCACCATTTTACATTCCCACCAACAGCACACAGGGGTTCCAGTTTTCACCACTTCCTCACCAACTTTGTTATCTTTCTGGTGTTTGTTTTATAGTAACCACTTTAATATGTGTGAGGTGATATCTCACAGAGATTTTGATTTGCATTTCCCTAATGATTAGTGATATTGAGCATCTTTTCATGTACTTATTGGATATTTGTATAGTTTCTTTGGAAAAACATTTATTCAAGTCCTTTGCCCATTTTCTAAATCAACTTATTTGTGTTTGTTGTTGTTGAGTTTCAAGTAAGTTTTTCAAGTCAATTTTTTGGGGGAAAGTAGGATTTATATAAAATAAAATTTACTATATAAAATGAATGTTACTATTTTTAAGTGTATGATTCTAAGTGTATGATAGGTTTTGACAAATGTATGCAATCATATAGCCAACATCACAATCAAAATACAGAACATTTTTATCACCGCAAAAATTTCTCTGAGGTCCCTGTGCCATCAAACTCCTCTCCCTTCCTCAGCCCCAGCAACCACTGATCTCCCCTATAGTTTTACCTTTCCCGAATGTCTTATAAATGAAATCATACACTATGTAGCCTTCTGTATCTGGCTTCCTCCACTTAAAATAATGCCTTTGAGATTCAGCCATGTTGTTGCATGTGTCAGTAATTCATTCCTTTTTATCAGTGAGTGGTATTCCGGTGTATGCATATACTACAATTTGTTTATTAATTCACCAGTTTATGGACATTAGATTGTAAATAAAGTTGCCATAACATTTGCATACAGGTCTTCCTTTCTCTTGAATGAATACCTAGGAGTCAGATTGCTGGGTTGTATGGTCAGTGTATGTTTAATTTTATAATAGCTGCCAAACTGCCAGGTGTGATGGCTCGCACCTGTAATCTCAGCACTTTGGGAGGCTGAGGCAGGCAGATCACCTGAGGTCAGGAGTTCAAGACTAACCTGGCCAACATGACGAAATCCCATCTCTACTAAAAATAAAAAAAAATTAGCCTGGCATGGTGGCAGGCATCTGTAATCCTAGCTACTTGGGGGGCTGAGGCAGGGAATCGCTTGAACCTGGGAGGTGGAGATTGCAGTGAGCCAAGATCACACCACTGCACTCCAGCCTGGGCAACAAAGCAGGACCCCGCCTCAAAANAAAAAAAAAAAAACTGCCAAACTGTTTTCCAAAGTTGTTGTCCTATTTCACATTTCTCCAAACAATGCATGAAATTTCTGGTTGCTTCACATCCTTAGTAACATCTAGTATATTACTCTGTTTCATTTTTAGTCATTCTAATAGGTTTGTAGTGCTCTCTTGTGGCTTTAATTTATATTTCCCTAAAGCTTAATAATGTTGAACATCTTTTTATGTGCTTATTTGCCCTCCGTACATCTTTGGTGATGTGTCTGTTTAAATTTTTTGCTATTTTTATTGGCAATTTTGATCTTCTTATTGAGATGTAAGTTATTTGTTTATATTATGTGTAATTATTTTAACATATATATGCTTTGCAAATATTTTCTCTCAATATATACCTGTCTTTTTGTTTCTTTAACAGTGTCTTCTGAAAAGCAGGCATATTTAATTTCAATGCAGTGCCTGCTTTTTATTGTCTTGTAAGTAATTTTTTTCACTTAAAAAGAAAGCAGGACAGGTGTGGTGGCTCACACCTGTAATCCTAACACTTTGGGAGGCCAAGCTGGGCCTCTAAGGACACTAAGAAGATAGGCAGATCTTGAGGGCTTTCAGTGTATTTTTGTCTTCATCTTAAGAAATTGGGAAGAAAATTTCCAATTTTGCAGGTGATGTGATCCAGATGGGCATTTTGGAAAGATCAGTCTGGTTGGTGGGTGGAAGGATGATGGATGAGAGAGGGAGTTCGTACTCCATTAAAGTTAATTTATCCTCCTCACTAGGATGGGTATAATTTTTTTAAATGATGACAAGTATTGACAATGATGTGGAGAAATTAGGACCCTTGCGCACTGCTGGTGGGGATGTAAAATAGTAAGTCCACTATTAAAAAAACCAGTCTTGCAGTTCTTCAATCAGTTAAACATAGAATAAGCATTTGACCCAGCAATTCCACTCCTAGGTATATACCCAAAGGAATTGAAAACAGGTTACTCAAAAACTTACACACAAAAGTTCATAGCCTCAGTATTCAAAGTAGCCAAAATATAGAAACAATTCAAATGTCCATCAACTGATAAAGGGGTTTTTTTTTTTAATGAGGTCTATCTGTACAAAGGAATATTATTCAGCCATAAAACAGAAAGAAGTACTGATATATGCCACAACATAAATGAATCTTAAAAGAAGAAGCCAAACACAAAAGGCCATATATTGCAAGATCCCATTTATATGAAATATCCAGATTAAATCTATAAAAACAGAAAGCAGATGAGTAGTTGCCAGAGCTGGGGAGAGGGGGAAATGGAGAATGACTTAATAGGTACAGAATTTACTTTTGGGGTGACAACAATGTTCTGGAACTTGGAAATGGTAGTGGTTGCACACCATTGTAAATGTATTATATGTTACTAATGGGAAATTTTATGTTATATGTATTTTACTACAATAAAAAATTTTAAAGGTATTTTGTCCTCACCTCCCCCTTGGCACCCTACTTCCCTCATCTATGCAAGAAAGACGTTGATCTCATTGTGCCCTTCAGGCCCTAGCTTTCTAAGACACCATAAACTGCTCAGGTTTTGTACTTTGCACTCTGTCCACCTATAGAATAACTTAAGTAGAGCACCAAATAAGCAACACTAATATTAAACTGCAAAATTAAAAAGTGACTCTCTCTACAGTCTCTTTTACTCTTTCTGATTACGTTAAGTTGAAAGTCTTGCTTTGGTGCTAGTGCAAAGCAGGTTCACTGTGCACCAATTACTTGCCAAGTCAAGATAGAATATTCACACAGGCAACACATTACATGAAATGAGTTTACTACTTACAGATAGGCAGCAAGGGATAACAGAAGCCCAGGATTCACAATAAGCCAGTCCCTCAAAGTTCAGGAAAAGCTGCTTGGGGCAGATGAAGGCTCATCTGCACATGTCTCCCTTGTACCACAGCTAAAGGACCCTGGAAAGCAGTTCATCCTGGGTTTTGTACTAGGGTATCTGAGACTCACTGAGCTAAAGCACTGAAGGACAATCTATTTCTAGGAGGGACTAAAAGCCCAAGCTGTTCCAGTCAGCATCTCCCCATCTCAGGATATTATATTCCAAGCACATTCTATAGTTATTCTTGAGAACTATAAGCAAGGCAGGGAGGAGAACTGGGTCCATCCAAGACTACCCAGAGAACTGCCTTACTGGTAGACACCTGACACCCCTCTAATACTTGCTAATCTCTTTTTTTATGTGTGTGTGTTTTTTTTAACTTTTTACTTTTTTACCTTTTTGTAGAGACAGGGTCTCCCTGTTTTCCCTAGACTGGTCTCGAATTCCTGGCCTCAAGCGATCCTCCTTCCTTGGCCTCCCAAAGCACTGGGATTACAATCCTGAACCCCTACCCCCAAATGTTTATTTCTTTAAGTAAAGAGATGTCAGACCTCAGGCTCAGAAATTTAGGCAGACATCAGAGCTCAATTTTAATAACACTATTTTGTTTCTATTTTACTTATTTCTACTAAAAACATCTCTTTAGCACACGTGACACTAGTATACAGATGACATAAAATTTTCTTTTTTTTTTTTTCTTTTTTTTTTTTTTTTTTTTTTTTTTTTTTTTTTTTTTTTTT
>NW_016107606.1:3621513-3628709 GCF_001604975.1 Cebus imitator
CGCGCCACCATGCCCAGCTAATTTTTTTGTATTTTTAGTAGAGACGGGGTTTCACCGTGTTGACCAGGATGGTCTTGATCTCTTGACCTCGTGATCCACCCGCCTTGGCCTCCCACAGTGCTGGGATTACAAGCTTGAGCCACCGCGCCCGGCCCATAAAATTTTCTTCTTAAAAATTTTACTGAGTCAAAAAGTGATGAAATGATTTTTAAATTTACTTAAATGATAGAAGACTGCAGAAATAACAAAAATCATAATGTAGATATGCTAATCACTGACGTTTGAGAAACAGTACACTCTTCCATTACTGATGCTACTTCTTGGGAACTAAAAGCAGAACTTACAGCCCATCAGTCCTTTAGAAATTATAGGCTGCTGACCCTGTGCAGTGGCTTATGCCTGTAATCCCAGCACTTTGGGAGGTCAAGACCAGCAGATCACTTGAGGTGAGGAGTTTGACAGCAGCCTGGCCAACATGGCGAAACCCTGTCTCTACAAAAATTATAAAAATTAGCCAGGTGTAGTGGCATGCACCTGTAACCACAGCTACTCAGGAGGCTGAGGTAGGAGAATCACTTGAGCCCAGAAGGTGGAGGTTGCAGTGAGCCTCCACAGCACTCCAGCCTGGGCGACAGAGCAAGGCTGCCTTGAAAAAAAGAAAAAATAAGAAATTATAGGCTGTGGACAAAGCTTTGGCTGAGACACAGATCATACCTGCTTCATCCACCCCACCATGTCACTGTATGGGACAACAGGAATGGGGCAGGGACCTGCAGTTTGGAAACTAAAGCTGAGGAGACAAAAATGGGCTTCAGGCCCAAGACCTTTTGTGCAGGCCCTAGGAGTAACTGGGACTCTGATGTGACTCCATGACAGTAGCCCTCAGCAGGGAAAGGGACAGCAGGGAAGAGAATGCCCAGTCACTCTCACTGCCTCCCATATTTCACCTCATCCTGCAAGGGTGAGAGAATCTTCTAGAAATAGGCTTTCACAAGTTGTGTTCACACTGCCGGTCGTACTTACCCTTCCAAGGGGATGCTACTGGTGGTGTCAGTTCCTGTAAGAAATAAGTATGGTCAGGATGACTCTCAGAAGCACTCCCCAAAAGCCTTCATATTCTTTCTCACCATTCATCTTATGCCAAGAGCCGCCCAGGGCAGTGATTACTAAGGAGTCCCAAATGAACATTATTTCTAAATCTAAGATCTAAAGGGCTATTCATTATAAGGGAATAACAAAAGCTACTCACTGTGACTTAGCCTTTAGGAAAATCCCCCTAGATAAGAAAATGGAAATTTGAGAGTTTTCCTCATGTCCTTCAAGCTAATGCCTTGAGAGCCCCCAAATTTTCAAATAGACAGCTGGATTAAGTGGCAAGCCAGAGCTCCCTGTGGTGGTTGTGGGGGGAGAGCAGGAAAGGGAGAATCTAAAAGAAATGCTAAATCACTGACATAAATTAGAGGAAAAGTTCATTGATCTCATTCCTGTTAATATCACTTCTGGGGAGTGGTACTGGGGCTCCAAGTTAGTCCTATTTTAATGCTTACATTTTAAAAATTGTGTTATTTTTATAAAGATCATGATGATAAAGGATTAATTAGAAGGGATGCCAAATTTTAGCCTGCCCAATATATTTCTGTGGACCCCACCAGCCCCCAGTATAGAGAGCCATGTGCCTCACTTCTAAGCCCAAAACAACTAAGGAAACCACTCTGGCAGGCATTCACACCTTCTGTGGTCCCTAAACCATCAGTGCTAACGAAGGAAGTAGAGTCAAAGAAAACAAAAGAGCCAAGTAGATAAAACGCACCATCCTTTAACAGAACTGTAAGGCCAAGTGTGCCTCCAGGAACCACAGGTCATCCTTGCCCTTGAGCCCTTGTGAGTCCTAGGGGCTCAGGCATGCCCCGAACAACCCACATGGCCCCAGGTTAAACGGGAGAAAGCCTATCATAGTGGCCACCAGAACAGGGAAGGCGTAGGGAGTCCAAAGCTTCTTCACAGCTCCTACAAACTCTCCACCACTTCTCATCCCACTTTCTTCCTGTAAAGTCAGCCCTGCTGGCAGAAGCAATATCTCAGAGGCTTAGGCAAGACATTTAAGGAATAAATGAGAAGTTGCTCTAGTCCTCTCAATTTACATAACCTTCCTAATTGCCTCCATGTCTGTGGTTGTTAGCCATTAATTATTATGTGTCGTCTGCGTCAGCATTTTCGTAAGCCGTTCCTTTCCATGGGACATGATAAGCATTTTCTCAGGCTGACTTTGAGGCAGTGGACCAGAGCTGCAGCAGGAGAAGGCGGGCTGGGCTTGGGGAGGGCTTAATGGGATTTTGAGTCTGTGTGAGTGATTTTTAAGCTGTGAGTCAATTTTGTAGAAAGGGCGCTGAACTGCAATCCACCAAAACAGTAACACTAATAATAGCGGCCTTTTACTGTGCCAGGCACTGCCTAAGTCCTTCATATCTTTTAATACTCACCAAAAAAACCTTGAATGGCACTTTTGTAAATGAAGGACTCAAGGCTCAGAGAGAGCAAGTCATTCAGCCAGGAAGAGCTGTGTGTCAGGGGAGTGAGTTTGGCTGCACATAACAGAACACACATTACAGGGGCTTGAACAAATCAAAAAAGTTTGCTGTTTGTTTGGTTTTCTA
This sequence comes from Cebus imitator, assembly GCF_001604975.1. NCBI lineage: Eukaryota > Metazoa > Chordata > Mammalia > Primates > Cebidae > Cebus > Cebus imitator. The sequence continues at coordinate 3,624,168 of NW_016107606.1, forward strand.
TTGTATGAGAAGTCTGGAAGTAGGCAGTCTGGCGACAGAAGGGACAGTACGGCAAATCCACGCTGTCAGGAGACTTCTAGTGTTTCCCTGCTCTGTCCTGAAAATGTGGCCATAACGTCCCTCTTCCAGGCAGGAAGAAATGTGACAAAGACAAAAGGCATTTACAGGGCCAGGTGTAGTGGCTCATACCTGTAATCCCAGCCACTCAGGAGACCAAGGTGGGAGGGTTGCTTGAGCCCAGGAGTTTGAGACCAGCCTGGGCAACATAGCAAGATCCCCTCTACAAATAAATTTTAAAACAAAAAATTATCCAGGCATGGTAGTATGCCCCTATAGTCCCAGCTACTCAGGAGGCTGAGGCAAGAGGATCACTTGAGCCCAGGAGTTGCAGGTTGCTGTGAGCTATGATTGCACCACTGCACTCCAGGCTGGCCAACAGAGTGAGACTCTGTCTATGAAAACAAACAAACTGACCCAGCGTGGTGGCTCACTTCTGTAGTCCCAGCACTTTAGGAGGCCGAGGTGGGTGGATCAGAAGCTCAAGACCAGCTTGGTTAACTTGGCGAATCCCCGTCCCTACTAAAAATACAAAAATTAGCCAGGTGTGGTAGCGGGTGTCCCAGCTACACAGGAGGCCGAGACAGGAGAATTGCTTGAACCCAGGAGGCGGAGGTTGCAGTAAGCCAAGATCACCCCACTGCACTCCATGCTGTGTGACAAAGTGAGACTGTCTAAAAGCAAACAAACAAACAAGCATTCTCCTCCAGTGTGGCAAAAAGAATTGTTTAATCAAAAATAAATACAAACAAACAAAAAGACACATACAAGCTGAGTTTGCCCTCTGTTACAGAGATTTCCAGAAAGTCTGATCTATCTGCTTCTACTGTGCTGTGTGGCCAGTTTTCTACGAATGCCTAGTGTGTCACTGATACTGTGCTAAGCATTTACATATATTGTTACATTTCTTCTTCATAACAGCCTTGTAGAAAAGGAATTACCAACCTCTGGGTTCTATTCCCTGCTATTATGTGGCTAAGACATCTGAGACAAATCACATTCCCTCTCTGGACCTCATTTGTTCATCTGTTTTATGAGGGATTAGACTAGATAAGAAGTTCTTAACTTGGGGTCTACAAACCCTAAAACTGACAATGGATAAAATTCAGAGGGAAGGTTCATGACTTTAGATGGGGGAAAAATTACATTCTTATCTTCACTAACTTTTCTCTTTCTTTGAGATGGAGTCTCGCACTGTTGCCCAGGCTGGAGTGCAGTGCCACTACCTCGGCTCACTGCAACCTCCGTCTCCTGGGTTTAAATGATTCTCCTGCCTCAGCCTCCCAAGTAGCCAAGATTACAGGCGACCACCACCAAGCCTGGCTAACTTTTGTATTTTTAGTAGAGACGGGGGTTTCACCATGTTGACCAGGATGGTCTTGAACTCCCGACCTCAGGTGATCCTCCTGCCTTGGCCTCACAAAATCCTGGGATTACAGGTGTGAGCCACTGTGCCTAGTCCCTTGAACTCCTGATCTCAGGTGATCCGCCCACCTCAGCCTCCCAAAGTGCTCAGATTACAGGCGTGAGCCACCACGCCCGGCCCTAGCCTCTAACTTTTAACTAAAATTTAGCTTTTCCTTCTTTATGAATTTAGCCAAGAGGCCACAGTAATATTAGCAGAGCCTTTCACTTTGTCACCAAAAGAATCTCAGATATTTCATAGCATATTACAGTTGTTTCAGATGAGGTGAAATATTGAATGTACTATCACTACTTGAAAATATGGTAGTTATTACACCTGCTATATTTAATGTGTTAATAAAAAGGAGTGTGTGTGTTTGTGTGTGTCTGTGTGTAGACAGAATATGTAGATATGTAGATATATACCTTGATAATTTTACTGTTAGTATTTTAGGAACTGTATTTCAATATAATTTATTTCCTTCCTATTCCAGTATATTTTGTTTTATACTTTTAAAAAAGTTTATCTGAGAAGGGATCCAGAGGCTTCAGCAGGCCACCAAAAGAGTTCATAGAACAAAGGAGACCAAGAACTCCCAGACAGAGATCTCTTTGTCCCTGTGGCTATAAATATAACTCTGTCCTAAGCTATCATGGTCCCCCCGAACAAGTCCTTTCAGCTCTCAATTTCCTCAGTTCTCTTTTCCATAAAATGGTAGTAATACTTGCCTTGTCTAGATCAGAGCTGTTAGAGGAACCAAAGTAATCTACATGTAAGCACACACGAATGCAAAGCTTATGCAGAGTCAATTGCATAGGGTTGGCTTCTGTAGTGCTAAATAAATGCTGAGTCTTACTACTTTCTTCAACTTGAGACCTATATCCCAGAGAGGCTGATATTTTTCTGTCACTTCCATGTAAGTGTCCGGCTACAACCATATGTTATTTTTTTAGTGCCAGATTAGGACTGAATTCACATAAAATTCAGTAATAAAGAGGGAAATGCATCTTAAGTGTACTTGAATAGAGCTACTTAAGAAAATAGAAGATTAAGTGAGATTTCATCAATGGGTCTTGATTATAGCTCCAATTGTCTTAGGCTCTTTGAAAAGCTTGAGCCAATGTATCATGATTTTTTTTTTGAGTTATAGATCATAGTCATCTTCTCTACAACTTCTAAACAGAGGGATAATTGGACAAAGGACAGAAAAATAAGGAAAGTTGGTTTGTCGTGTTCATCATCTGTGTCTTTGGATATCTGTGAATACTTATTAAATATTCATCCAAAAGTCAGCTTAGGTGGCCATAATTAATGTTTCAAATAGCCAAGTAAAGATCTACAAATATCTTTTTGTTTGTTTGTTCATTTTTAGGACAGAGTCTTGCCCTATCACCCAGGCTGGAGTGCAGTGGCGTGAACACAGCTGTATTCATCTGTTCTTGTACTACTATAAAGAAATACCTTAGACCCTCTACCTTTGTGGGGGGGGGGGGATCTTGCTATGTTGCCCAGGCTGGTCTCAAACTCCTGGGTTCAAGCAGCCCTCCCACCCTGGTCTCCTGAGTGGCTGGGATTATAGGTGTGAGTCACCACACCTGGCCCTGTATGTGCCTTTTGTCTTTGTCACTTTTCTTTCTGCCTGGAAGAGGGATATTATGGCCACATTTTAAGGATGGTGCAGGAAAACAGGAGAAGGGCCATAGGCCTCATCGGGAAGTGTGAATTTGCCATAAAAAAAAAAAGTAGGTATGCCACACACTTTTAAACAACCAGATCTCACAAGAACTTACTATTGTGACCACAACACCAAGTGGGGGTGGTGTTAAACCATGAGAAACTGCCCCCATGATCCAATCAGTTCCTATCAGGACCCACCGCCAGCATTGAGGGTTACATTTCAACATGAGATTTAGGTGGGGGCACAGATCCAAGCCACACCAAAAGTTCACTGCAGCTTCAACTTCCTGGGCTTAAGTGATCCTCCCACCTCAGCCACCCAAGTAGCTGGGACTACAGGCACACACCTCTACAATTGGCTAATTTTTCATTTTTTTGTAAAGATGGGGTCTGGCTATGTTGCCTGGGCTTGACTTGAACTCCTGGCCTCAAATGATCCTCCTACCTCAGCCTCCAATATTGCTGGGATTAGAGGGATGAGCCACCATGCTCAGGCAATGTCTTATTTGTTAAATTATGTTTAAGAAAGTTCTTCTGGCCGGGCACAGTGGCTCATACCTGTAATCCCAGCACTTTGGGAGGCTGAGGTGGAAGAATCACCTGAGGTCGGGAGTTTGAGACCAGCCTCATCAACATAGAGAAACCCCATCTCTACTAAAAATACAAAATTAGCCAGGTGTGGGAGTGCATGCCTGTAATCCCAGCAACATGGGAGGCTGAGTCAGGAGAATCGCTTGAACCCAGGCAGCAGAGGTTGCAGTGAGCTAAGATCGTGCCAGTACACTTCAGCCTGGGCAACAAGAGTGAAACTCCATCTCAAAAAAAAAACAAGAAGAAAGAAGGAAGGAAAGAAGGAAGGAAGGAAGGAAGGAAGGAAGGAAGGAAGGAAGGAAGGAAGGGAAGGAAGGCAGGCGAACGAAAGAAAGGGGGAAGGAGGGAAGGAGAGAAGGAGGGAAGGAAGGGAAGGAAGGAAGGAAGGAAGGAAGGAAGGAAGGAAGGAAGGAAGAAAGAAAGGAAGGAAAGAGAGAAAGAACTTCAAATTATGTTTGAAGTACTGCTGAATGCTTTCACAGTCTTTAACTCACAGACACAGGATACTGAGTGAGGTAGTCTACATGGACAAGCAAGATAGTTCCTAAACAGGCTGCTATTGTGACAGTTTCTCCAAATACTTATGGAAATACTCCGAGATGTTTATGTTGGGGAAGATGTTTGATTTGCACAATGGAAGCTACTCTTTTTTTCTTGCTTCAAGAGAATTTCAGGATGATGTTGGGGTCTATGCCATAGAAATAATCCAGTTAAAAGTCAGACTTGAGGAAATTTCTATGCTACTAAAAAAGAAAAAAGAGAAGCCCTTTTTTTTCTTTCTTTCTTTTCTTTTTCTTTTTTTTTTTTTTTTT
>NW_016107606.1:3628760-3649263 GCF_001604975.1 Cebus imitator
TTCCTCTGTCACCCAGGCGGGAATGCAGTGGCGCAATCTTGGCTCACTGCAACATCCACCTCCCAAGTTGAAGCAAGTCTCTTGCCTTAGCCTCCCAAGTAGCCAGGACTACATGCGCCTGCCACCACACCCAGCTAATTTTTATATTTTTAGTGGAGATGGGATTTTACCATGTTGACCAGGCTGGTCTCAAACTCCCAGCTTCAAGCGATCCACCCGCATCCCAAGGTGCTGGGATTAAAGGCATGAGCCACCGCCCCTGGCCTGAAAACCCCACTTTTATATATATATATGTATATATTTTAAATCAACTGATTATGCTGGGGGCGGTGTCTCATGCCTGTAATCCCAGCACTTTGGGAGGCTGGAGGCATGAGAATCACTTGAACCCAGGAGGCAGAGGTTGCAGTGAGCAGAGATTGTGCCACTGCACTCCAACCAGCCTGGGTAACAGAGTGAGACTCTGTCTCAAAAAAAAAAAAAAAAAATCAACAGATGACAAACCCTGGTTTTCTTATTCAGGGGTTAAAAGAAGCTGATCCATTCATTTGTTCATTTATTCATTTGTTGACAAATGTCTCTTGACTTCTTGACTGCCTACTTTTTGCAAGGCACTGTGCCAGGCACTAAGTAGAAGCTGAACAGAAGCCCCTGTTCTCCTGACACTTAAAAGCTAATGCTGATAACATTATAATTTTTGTTTTTATTTTTTTCACACAGGGTCTCACTCTGTTGTCCAGGCTGGAGTGCAGTGGCTCAATCATGAGTTACTGCAGCCTTGAACTTCTGAGCTCAAATGATCCTCCTGCCTCAGCCTCCCGAGTAGCTGGGACTATAGGCATATGCCACCACATCCGGCCATTACTTTTTAAAAGAGGCTCTGAGTACTCTACATATGTTAATTCATTTATGGATCCCAGTAGCCAGCCCTGGGATGAAAATACTCTTATTATTTCCATGTTACTAATAGGGAATCTGAAGCTTACTTAGGTTAAGGAGCTCCTCCAAGGTGATAGGACTGGTTGGAGTGGAGCTGGGATTCAGTCTTGGCCAGTCTGATACCACAGTTCATCTCTAAAACAGGAGTCAGCACACTACAGACCACAGGCCAAGTCCAGCCTGTTTTTATAAATAAAGTTTTATTGGAACACGGGCATTCTCTCATTCATTTACGTGGTATTGATGGCTGCTTTTGTGTAACAACAGCATTTGAGCAGTTGTGGGTAACTAGAGTGGTGTAGGGTAGAGTCATGCTCTTTAAAATGTGAGCCCCCAGAGTGGGAAGTTCCAAGCTGAGATCTCAATCCCAGAGTGATCTTTTTGCTGAATAATTTGTGGTTTTTTGTTTGGTTGTTTGTTTGTTTGTTTGAGACAGAGTCTTGCTCTGTCGCCAGGCATCAGGCTGGAGTGCAGTGGCGCGATCTCGGCTCACTGCAACCTCCGCCTCCCAGGTTCAAGCAATTCTGCCTCAGCCTCCCGAGTAGCTGGGACTACAGGTGCGTGCCACCACGCCCAGCTAATTTTTTTTTTTTTTTTTGTATTTTTAGTAGAGATGGGGTTTCACCATGTTGGTCAGGGTGGTCTCAATCTCTTGACCTCGTGATCCGCCCACTTCAGCCTCCCAAAGTGCTGGGATTACAGGCGTGAGCCACCGCGCCAGGCCGGAATTTGTAGTTTAATCAGCTCCCCAAATACCCACTATCTCTGCTTTGATCTGAACAGAGAATGACAAAGAAACTTGTCTCCTTTCTGGAGTGAAAGTATTTCCTTCCCATTCAAAATGGGTCTAGAAAGATTCAGCAAGGGGAATGACAGCTGAAGGTGTTCTGTGTAGTGCTTGGCAACCAGTCAGTACTCAGCAAACGTCCGCTTCCTTCTGACGCCTGCCCTTGCCACCTGCTGAACCAAAATTTGCTGCCTGCCTGAGCTTGCAGTGGTTTGTATACTATGGACACAATGCTTTATGCTTTAAAACAGACATTGAACATTTCATATAATAAAGTGAGGGTTGGAAGTATGTTTCACAAATCAGAATAAATTGTTTGGGTCCAGCTGATGAGTCCGGGGGTCAGGGTGGGGGGCAACCATTGCGTTCTATTTGAGGCAGTGAATTCTCTTTCTTTGTCTAGAAGACCAAAGTAGACAGCAAAAAGGGAATGGGCACTCACATGAGTGGGAGCAGGACGCTTGCCTGGGCAGCCTCTGGATGACTCTTTCCAAGACTGTGTCAATCTTGGTCCCTCCACCCCCAACACCAGCATTAAAAGCCTCGTCTCTAACCAGACTCTGAGCCATTTGCCTGACACTGAAAAACTGCTGAGTTTTCCTGCCAAATATATAACCACATTTTTTTTTATAGGTACAAATCACCTTCAAGTCACTTCTCCTTTTGCAGTTAAGGTTACTAAATCTGCCCAGCACTTTTGTTCTTTAGAAGAACATAGACTTTTTGGTTAGACTGGGCTTTAAGTCCTTTTCCATTCTACTAACTGTGTGACCTTGGGAAAAACTTTTAACCTCTGTGAGCCTCAGTCTCATGATTTGTAATAATAATAGTTACCAATTTCATCCACCTGCATAACATATATTTGAGTGCCGATTGTATGCCAGGCACTGTGAAAAGCTATAAATTTCACAGCAAATAAGAAAGACAAGATCCTTATCTTTGTGGATCTTACCGTCTAATAGAAGGCACTATAATAATCAAGTAAATATACTCAAGATTGTTTCAGATGGTGATAAACGATATGAAGGGAATATAGAGGGTGATGTAATAGAGTGAGCCACTTAAGTGACATTGAGGGAAGATCTGAAGTATGAGAATGAGCATTAACCATGGGAAGAGCTGTTAATAGTATCAAGCTGAGGGAACACTGAGCACAAAGGTGTGGAGATGGGAAAAGAAGTGTTGTTTTAGGGCAGGACACGGTGGCTCATGCCCGTAACACCAACACTTTAGGAGGCCAAGGTGGGCAGATCACTTGAGGTCAGGAGTTCAAGACCAGCCTGGTCAACATGGTGAAACCCCGTCTCTTCTAAAAAAAAAAAAATTACATGGGCATGGTGGGGTGTGCCTATAATCCCAACTACTTGGAAGCTAAGGTGGGAGAATCACTTGAACCCAGGAGGTTGCAGTGAGCCAAGATTGACCGCTACACTCCAGCCTGGGCAACAGAGCGAGATCCATCTCAAAAAAAAAAAAAAATTGTTGTTGTAGGAACAGAGAGTAGCATAGTGTCAAGAGAGAAGGTGGTATGAGATGAGATCAGACAGAGAGGCGGAGGCCCGATCAGATGGGCTTTACGGATCATGGTAAGAATTTTAGATTTTCTTCTAATCACGGTGGGAAGTCAATAAAAGAATTTTACAGGGTTCCTATTTTCTATTTCTTTTTCTTTTTTTAATCTCTGAGACAAGGTCTAGCTCTGTCACCCAGGCTGGAGTGCTGTGCTGTGATCATGGTTCACTGCAGCCTTGGCCTCCTGGGCTCAAGGAATCTGCCTCACTCAGCCTTCCGAGTAGCTGGGACTACAAGCATGTGCAGTGGCGCCTGGCTATTTTTTATTTTTAGAAATAGGGTCTCACTATGCTGCCCAGGCTGATCTTGAACTTCTGGCCTTGAACAATCCTCCTGCCTGAGCCTCCCAAGGTGTTGAGATTATAGGCATGAGCCACCATGCCCAGCCGTGCGATTCATGTTTTGAAAAGATCAGTTTTGTTGCTTTGTGAAAAGATTATACAAAACAAGAGAGGCCAGGGTTATTGTAAGGATTACCTACAATTACAAATGTAAAGTAATGAGCACAGCCCCGGGCACATGTAAATTCTCTTTGAATGATAATTAGTTGGTCTGGAAAGTCTAAGCCTCTCCTGTCCAATACAGAAGCCATTCACCACATGTGATTACTGAGCATTTGAAATGTACCTAATGCAACCAAGGACTTAAATGTCTCATTTTATTTAATTTTAATTAATTTAAATTAAAACACTGATATTCGATTCAGTTACTGGAAAGAACATTTGAAAAAACTTAAATATATGAATCAATTTTTTAAAATATAAATTTTATGAAATGTGAATACAGACTCAATTATTTTGGATGAAAATCTGATGTCCAAATTGAGATATACTATAAAATACACACTTGGCCTCAAAGACTTAGAAAAAGAGAATCTAAAATAACTTGTTATGGCTGGGCACAGTGGCTCATGCCTATAATCCTAGCACTTTGGGAGGCTGAGGCTGGTGGATCACCTGTGGTCCAGAGTTCAAGACAAGCCTGGCCAACATGGCGAAACCGCATCTCCACTAAAAATACAAGAAATTAGCCAGGCATGGTAGTGCACACTTGTAATCCCAGCTACTTGGGAGGTTGAGACAGGAGAATCACTTGAATCCAGGAGGCAGAGATTACAGTGAGTTGAGATCGTGCCACTGCACTCTATCCTGGGTGACACAGCGAATGATAAAAAATTAAAACAAACAAAAAATTGTTAAACATTTATATATTGATCGTATGTCCAAGAGATACTTTAGACATATTTAAATAAAATGTTAATTGTATTTAATAATAGTAAATATTAAATCAATTTTACTTATTTTACTGTTTTTAATGCCAATACTAGGAAATTTAAAATTTGACCGGGTATACTGGCTCACACCTATAATCCCAGCACTTTGGGAGGCCAAGGCTGGAAGATACCCTGAAGGCCAGCAAATCAAGACCAGCCTGGTAAAAATAGCAAGCCCCTCTCTCTACCAAAAAAATAAAAATTAATTAAGGCACAATGGCATTTGCCTGTAGTCCCAGCTACTTGGGGGACTGAGGTGAGAGGATGGCTTGAACCCAGGATGTTGAGGCTGCAGTGAGCTATGATTGTGTGCCACTGCACTACAGCCTGAGCGACAAAGTAAGGCCCTGTCACAAAACAAAAATAAAATAAAGTAATAAAATATGTGTGGCCAGGCACAGTGGCTTATGCATGTAATCACAGCATTTTGGGAGGCTGATGAGGGAGGATCACTTGAGGCCAGGAGTTTGAGGCTGCAGTGAGCTAGAATTATGCCATTACACTCAGCCTGGACAACAGAATGAGATCCGGTCTCTAATAAATAACTAGGCTGGGAGCTACACTCCAGCCTGGGCGACAGAGCCTGTAATCCCAGCACTTTAGGAGGCTGAGGTGGGAGGATCACCTGAGGTCAGGAGTTCGAGACCAGCTTGTCCAACATGGTGAAACTCCGTCTCTACTAAAAAAAATACAAAAATTAGCTGGGCATGGTGGCAGATACCTGTAATCCCAGCTACCAGGGAGGCTGAGACAGGAGAATCACTTGAACCTGGGAGGTAGAGGTTGCAGTGAGTGGAGATCACACCACTGCACTCCAGCCTGGGCAACAAAGAATGAAACTCCATCTCAAAAATTAAGTAAATAAATAAATCAATAAATAACATATGTGGTTCACATTGCTTTTCTGTTGGGCATGCTGATCTAAGGGAAAACAAAAATGTAGACATATAGATGCACAGAATGCTAATTCTCAATTATGTCTCTTAACAGAAATTTTAATTCAAGGATTGGAACTGGGAAAAATTAAGAAGCAAAAGCATCTTTTGGAAACACTGTAGGAATGCATAATCCACATCTTATTTATTTATTTATTTTTATTTTATTATATATTTTGTTTGAGACAGAGTCTCACTCTGTTGCCCAGGCTGGAGGGCAGTAGCACAATCTCAATTGACTGAAACATCCGCCTCCTGGGTTCAAGCGATTCTCATGCCTCAGCCTCCCGAGTAGCTGGGATTATAGGCTTGCGTCACCACATCTAGCTAATTTTTATATTTTTAGTAGAGACAAGGTTTCACTATGTTGGCCAGGCTGGTCTCAAACTCCTGGCCTCAAATAATTCTCCTGCTTTGGCCTCCCAAAGTGCAGGATTACAGGCATGAGCCGCCATGCCCGGCCTTATGTATTCTCATATACATCTCATTCTCAAGGAGTTCCTTCAGTATCCCTGACTGTTCCTTAATTTTGGATCCTCCTTTGGCAAGCTCAAGAAGCCCAATCACAGGGGAAAGAGAGAGAATGGAGCTCAGGACTTAGAGGGTCCCAGAATGTAAGGTTTTATCCGCAAAACCAACTGGGCTCAATACCTTAAGGTATTAGTATAATACTTTGAGCACAGAAAGGACTGAGTCAGTCCAGCATAAGTTTAAATCGCTTACTCCAGGGAATGTAGTTGCATAGGGCTTCCCAAAAGCTTGGAAGGTATGCATAAGTCACTGGGGGAGGCAGGAGTGATTTCTGTCTCTGCCTGTAGATTTCCTGCAAAGCAGTTCATTTTAAGTTAAAGATACATGCCAGGGTCTGCACTAAGTGTTTTAGGTTTGTTATCTCATTTATTTATTTATTTATTTATTTAGAGATGGAGGCTCGCTCTTGTTGTGCAGGATGGAGTGCAGTGGTGCAATCTCAGCTCACTGCAGTTGCCACCACCCAGGTTCAAATGATTCTCCTGCCTCAGCCTCCCAGGTAGCTGGAAGTATAGGCACGCACCACCACGCCAGTTAATTTTTGTCTTTTTAGTAGAGACGGGGTTTCACCATATTGGCCAGGCTGGTCTCGAACTCCTGACCTCAGATGCACCACCTGCCTCGGCCTCCCAAAGTGCTGGGATTACAGGTGTGAGCCACTGCCTGGCCTCAGGTTTGTTATCTCTTTTAAGCCTCAAGAAACCTTATGAGGTAAGTATCACTGTCACATTCATACTATATTACCAAGGTTTGATGACTTGTCTAAGGTCACATACCTCGTAATAGACAATCTATGCTCTTAACCACCATACTGGACAGAATCTATGCTCTTAACCACCATACTGGACAGCAATCCAGTTGTCATGCTAGTGACCCAAAAGACCATCCTTAAGGAAGAGACTCCTTCTCTTTTTTCCTCCATTACTACCAGCTACACTGAGACTTGCTCGTTTCTTCCTAATCTCTGACCTGTTTCCAGCACAGAGCTGGCCACAAAATAAGTGGGCAACACCTTACTGATTGAGTGATGGACTTGTGTCATTAAGAAACCACTGACCTGCTCCCCCCTAAAAAAAAAAAAAAAAAAAAAAAATCCCTGAAGGAAACTGGTTCTTTTGCTACTTTTTTGATTTATTTGTATATCCACCACTGGACCTAGTACGATGCCTAGCCTTTATTCATTATTCAATAATTCATGTTCAGCATTGATTCTTTCAACAAACTTGGGTGCTCAGCTCTCTATCTGGGGGGTGTGAATTCATAAATCTTGCCACTATTAATAATAATAGTAGTAAATAACAATAGTAATAATAAAATCACTATTAGTAATTAATCATAATAATGGTAAATTTGTGAGATCTTCATTCATAGTAATAATGATTACAATAACAGCAAACATTTATTGAGGACTTACTATGCTAGGTGCTATTAGTATTAAAGTGGCCGGGTGCAGTGGCTCCCTCCTGTAATCCCAGCACTTTGAGAGGCCAAGGTGGGTGGAGTGCTTGACTTCAGGAGTTTGAGACCCGCCAGGGCAATATGGCAAACTCCGTCTCCATAAAAAAATACAAAAATTAGCCAGGTGTGATAGTTAATCAGGTGTGATAATAATCAGTCCCAGCTACTCGAGAGGCTGAGGTGGGAGGATCGCTTGAGTCCAGGAGGTCAAGGCTGCAGTGAGCTGAGATCATACACTGCACTCCAGTTGGGGTGACAGAGCAAGAACCTGCCTCAAAAAAAATTTTTTTAAGTATTTTTTCTATCTTGAATGCTTCATTTTCTGTGTTTTAAATAAGACATGACACCATTTAATTCTTAACCCTATAACTCCAAAAATGTCAGTATCTACTTACTCAAGTGAGGAGAGCTGAGTGGCCAGTGTTTGGGCCATAAATTTCTGAAATAGGATGTTCACTGATCCCTTACAACTGTAAACAGGGCAAGCTTGGTCTCTGCTCTGGGAAAATATAAACAGAACCACCTCTGAATCAAAAACATTTCTTATCCTTTTACAGGATGATTGTAAGGACTAAGAAACAAAATCTTCATGTTACCAGGAATCAATGAGTTGGCTTCCATCATTAAAACTTTGTTTCTTGCTTCATGTTCTATGTATATTTAAGCAGCATCCAACTATTTATTGTTCCTAAAAATGCTTCTGATATTTTCATTCTCCAGATTGTGTATCTTTTTACCTATCCCGGGTTGTTCTTTCCCCCACACCCCCCAACCCCCCAATGAGTGAACTATTCCTCTTTCTACAGCCTAACTCGAATATCTTATTAGTGAAGACATACCAAACTGGGCAGTTGCACTTTGTTTTGTTTTTTGCTTGTTTGTTTGTTTTTGGTATAAAAAGAAAGACAGATTGCTTCTTCTTTTGGGCTCAGTAACTTCTTTATTTTCCCTCTCTACTCCCCCAGTAGTCTGTGAGCTCCTGATGATGGGGAAGGGCAGGGACTGTGTCTTATTAGGCTGTCTGGTCCCCAGCTACCAGCACAAGACCTGCCATATAATATTATTGTAGCTAATATTCATTAAACACTGTGCTAATATTCATTAAACAAGTTTAATGAAACGCTGTTCATTAAACTTGTTCTCCCAACAAGTTTGTGAGGTAGGTACCATTCTTACCCATCCCAATTTTTACATATGAGGTAAATTCATGTATTAAAAAGCTGGCCAGGCTCTGTGGCTCACACCCGTAATCCCTGCATGTTAGGAGGCTGAGGCGGGAGGATTGTTTGAGCCCAGGAGTTTGAAACCAGCCTGGTTTTTTAAATATAGACAGAATCTCCCTCTGCTGTTCAGACCAAAGTGCAGTGGCATAATCACAGCTCACTGCAACCTCTGACTCCTAGGTTCAAGCATCCTCCCACCTCAGCTAAGGCTACAGATATGTGCCACTGTGCCTGACTAATATATATATATATATATACACATATATATGTGTATATATATATGTGTGTATATATATATGTATATATAAGTATACATATTTGCATATATACACATATATATACATATATGTGTGTATATATATATACATATATGTGTGTGTGTATATATATATATATATATATATATATATACATATCTCTCTCTAAAGAGAGAGAGAGAGAGAGAGAGAGATGGGTTTTGCCATGTTGCTCCGGCTAGTCTCAAACTCCTGCCCTCAAGATATCCTCCCATCTCCATCTTCCAAAGTGCTAGGATTACAGACATGAGCTACCACACTCAGCCTCCCTTTACACTTTTTAAATTCTGGATGTATTTCTAAAAATTCAGAAATATTAAAACCAAAAATCTGATATATTGTTGATGTTTTAGTACATACAGCTTTCAACTTACAAAAAATACAACTGTGTGCATAACCTCATTTAGATGTAAATTCAGAAAATAAGTTTCATACTCTTCCTGAAAGGCTCTTCTAGCTATCTATCTCTGCAATAGGGTCTGTGAATTACAGAAAATTATCTGCTGTCACGGCTGGTTACTGTCTGGCTACCTTGAGGATGGGTACTATATTTCAATTCTGTGATCCCAGCACAATGCCCAGGGTCTAATAAACATTCAATGAACATTTCTCGAACGACTGTATAGGGCAACCACTTTTGGTCTCAGGGTTCCCTTACACTCTTAAAAATTATTGAGGTTAGTCTGAGTGCAGTAGTGTTTACAACTAACTGATCACCACCAGTTACAGATCTTTTTTATTTCTTCTCTACTCTCACTGCTTCACTTGGCTAGCCCTTAAAAAATAAAAATGGGCCGGGCGCAGTGGCTCACGCCTATAATCCCAGCACTTTGGGAGGCCAAGGAGGGCGGATTGCTTGAGCTCAGGAGTTCAAGACCAGTCTGAGCAACATAGTAAAACTCTGTCTCTACTAAAAATACAAAAAATTAGCCGGGCATGGTGGCGCGCACCTGAGGTCCCAACTACTAGGGAGGCTGAGGCAAGAGAATCTCTTGAGCTCCGGAAGTTGAGGCTGCAGTGAGTCGAGGCTGTAATTGCGCCACTGCACTCCAGCCTGGGCGACAGACCGAGACTCTGTCTCAAAAATAAATAAATAAATAAATAAAGAGTGAAACCAACACCACAGGGATAGACTTCTTTTTTTTTTTTTTTTTTGAGACGGAGTTTCACTCTTGTTACCCAGGCTGGAGTGCAGTGGCGCGATCTCGGCTCACCGCAACCTCCGCCTCCTGGGTTCAGGCAATTCTCCTGCCCCAGCATCCTGAGTCGCTGGGATTACAGGCACGCGCCACCATGCCCAGCTAATGTTTTGTATTTTTAGTAGAGACAGGGTTTCACCATGTTGACCAGGATGGTCTCGATCTCTTGACCTCGTGATCCACCCGCCTCGGCCTCCCAAAGTGCTGGGATTACAGGCTTGAGCCACCGCGCCCGGCTTTTTTTTTTTTTGAGACGGAGTTTCACTCATGTTATCCAGGCTGGAGTGCAATGGCGCAATCTCGACTCACCGCAACCTCCGCCTCCTGGATTCAGGCAATTCTCCTGCCTCAGCCTCCTGAGTAGCTGGGATTACAGGCACGCACCACCATGCCCAGCTAATTTTTTGTATTTTTAGTAGAGACGGGGTTTCACCGTGGATCACGAGGTCAAGAGATCAAGACCATCCTGGCTTAGACTTCTTTTTGTCCTTTTTTTCCTCTTGTGAAGAGTAACGCGGAGTCTTGCCGTAACACAAGATGGCAACCTTCTCTCAAATGTCACTCCGTACAATGACGTCATACAGCGACCGTGCCTTTTCTTCCTGAGAATTTCCACTACATTTCCCAGGATGCTTTGCCAATAGCGACGCCCTTAGTCGTCATAGACGGAAGTGCTCCTGACTGAGCGGAAGTAGAAGATCTCGGAGGCTAAGAAGGTGGAGACCGCAGAAGCTGAAAGGTTGTGAGTAACCCCGTGGGTCTAAGCGTCTTGGCTGCTAGGAACGAAGTTAGGGAATAATCTAATGGGAAGCGCGAGGCGTCACTTCGCTAACCCTAGGAGTTCAAACTCTTGTGTTCTTCTGGTAGACCTGGGAACAAAGAGAAACAAGACATTGCTGTGGAGGCGAAGTGTCCGTATTAACATCTTGTTGGTTTTTAAGTTTTCTTGGAATAAATTAGGGCGAATTCGGACTCCTGTCGTGACACAAGGGTCGTTGGCGTGATTTTGCTGCAACTAGAGCAATTTACATTTTTGCAAATCGCTAGCTGCTGATGGTCTGACTCAGCTTCTACAGCAGTGGCTCGCAATTGGCTGCACATTAGAATCACCTGGGATGCTTAAAAAAAAAAAAAAAAAAATGATGCTCTTGCTTGACGCCACACTAATAAATCAGAGTCTGGTCAGGTTCTGAGCAGTGGTATTTTCTAAAGCATCTCTAATGTTCTCTTTGGCTGCTGAGGTTCACAGTCACTCTTTCTAATGCTTGACTCTGACCTCCATGGTGATCCTGATTAGAGTCACCTGCGCCAGGGCTCCCATTCCACTGTAAGCTGCGTGGGCTCTACCGCACGCATTTGGGTTAAAGTAAACACAGTTTTGGCACGGATTTTATTTTGAGGTCCACTAGAAACGTATTCTTGGGCTTCCTGCGGTGGTGCTAAAAAGACGGATCGTAATTTCTTACTCATGCCTTGGTTATTCTGAATGGAGATTAGAGCTGCTTCCTTTTCCTTGTCACTGTGTTAGTTTCTGCCTAATTTTTGCTATCCAAACAGAACGCGAACAGTGGAACATGGAAGAGTCACATTAAAAACGGCTTCTTTTGTTGCTTATAAGAAGTTCTGGGTAAGGCTCGGTGGCTCACGCCTGTAATCCCAACACTTTGGGAGGCCGAGGAGGGTGGATCACGAGGTCAGGAGTTCAAGACCAGCCTGGCCAAGATAGTGAAACCTTCTCTCTACTAAAACTACAAAAATTAGCTGGGCACGGTGGCAGTTGCCTGTAATCCCAACTACTCGGGACGTTGAGGCAGGAGAATCGTTTGAACCCGGGCAGCAGAGGTTGCAGTGAGCTGAGATCGGACCACTGCACTCCAGCCTGGGTGATGGAGTGAGACTATGTCTCAAAAAAGTAAAGAAATGGCCGGGTGCGGTGGCTCAAGCCTGTAATCCCAGCACTTAGGGAGGCCGAGGCGCGTGGATCACGAGGTCAAGAGATCGAGACCATCCTGGTCAACAAGGTGAAACCTTGTCTATACTAAAAATACAAAAATTAGCTGGGCATGATGGTGCATGCCTGTAGTCCCAGCTACTCGGGAGGCTGAGGCCGGAGAATTGCTTGAACCCAGGAGGCGGAGGTTGCAGTGAGCCGAGATCGTGCCATTGCACTCCAGCCTGGGCAACAACAGCAAAACTCCGTCTCAAAAAAAATGAAAATAAAAATAAATAATAAAAATAAAGAAGTTCTGGTACCAGATTTGACCAGGAAAGGGGTGTTAGTTAAAATGACGTTTGACATCATTATTACTTAAAATAAGCTATATTTTTAAATAATGAATTCCAGTGAAATGAGGTTAGGGTGTTTTTTGGCTGTGATGTAGAGGTTTGTTTAGGTTTGAAACAGAACTTTTAAAATATGAGCACCATTACATAGCCGTTGTTTTGTTTTGTTTTCCCCCAGCTTTAGCGTCACCTCCCTCACTGGGCGGCATGGGGGAGAAGTCAGAGAACTGTAGGGTTCCAGAGGATCTGTTCAATGGTTTGAAGGTTTCAGATATTCAGGAAGCTGAGTGTGCTGGCCCTCCAGTTCCTGATCCCAAAAATCAGCATTCCCAGAGTAAGCCGCTCAGGGGTGATGAGGCCTATCTCCAGGAGGACCAGGGAGAAGAGGAGTGTTTTCATGACTGCAGTGCCTCATTTGAGGAGGAGGCAGGAGCAGACAAGGTTGAAAACAAATCTAATGAAGATGTGAATTCCTGTGAACTAGATGAAGAATACCTAATAGAACTGGAAAAAAACATGTCAGATGAAGAGAAACAGGTAAGTATTTTGTTTCTTGTGGAAGATCTGCTACTTTCACTGCATTTTAAAATAATGTGGTTGGTACTGCATCATAGACCACTGCATCTGTGGTAAAGAATAACTTGCCCCTTTGTCATCTTATTGTTTTAGTAGTGATGAATCTGAGATAAATCAGTAGCATAACAGGGAAGCACTGAGTGTGTCTGCTTAGCAAAGAAATTTTCATTCTTTTCTGTGAACCTTGAGTTCTATGTTCATCTTATACTTCAGTAGTCTAACGTAAGAGTCCTTTTGTTTCATTATTTTCAAAATGTATACATCCTTTTTAGTTTTCTATTATGACCTTTTCTGTGGTTGGCTGCTGAAATTTTTGTAACGAACATTTTTATGTTTATGCCACATTATATTTATGCTACATTTATGCTTATGAACATTTCCTGTTTATGCTTATCCCTTGTTAGCAAAATACGACTGCCTGAATATCTTGGTGGAGTTTGGGTTGCAGAGATCTTGAGGAACATAATCATGTTTGATTATAGCTAGCTGTTGTTTGCTGAAAGCCTGCAATGTGCCATCCACTGACTTAAAATGTTACTTGTGTTTTTGTTGATTTTCACAACATGCCTGAGATACACACTTAGCATTTCCCATAAGGAAACAGCTTAAGAGTGGTGAAGTAACTAGCCCAAAATCAAACACCTAATGAATTGCAGAACTAATTCTCAAATCAAATCTGTTTGATTCCAAAGCCAGAGTATAATGTAGAATGTAATAACAAAAACATCTGTCTTTCTACAAAGCAGATAAACTAATAAAATGTACAGTCTCCTGCTTCTTTTCTCTGGGGCTACACCCTTAACTGGGCAGGCCTTCACTTTTGGAGACATCTGCTGTCCTACTTCCTTCTGCTTGCACAAGCTAGGTAGTCTATGGAGAGTCACTGTAATATCTTGAGTTTGTCTACAAAGAACTTGAACAAGATTGTAGTTTCTACCACTAACAAGCTTACTCACTGAACAGGTTGTGATACATTGGTAATGAGTTGAGATCATAAACGTGCAGCCTAAGCCTAACAGTGGGGGTGGGAAAGTCCTGGGGTGGGAAGGAGCGTCTTCTCTTTCCTCTTTCCTTGGCATTTTTGATTATCAAATCAGTTAGCTTTATGTGAACTTACTCGCTTTTTGTGCTAGTGTCTGCCACCAGAACAGGAGGAAAAAGGGTAAAAATGAGCCAAGTTTATAAACTGCCAAAGCAAATACAGCTCAAAAAAATTAAATACTGTTCCATAGCATTATAGCGGGTTTCAGTCTTTTTAGAAACACTGATTATGCATCTATGTTAAAAATTTAGCAATGCTTTTCTGATACCTTAATGTATTTTACCCTGAAATCATAACAAATTTTCTAATGCCCTCTGGATTTGACAGTTGAATGGTTTGGCTCAAGGTGTCACAAAGTCTGATCCCCACCTCTAATTTAGTAAAACTTTTTTTGTTACTTTTGTATCCTAGATCAGAAAATCATACTTTAAGGTCTATAAATACTTTTAGGATTTTTTTTTTTTTTTATTTTTTTTATTTTTGCGACAGGATCTCACTCTGTTACCCAGGCTGGATGGGCTCAAATGGATCCTCCTACCTTAGCCTCCTGAGTAGCTGGGACAACAGGCATGCCCTACCCTGGCTGGCTAATTTTTGTAGGTTTTTTGGTAGAAGCAATGTCTCACTACATTGCCCAGGCTGGCCTCCATCTCCTGGGCTTAAGCAGTCCTCCCAATTTGGCCTCCCAGAGTGCTGGGATTACAGGCATGAACCAGCACACCCAGCCAGGATAATTATTTTTATTGCCTGTAAGTTTAATATTCTAGGTAGAACAATACATTTTTTCACTTTTTTCCCTCCTTTTAAAAATTGAGATATCATTTAGTGAAACACTATGTCAGGACTAATGTGTAGAATTCAGTGAGTTTTGACAATTATATACACCTGTGTAACTCGCATTTCTATGAAGATAGAGAACATTTACCTCATGTCAGAAACTGGATTTGTGTGCTTTATCAGTCATTCCTTTCCCAACCCCACCAGTCTCTGGTTAACCACTGTTCTGATTCCTATCTCATAGGTGGCTTTTTCCTGATCCAGACTTGTATATAAATATAATTATACAGTAGTATTCATATTTAAAACATAAATATTTTCTATTATTTTATACATATCAGTCTAAGTGTTTTCATAGCTGAATTTGAAAATTTGTATGAATAGCTCATAACAGTAACATACTGTAGTGCTAGTCCTGTTATTTAGAGAAATGTAAGCCACTAACTCCACTTTAAGGAAACAACCTATGAGAGTACAAATTGCCTTCAGCTAATTGTGGTACTTACTCTATTAGCTGTTTTCATGCTATTTTGATAAATATCTTTCTGAAATTTTCAAGAAGCCAGCAAAATAGGTGAAGAAATGTCTTCTGCATATGGTTTGGGTTTAATAGGTCATTAGGAACAGGATAGTTTTACATTTGAATCTTTCTTAACAGATAAAAGTTCAGATAGTTAACAACAAAAAACAAATAGGCCGGGTGCAGTGGCTCACGCCTGTAATCCCAGCACTTTGGGAGGCTGAGGCAGGCAGATCACCTGAGGTTGAGAATTTGAGACCAGCCTGACCAACACAGAGAAACCCCATCTCTACTAAAAATACAAAATTAGTCAGGCATGGTGGTGCATGCCTGTAATCCCAGCTACTTGGGAGGCTGAGGCAGGAGAATCACTTGAGCCTGGGAACCTGAGGCTGCAGATTGCGCCATTGTACTCCAGCCTGGGCAATAAGAGCGAAACTTCATCTCAAAAAAAAAACACAAATGACCAAAAAATGTAAAAAGACTTTCAGCCTCATTAATAATAATAAATAATACAAACTAAAACATTATGTCTAATCTGTCAGATCAGAACGCTGATCTGATGGTGACAAGGAGAGGATATTGGAACTCATATATTAATACTGTGAATTTAAATTGTTATGTTACTGCATGGGATGTAGATACCAAATTTTTATATGAACATTTCTTTAGATAGGGCTATCAATGGGCTCTTCTGCTATGATAGGAACGTTCTACATCTGCACCACACAGTAAGGTAGCTGCTGACTACATCAGGCTGTTGAGCACTTAAATGTGGCTATTACAGCTGAAGAACTGAATTTTACATAACTAATTTAAATACTCACACGGGGTGGCTCACACCTGTAATCCCAGCACTTTGGGAGGCTAAGGCGGGCAGTTCACCAGAGGTAAGGAATTTGAGACCAGCCTGGCCAACATGGTGAAACCCCATCTCTACCAAAAATACAAAAATTAGCCAGGCCTGGTGGCAGGCGCCTGTAATCCCAGCTACTCGGGAGGTTGAGGCAGGAGAAGTGCTCGAAACCAGGAGGTGGAGATTGCAGTGAGCCAAGATCACACCCCTGCATTCCTGCCTGGCAGGCAAGAACAAGACTCCATCTCAGAAAATAAATAAAAAGTCACACGGGCCAGGGACAGTGGCTCATTCCGATAATCCCAGCACTTGGGAGGCTGAGGCTGGAGGAGTACTTGAACCCAAGAGTTTGAGACCAGCCTGGGCAACATAGTGAGACCCTGCCTCTCAAAAAAAAATTTTTTTAAGCCTTTAAAAAAATAATAACCACATGTTTACAAGCCTATAGCCCCACCACTCAGGAGGCCGAGGCAGGAGGATCCCTGGAGCCTGGGAGTTTGAGGCTGCAGTGAGCCATGATCGTGCCATTGCACTCCAGCCTGTGCAACAGAGTGAGACCTTGTCTCAAAATGAATAAATAAATAATTTTAATTAAAATAGTCATATGTGCCTAATAACTATCATACTGGACATGACAGCACTAACACTGATTCTCTTGTAGCCATTTATTCAAGGAAATTGTTAGAAATATGCACAAATGTATATACATAGATGTATTGTAGCATCATTCATAATTTTAGAAAGCTAGACAATGTTAAACAGGGTATTTGTAGTATAGTAAATATATTTGGTCTTTGTCCCTGGTTCCTGTCACAAAGCCCCTAAAACCCTTGGAATTTTGTGATAATGTATCTTTTGTTATTCTTAATGCACCCCTTTTGATAACACCTGAGTTCATCCTAATGAGTTAACTTTTAGGGTATGGCCTATCAATAGCCTAAGGATGGAGCCAGTCACCAAAAAGACCAAGTGATTAGAGGTTTAGAGGGTTGGAACTTTTGGCACTATCTACCAAACTCCAGGAAAGGAAGAGGGCAAAGCTCCATAAAACCTTTTTTCTTTTTGTGTTTTGAGCCGTCTTGCTGTGTTGCTGTTGTATTGGATCGAGCGTAGAAAGTTAGCACCAATACAAAAGTATGCCAGATTGCAGGGTCATTTATTATGCCGGCGACCACAGAGGACTCACGTCTCTCCAACCTGTGGCGTCAAAAGGAGGGTGCCAAGACTTTTTATACCCGAAAAACCACCTTGGGAGTGAGGGTGAGGAGTGGGGATGGGGATGAAAAGGTTTTGGAGATTCCAAGGGCTAGGGGATTCTGTGATTCACCTCCTGGGCGGAGACGAGGGCGGGGGTCTCCGGACATTCCAAGGGCCAGGGGACTTTTGTCATTCTGTTTGTTACTTCAGTGGTTTACAGAAGTCAAGATAAGCATTTGTTTACACACAGATCTTAGTTATCCTGGGCTGCTTATTTTAGTTATTACTAAATAACTAAAGCAAAGGCTAGCAATTCTGGCACAATATCACATTGCCCAGGCTGGAATGCAAAGGTGCGATCATAGCTCACTGCAGCCTTTGACCTCCTGGGCTCAAGCAGTCCTCCTACATCAGTGTCCCAAGTAGCTGGGACCATAGGCGCCCGCCAAGACACCTGGCTAATTTTGTTTGTATTTGAAATGAGGTCTCACTATGTTGCCCAGGCTGGTCTCGAACTGCTGGGCTCAAGCAATATTCCCTTATCAGCCTCCCAAAGTGCTAGGATTACAGCTGTAAGCTGCTACGCCTGGCCTATAAAAAATCTTGAACAAGAAATCTGATGAGCTTCCAGGTTGGTGAGCACATGGAGGTGTTAAGAGGGTGGTACCCAGAGAGGGCATGGCAGCTCTGCACTCCTTCTCCGCTACCTTGTCCTGTGTGTGTCTTCACCTGGCTGTTCTGTATCCTTCATAATAAACTAGTAAGTGCAAGTAAAGTATTTCCCAGAGTTCTGTGAGCCATTCTAGCAAATTATTGAACCCAAGGAGGGGGTGGTAAGAACCTTGCACTAACCAGTCAGTCGGAATCACAGGTTACAACCTGGGACTTGTGATTAGTGTCTGAAGTGGGGCCAGTCTTGTGAGACTAAACTCTTAACCTATGGGATCAGGCACTGTCTACCCGGAGATAGTGTCAGAACTGAATTGAATTGTAGGATATACATTGGAGAATTGTTTAGTGTGGAAAAAACTCACATCTGGTATCAGAACTATTGGGAGGGTATATTAGAGAAAAAATGTGTTCTTCCCAGAGTATTATTTAAATTCTATTGTTGTATTTATGTAGTATACAGTACAGTTGTTAAAAATCTTGGCCAGGCCAGGTGGCTCATGCCTTTAATCCCAGCACTTTGGGAGGCCGAGGCGGGCAGATCACCTGAGGTCAGAAGTTGGAGACCAGCCTGGCCAACATAGTGAAACCCCATCTCTACTAAAAATACAAAAATTAGCCAGCATGGTGGTATGCATCTGTAGTCCTAGCTACTCAGAAGGCTGAGGCACAAGAATTGCTTGAACCTAGGAGGCAGAGGTTGCAGTAAGCCGAGATGGCGCCACTGTGCTCCAGCCTAGGTGACAGAGTAAGGTGCTGTCTCAATCAATAAATAAATAGTTTTTAAGAAAATTTTTAAAAAGATGAATTGTGGGCATGGGAAGCTGCCTGTAATATAATACCAAGTTAATTAATCAGGTTATACAACAATGATGATATTTTTTAAGTTTAAAACTAAACCTATGTGAAAATATGTTTATACTTACAAATTTGAAGGGTATACACCAAAGTATAAGCAGTGAGTAACTTTGAGAGGTGTGATTATTAGGGAATTTTAATTTATATGTAATGCAGTTTTGTAACATTTGCCTTTTTTTACAGTAAGACTATATTACCTTATTTCATTTTAAGAATATAATTAAATAAAAATAGATTATTTACAACCAAAGTGTATGCTTTACCACAAAATCACATAGAGCTGACCTCTGCGGATTTTGGAAAGAAGTGCTATTCCATGTAGGGTTTATGTATTATCAAAGGTTTCTCATTGGACACAACCAAATAGCATTAGCCAAAGTTTGTTAATCAAGCTAACTTCGCTTGACCTATGGCTGGGAAGATAATTCAGGCTCAAATGTAGTGTCACTTCTCAGCAGGACTCGTAAATCAAAAGTAATTGAGGAGGAAAGCAATTAAGATTTGGTAAAAACAGGAAAAGCTGTCAATGAGAGTATAGTGTATTTGTGTTTATGACAGCAGTAAATCTTAACTATTTGTGAAAGCTTAAATATAGACATGACTACCCACAGGAATGGAATTTTACCGAACATTTGAGATGTATTAGGTATGTGAAGCAAATAATTGGTTCTGGGAGGCTTGGCTAGGTGAAGGACAGATGTAGCAGCAGATGAGAATTATAGTAATAATATGAGACAAAAATGCTGTCTTAATTTGTTGGAACTTCTATTAAAAAAAATTTTAGACTCGATAATTTATAAATCATAGAAATTTATTGCTCGTAATTCTGGAGGCTGAGAAGTCCAATATCAAGGTGCCAGCAATTTCAGTGCCTCGTGAGGGCCTGTTTCCTTACAGATGGTACCTTTTATGTCCTCACCCGGCAGAAGGGGCAGGGCAGCTTTCTTCAACCCTTTTTATTTGGACACTAATCCATTCATGAGGATGGAGCCCTTATGACTTAATCACATCCCCAAAGTCCCCATCTCTTAATACCAACACAGTGGGGATTAGGTTTCAACATTAATTTTGGGAGGGATACATTCAGACCATAGTCAGTTTTTATAGTATTAGGACCTATGGCACATACTGCAGAATGTTGGTATTGATTCCATAAGAAAGCCGCCTTTTATGGACTGCTTGTCACAGTGCGGTTTCTTAGACCTCGTGTAAATTTCCTAGGTAATTCATATGCACATACAGAGGCTTGAGGACCACTGTCATGGGGTTGGCACAGTCTTCCTTCATTAAATAGCTGTTGAATGAATAGCATCTTTATCTCCCCAAGGAGAGCCAATAATTGGCCTTACAAGTTACAGAAATTTTTTTTCTCACATTTATTCAAGAAATATTTGCATGGCCGGGCGCGGTGGCTCAAGCCTGTAATCCCAGCACTTTGGGAGGCCGAGGCGGGTGGATCACAAGGTCAAGAGATCGAGACCATCCTGGTCAACATGGTGAAACCCCGTCTCT
>NW_016107606.1:3649393-3654026 GCF_001604975.1 Cebus imitator
CTCAAAAAAAAAAAAAAAAAAAAAAAAAGAAATATTTGCATTTCTTCTACACGCCAGGCATTGTTTGAGGCCCTGAGGGATGCAGTGGTGAACAAGACAGAGGGGGGTTTCTGTTCTCTCATTGGGGAATAAGGACAAAATGTTAAGATGAAGTGATGCAGGGTTGGGGTTGGAAGGATGGTGCTATGGTTTGAATGTTTCCCTCCAAAATTCATGTCGAAACTTAAACCTCAATGTGTAGTATTGAGAAGTGGAGCCTTTAGGAGGTGATTAGAAGAATTAATATTCTTAAAAAGTATACCAATACAAGACTTGAGGGAACCTGTTTGGCCCTTCTGCTCCCCTTCCACCAAGTGAGGATGCAGAAGGAAGGCACCATGTTGAAGCAGAGAACCGCCCCTTTCCAGACACCAAATCTGCTGGTGCCTTGATCTGGGAATTTCCAGCCCCTAGAGGCATGCAAAATAAATTTCTATTATTTATAAATTAGCCGGTCTGTTATTTTGTTACAGCAACCTGAATGGACTAAGACAGGTGGAGAGGACTGCTTTAGATAGGCTGGTCAGGAAAGCCTCTCTGGAGAGATGCCTTTCAGTAAAGATTTGGGGGTGGGTGGCACTGGGAGCAGCCAAGTGTGTGACAGTCTGAGAGGGAAGCATTGCAGACAAAGAGAACAGCTCAATAAAGGCCCTAAAATAATAAAAAGCTTGGTGTATTGGCATGTTCAAGGAATGGAAGAGCCAATGGCTGAAGCATAATGATTAAGGGAAAGAGTGGGCTGATAGTAGGCAAGTGTCTGATTATGGGACAGTTCCCAAGCCATGGTAAAGAACCTGAAGTTTATTCCAAGTACAGAAGGAAACAGATGGATAGTTTTAAACCCGGGAGAGGACAGAAGTTATTTACATTTTAATGAGAGAATTCCAGTTCTTACACAGAGAATGGAGGGTGTGAGGATGGAGGAAGGACGTCAGTGGAACATTTGAGACCATTTAGGGTCTAATGCAGTAACCCAGGCAAAGATGATAGTAGCTTGAACTGTGGATCTGAAGAGAAGTGAGTGATTTTGGGATATATTTCAGAGGTAAAGCTGACAAGACATTGCAGTGGATTCAATTGGAGGGATGGAGTGAGACATCAGAATGATGCCTTGGCTTCAGCTACTGGGTGGATAGATGGTGATACCCTTTATTAATATGAAGAAGATGAAGGAACTTTGAACTCATCCAGGTTCTGGTGATTTAATTCTTTCCTGCAAACAAACGTTTTTTATTTGTAAGCCAAAATGCAGATTTAGTCATTTCAATGGGTTTACTCCCTTTCACTAGTTGTTTGCAAATGGTATTCATTTACATGTACACATAAGGGATCCAAAAATTTGTTGTTTGGTGAACATGGACTCAGAATGTATGATATCTGGGATTTTAAAACATTAGGCTCTGAAAGTTTTAAGAATTATTCTTTAAGGTCATTTTCTCTTTAGGAACCATCATCAAAGCTTAGAAGTTTCAGTTTAGAACGGAAGTTATATTTCAGTCTCTTCCCTATCTCTGTCATTTTTCCTGAATTCCAGATTACTTAATCTTTTGGGATTTCCATGTTTCTGCCATCATATTTTATCATTTTTATAACCTAATCAATGCTGTGGCTGTGGATGTGTTTGTGAGGAATACTTTCTTGATTGCTTCCAGAAAGTTTTCAGGAACTTCTTCCATAGTGGTCTGCATATTTCTGTTAGGTTCATGAGCAACCTTTCTGATTTTGTTGTTTCCATTTTCTTTCATTTCTTGTTTTTCTTTTTTTTTTTTTCTTTTTTTTGAGGCAGTTTCACTCTGCTGTCGCCCAGGCTGGGGTACAGTGGCATGATCTTGGTTCACTGCAACCTCCACCTCCCGGGTTCAAATGAATCTCCTGCCTCAGCCTCCCAAGTAGCTGGGATGACAGTTGCCCACCACCATGCCTGGCTAATTTTTGTGTTTTTAGTAGATGGGTTTTCACCTTGTTGGCCAGGCTGGACTCAAACTCCTGACCTCAAGTGATCCGCCCACCTCGGCCTCCTTTTTTTTTCATTTCTAATGGGCATCCTTTGGAAGCAAGGTTGTCATTTTTACTAACTTAGAGTTACCACTGTTGGACTTAATGCTGTTGGCAAATAATTGAGTCAAATCCTGGAAGGACCTTAGATTTCTGATCCCAAGTTTGTTTATTTTCATTTTTGTAGAGGCCTTTTCCCTTGGCCTTTCAAAGTGCTGGGATTACAGGCATGAACCACCTTGCCTGGCTTGATCCTGAGTTTAAACCTGAGGAAATAAGGGTTGCTTGCTCTAAAACAGTGGTCCTCAACCCACTGGCCATGTACTAGTACATGTTAGGAATCCAGCCACACAGCAGGAAGTGAGCAGCAGGCTAGTGAGCCAAGCTTCATCTGCGTTTACAGCTGCTCTGCATCACTTGGATTTCTGTCTGAGCTCCACCTCCTGTCATATCTGTGGTGGCATTAGATTCTCATAGGAGTGCAAACTCTATTGTGAACTGCACATGCAGGGGATTTAGGTTGCATGTTCCTTATGACTAATGCCTGATAACCTGTCACTGTCTCCCATCACCCCCAGGTGGAACCATCTAGTTGCAGGAAGACAAGCTCAGGGTTCCCAGTGATTCTACATTATGGTGAATTGTATAATTATTTCATTATATGTCACAAGGTAATAATTACAGAAATAAATTACATAATAAATGTAATTACGAACACCCCTTCCCCTACCACCCCCATCTGTGGAAAAAAATGGTCTCCCACAAAAGCAGTCCTTGGGGCCAAAAAGGTTGGGAACCACTGCT
Organism: Cebus imitator; assembly: GCF_001604975.1. Lineage (NCBI taxonomy): Eukaryota > Metazoa > Chordata > Mammalia > Primates > Cebidae > Cebus > Cebus imitator. The sequence continues at coordinate 3,652,232 of NW_016107606.1, forward strand.
CTAAAACATTTGGAAGTTAGGTGTGTTTACATTATTTGCTGGTAGAAAAGTTAAAATGACGTTCAGTATTTCCTGTGTTTATTAAGGAAGGTCACTTTATGTAGATCAGTGGTTTCCAGACTTTATTGTGCCTAAGTATCACAGGAAACGTATTAACCATGCAAAGCCTGAGAAGTATCTGATACCACAGACCTGTGAGGTGACAACCTGGCATCTGCTTTGTTAGCAACCCTCCCAGGTGATTTCAATATAGGAAGAACAGTGGCCACACCATGGGAAACAGATCCAGATGGACACAGATGACTAAGCTTCCAAAACAAGAACTATTAACCTAACCAGTACACTGACTGCATCCAACATTGAAGAACTGAACAGAGGTTTTCTTTTACGTCCATTGATCGAGGTCTAAAAACAACTTACTGGGCCAAACTTAAGCAGTCCTGATATAGAAAATTTGTTTCTTTTGAGTTTTGGGAAATAGAATTTTCTGATTTAAGAAACAGGGAACTATTTCCGAGATTCATTCCTCATAGATCAGTCATTTTTTTCCTCAGAAGGATAATACCTAATGAGAGGCAGGTTCTAACTGTGGCTTAGATCTAAAGATCCTCTCATGCCTCCCTAGAGGACCTGTAAAGGTGACTTGTGGAAAAAACAGATGTGTCTTTTTGTATGTAAAGCAAGTGATGTCTGATTTCAAAGAAAACAAAAGCTTATTTTTTAATAAGGAATTCCTTCAGAATAATTTGCAGAACTGGTGTCTCTAGACCTTCCAATATTTGCATTCCAAGTGTAGTTTTCTCGTCTCACCTAGATAAGACTAGAGCAGAAGTTTTGTTGCATGTGCCTTCATTTTCCAGCAGTTGAGCAAGTGTGTAGCTCTCTTTACTCTCTCTTTTACCCCAGTGATTGATCTCTGGATACTGTGATCTCTGAGTATACTGAGCTTGGCATAAAGTTTATGCCGACTTATTTTATAGCAATTACTTCACTTAGCTGCAGAGGGCAGCAGAGAGCTGCTGATAGATTTATAATGCACCTAAGAGTCCCTAGTTTCTCCCTGTTTATCTGTTGCGTAGATGCTTACCATACGATTATTTAATTATGAGATTATTGTTTAAATGTATTTCATGCAAGTTTTTACTATTTAATAATGATAGATGGGATATACACTTGTAAGCTCCAAGTCAAGTGTATGTATTCACTGAGATAAAGCAAAAGAAATATTGTGCTTAGCCACTGCATTGGAGTCTGTTGAAGAGTGGCCTATTCATAAGGGACTAGAGGAGCACTTTCTAACATTTTGCCATGCTACACCAGGATTTTAAGTGATATCAGTTGAAATCTCTAGCTTGGATTTTTGGTTTTTTTGGAGGGTGGTTTTTGTTGTTGTCCATTAAAAACTTAAAATCAAGCTACCTCTAATATTTTAAGCAAGCAAATTAATCCATTTGCAGCTCTTAGCACATGTCAGGCACCTAATAAGTATTATGAGTTTTAGCTCATTGAATGAGTTACACAGATACGGAATCAGACATCTAATCTAGTATAGGTAATCTAAGCAGATAGGAGTACTATGTTACAAAATAGGAAATTACAAGGTAAGACTATAGCCAAGTAATGGATATTTGCTTTACAGGAAGCATCTTCACTTAGCAATATTAGTATACCATTTTTCATCCTAACTAGTATTTAAAGTATTTGTCTTGAGTATGTTGGGTATAATAAAAAATAAAGAAAGAAAATAATGTGGTTTCTTTACAGAATATCTTCTTTATACACAGCACTTTATAAT
>NW_016107606.1:3654124-3655663 GCF_001604975.1 Cebus imitator
CTCGGCTCACCGCAATCTCCGCCTCCTGGGTTCAGGCAATTCTCCTGCCTCAGCCTCCTGAGTTGCTGGGATTACAGGCACGCGCCACCATGCCCAGCTAATGTTTTGTATTTTTAATAGAGACGGGGTTTCACCATGCTGACCAGGATGGTCTCAATCTCTTGACCTCGTGATCCACCCGCCTCGGCCTCCCAAAGTGCTGGGATTACAGGCTTGAGCCACCGCACCCGGCCTGATTTGCTAATTTTATTCTTCAGAAAGGACACTTGTAATAGTTTCCACCCTTATTTCTTTTTCAGTTAAATGAAAATTAACCCACATATGCTACAGATTCAGGGTAATTCTAGAAGTTGAGTTATTCATTCAGCAGATATTTGTTAGTACCCGCAATTAACAGGCAAAAGTGGCTAGGTGTACAGTGGGTCAGACCTGTAATCCCAGCACTTCGGGAGGCCTAGGTGGGCAGATCACCTGAGGTTGGGTTCAAGACCAGCCTGGCCAATGAAGTGAAACCCTGTTTCTACTAAAAATACGAAAAATTAGCTGGGTGTGGTGGCATGCACCTGTAATCCCGGCTACTCCAGGAGGCTGAGGCAGGAGATCTCTTGAACCTGGTAGGCAGAAATTGCAATGAGCTGAGATCACATCACTGCACTCCAGCCTGGGCAACAGAGCAAAACTATGTCTAAAAAAAAAAAGAACAATTAAGCAGAATTGGATTTTTTTTTTTTTCTTTTATTTTGAGATAGGGTTTTGTTCTGTTGCCCAGACCGAGTGCAGTGGTGCAATCGTGGCTCAGTGTAACTTCCACCTCCCAGGCTCAAGTGATCCTCCCACCTCAGCCTTCCAAGTGGCTAGGACTACAGACATGAGCCACCACACCCAGCTAATTTTTTTTATTTTTAGTAGAGTCATGGTCTTGCTATGTTGCCCAGGCTGGAGTTTTCTTGAAGAATATGACATCCTCTGACAAGAAATGTATAGTTCAGCTAGGGAGACTTGTAACTATGCTTACATTTATATTATAGGTAGTTTAGTGTTTTATCAGTATACTGTAGTTAGCATGTAAGTGTGGGGGAGGCAGTGGGTAGAGCCTTCTCTGTGCTTTGTACATTAGCACAGTGCCTGCACGTTATATGCCATAAGTATGTTGAAAAACTGTCGTTACAGAGGTAGGAGTTTAAAGTCCTTACTGGAGATTGTATTTAGCTCTTGAAAGATAAAACCTCTTTCCCAGGTGGAGAGTTTCATTTTAACTTTTTATTTTTGAAATAATATTTTTTAGAAAGTAGCAAGAAATAGATTCCAACTTCCTCCAATTTTAACAGCTTACATAGCCATGATGCAATTATCAAAACCAGGAAATAAACATTATTACAACACTATAAACTACAGCCCTTATTCAGATTTCGTCACATTTTCCACAAGCGTCATTTTTGTTCCAGGATCCAATTCGCTATCCCTCATTGCATTTAGTTTTCGTATTGCCCTAGTTTTCTCTAGCTGATGATAGTTCCTTTGTCTTTTTTTTTTTTTTTT
>NW_016107606.1:3655938-3666344 GCF_001604975.1 Cebus imitator
TTTTTTTTAGGACAACATTGGATCTTGCTTTGTTGCCCTGGTTGGTCTCGAACTCACGTGCTCAAGTGATACTACCACCTTGACCTCCCAAAGTGTTGGGATTATAGGCATACACCATTGTACCCATCCTCCATTGTCTTTTACATCCTTAGAATATGCAGTTATTTTATAGAACGTCCCTCAGTTTGCGTTTGTCTGATTTGTGTGTGTGTGTGTGTGTGTGTGTGCGCGCGCGTGTGTGTGTGTGTGTGTGTGTGTGTGATTTAACTAAAGTTATGTGTTTTTGTCAAGAATACTACAGAAATGATGTCCCCTTCTTACTGCATCTTATCTGGGGGTGTGTGGTGGTATGTCTTATTACTGGTGATGTTAACCTTGATCATCTGCCTTCTTTCTTCACTGTGAAGTAATTATAGCATATTTCCCTTTATAGTTAACATCTTGGGTGAGATAATTAGAGAGTTACTTAGGTTAGATTTTTTTTTTCCCCTTACAACATCAATGTTTAATATAGTTCATTTGTTAGTATTTATACTCCATTTTGAGTTCTTCTTACATCCTGGTGTTAATTTAATTGTTTATTTGGGGGGTGTACGAAAACATAACTGTGGTTCTCCTAGAGTTATACAAAACGATATCTCAAGAAATATTGTGCCCTCTTCATCCCTACTGCCTCATTCCCATTCTTTCTTCCCCTTTCCCACCCACCTCCTGTAGGTAACCATTCGGTTTCTTGAGTTTGTGATCTGTCTACCTTGTTTCTTTTATACAAATGAGCAGATGTATATTTTCTTATATTCCTTTTTTGTTCATGAGGGATTACAGATACTTTATTATACTTTTAATTTTTTTCACTTAACAGTATATCCTGGAATAACCATATCAGTTCATAGAGATCTTATGAATTCTTTTTTTCCAGCTGAATAATACTCCATTATATGGAAGTACCTTCATTTATCCAACTACTTGTATTCATGAACATTTAGATTACTTCCACTATTTGCCATTACAAACACTGCTGCAACGAATAATCTCGTGTGTGTGTTTTTATATTGTTGGAAATATATCTTCGGAGTAGGTTCCTAAAAATGGGATTTGTGGGTTAAAAGGTAGGTGCAGCTGGATATGGTGTTCCTGTAGTACCAGGTAATTGGCAGGCTGAGATGGGTGGATGGTTTGAGCCCAGGAGTTCAAGGCTGGCCTGGGAATCATAACAAGAAATTGTCTCTTTTTTAAAAAGAAAACCCCTGCTGGGTGTTGTAGGTCATGCCTATAATCCACAGCACTTTGGGAGGCCGTGGCAGGAGGATTGCTTGAGGCCAGGACGTTGAGACCAGCCTGGGCAATACAGCAAAACCCTGTCTGTATTTTTTAAATAATGATATTTAAACATTTTAAAAACTGGTAGATGCATATGCAGTTTTCTTAAGAATTATCACTGCACTCTTCAGAAGGTTGTATCAGTTTGTATCCTCACTGGCAGCAGATGAGATGGCCTGCTTCCCACAGCCTTGCCAGTAGTATGTGTTATACACTTTACTTTTTGCCAGTCTGAGGTGGAAATGATATCTCAGTATTATTTTAATTTGTCTTTATTTAATTTTAGTAAGTTAAAGCATTTTTTCATATATTTGAGAGCCATGTTTATATTGTTTTTTGTGAGTTGTCTATTCCCCATTTTTTCTATGGCGTTTTACTTCTTTGTCTCTCAATTTTTAAGCTTTTTAAAATATATTTTAAATCTTAGCACTTTGTGATGCATGTTGCAAATATTTCTTCCCTGTTTGTCAGTTGTCTTTTTTAAATTGCAATAAAATATGCATAACATAAATTTACCATATTAATCATTTTTAAGTGTACAATTCAGTGACATAAAGTACATTTGTTTTTTGTTTTTTGTTTTTTCCTGAGACGGAGTTTCGCTCTTGTTACCCAGGCTGGAGTGCAATGGCGCGATCTTGGCTCACCGCAACCTCCGCCTCCTGGGTTCAGGCAATTCTCCTGCCTCAGCCTCCTGAGTAGCTGGGATTACAGGCACGCACCACCATGCCCAGCTAATTTTTTGTATTGTTAGTAGAGACGGGGTTTCACCATGTTGACCAGGATGGTCTCGATCTCTTGACCTCGTGATCCACCCACCTCGGCCTCCCAAAGTGCTGGGATTACAGGCTTGAGCCACCGCGCCCGGCTAGTACATTTGTTTTTTGAACAGCCATCCCCACTAAGCATCCCTAGAACTTTTCGTCTTCCTAAACTACAGTCCATATCCATTAAACAGTAACTACCCATTTCGTCTTTCCCCTATCCCCGAATAAGCACCGTCCTACTTTCTTTCTGTCTCTAAAGTTTACTACTTCAGGTAGCTGATGCAAGTGGAATTTTCTGTGTCCTGTTATATCTGGCTTATTTCACTAAGCATCATGTTTTCAAGGTTCATCCATATTGTAGCATATATGAGAATTTTATTCCTTCCTAAGTAGAATAATATTCCATTTTATGTATACACCACATTTTGTTTATTCATTCATCTATCTATGTGGAGACTCAGGTCACTTCCACCTTTTGGCTCTTGTCATTAATGCTGTTATGAACGTTGATGTACACATATGTCTGATGTCAGTTGTCTTTTGACTTTGTTTACAGTGGGGTGTTTGTTTTGTTGGACAAATAATTTTTTTAAATTTTTTTCTGTAGTCAGATTTATTAATCTGTTTGTATTAGTTAGGGTTCCCTAGAGGACAGAACTAATAGGATGTACATATTTATATATATTTATAAAGGGGAATTTATTAAGTATTAACTTACACAGTCACAACGTCCCACAGTAGGCTGTCTGCAATCTTGAGGAGCAAGGAGAGCCAGTCCGAGTTCCAAAACCGAAGAACTTGGAGTCTGATGTTTGAGTGCAGGAAGCATCCAGCACGGGAGAAAGATGTAGGCTGGGAGGCCAGTCTTGCCTTTTCACGTCTTTCTGCCTGCTTTTTATTCTCTGGAAGCTGATTAGATTGTGGCCACCAGATTATGGGTGAGTCTGCCCTTCCCAGCCCACTGACTCACATGTTAATCTCCTTTGGCAACACTCTCACAGACACACCCAGGATCAATACTTTGCATCCTTCAATCCAATCAGGTTGACACTCAGTATCAACCATTACACTGCTATTCTTACACTATCTCTGTAATTTAAGTCACAATGTTATTTCTCATACTGAGGTTAAAGAGGAATTCATATTTTCTTCTATTACTTTTATGACTTTACTTTCTACATTTAGATCTCCAGTTTGTTTGGATTTTATTCTTGTATAGGATGTGACCTATGGGTCTAATTTCATCTTTTTCCAAATGACTACCAAGTTGTTCGGCATCATTTTTTAAAGTTGATCTTTTAAAGGCATAGTGGCTCATGCCTATAATCCTAACAATTGGGAGGCCGAGGCTAGTAGATTGCTTAAGCTCAGGAGTTAAGATTAGCCTGGGCAACATGGTGAAACCCTATCTCTACAAAAAATACAAAGTTACCTGGATGTGGTGGCATGTACTTGTGGTCCCAGCTACTTAGGAGGGGTGGTAGGAGGATCACTTGAACCCAGTAAGTCAGGGCTACAGTGAGCCGTGATCACACCACGCTGCACTCTAGCTTAGATGACAGAGCAAGACCCTAGCTCAAAAAAAAAAAAAAAAAAAAAAGGTTCATCTTTGTTATAGTGATCTGGCTAAATTTTAATAGCAGCTAAGTTGAAGTGTATCTCTTATACTCCAAATACTCACCTTCTCTACCTGTTTGTCAGATTATCATTTAAAACCTAACTGAGTTTATGGTGACATCATTTATCAAAACAAAGACCCTCAGTGGACACCACCAAGAAAGCATTGTTAAAAGTCTCTCACACTGCCATTATATCTAAGAGTCTCCTGAAGGGCTTGAACAGCTGCAGAAGCTCTACATAGGAGGGTTGAGCTTTGAAACAGCCATTGGAGTCTGCGGAGCCATTTCGAACTGGAGAATGTTCACAGTCTGTGTGGTAACGAGAGATCCAAACACCAAGCTCTCCAGGGGCTTTGGGTGTGTCACCTGCACCACTGTGGAAAAGGTGGATGCAGCCTTGAATGCAAGGCCACACAAGGTGGATAGAAGAGCTGTGAAACCAGAGAGCTGTCTCAAGATCTCAAAGACCAGGTTTCCACTTAACCGTGAAAAGCATCCTTGTTGGTGGCGTTAAAGAAAACACTAAATAACACCACCTAAGAGATTATTTTGAACAGTATGGAAAAATTGAAGTGATTTAAATCGTGAGTGACTGAGGCAGTGGCAGAAAGAGGGGCTTTGCTTTTGTAACCTTGACAACCATGACTTCATGCTTCATGGATAAGACTGTCATTTGGAGATGCCGTACCATGAATGGCCACAACTGTGAAGTAAGGAAGGTTCTGTTGCCACAGGAGATGGCTAGTGCTTCATCCAGCCAAGGTTCTGCAAACTTTGGTCATGGTTGTGGGACTGGTTTTGATGGGAATGACAACTTTGGTCATGGGTGAAACTTTGGTCATGGTGGCTTTACTGGCAACAGCAGTTGTAGATACAGTGGCAGTGGCTCTAATGGATTTGGTAATGATAGAAACAATTTCAGAGGTGATGGAAGCTACAGTGATTTTGGCAGCTACAATAACCGGTCTTCAAATTTTGGCCCTATGAAGGGAGGACACTTTGGAGGCAGAGCTCTGGCCCCTGTGGTGGTAGAGGACAGTACTTTGCCAAATCATGAAACCAAATGTCAGTGGCAGTTCCAGGATCAGTAGTAGCAATGGCAGTGCCAGAAGGTTGGGGGCTTTCTTGTGTGTGGTTTTCTTGCTCTTTCACCCAGGCTGGAGTGCAGTGGCATGATCTCAGCTCCACCTCCTGAGTTCAAGTCATTCTCCCGCCTCACCCTCCCAAGAAGCTGGAACTACAGGTACCCACCACCATGCCCAGCTAATTTTTTTTTTTTTTTTTTCTATTTTTAGTACAGACAGGGTTTCGCCATGTTGGCCAGGCTGGTCTCAAACTCCTGACCTCAGGCAGTCCACCTGCCTCAGCCTCCCAAAGTGCTGGGATTACAGGCATGAGCCACTGTGCCCAGCCTAATTTTTGTATTTCTAGTAGAGACAAGGTTTTGCCATGTTGCCCAGACTGGTCTCAAACTCTTGAGCTCAAGCAATCCACCCTCCTTGGCCTCCTGAAGTGCTGGAATTGTAGGTGTTATCCACCGCACCCACGGAGATTTATTTTTAACATAGGTCTCAAAATGACTATAGGTCAGAGCTCTGGAACTGAATACCATGTTTTGGAGCAGTGTCATCCTCTTTTCAAATGCCCTAGTTCTTGACACCAAGGGAATTAGAAGTGACTTTTTCTTTAGGACTATGAAACATATAAGCTCTGTGTTCACCTTTTTGCAGCAGTTTCTGTGCCTTACTCAGTTCTACTTCCTCCAAACAATTATTTCCACATCTGTGAAAGACGGTACGGTCTTGTGGGTGGTTCAGACTATGAACTTTGTTGTTTTGTTTAAAAGACAGGGTCACTGGGTGCGGTGGCTCAAGCCTGTAATCCCAGCACTTTGGGAGGCCAAGGCGGGTGGACCACGAGGTCAAGAGATCGAGACCATCCTGGTCAACATGGTGAAACCCCGTCTCTACTAAAAATACAAAACATTAGCTGGGCATGGTGGCGCGTGCCTGTAATCCCAGCTACTCAGGAGGTTGAGGCAGGAGAATTGCCTGAACCCAGGAGGCGGAGGCTGCGGTGAGCCGAGATCGCGCCATTGCACTCCAGCCTGGGTAACAAGAGTGAAACTCCATCTCAAAAAAACAAAAAACAAAAACAACAAAAATGAAAACAAAAAGACAGGGTCTAGCTTCATTGCCCATGCAACTCCTGGACTCAAGCGATTCTCCCACCTCCATCCCTCAAGTACTTGGGACTATAGGTGTGCACCACCTCACCTAAAAACATGAACTTGGAAATGTTAGATCTGTCCTAGCTCCATCATTTAACTTGGCGTAAAGTGGGATCATAAGAATTAAATGACTAGCACATAAAAGCAATCAGGGACTGTTGAGTATAGCTATTAAGTCAAATTAAATGAGCATAGACCATAAAATATTTCAGGTCTAGAATAGAACTTTGAAGATCTCTTAAAAATCATTTTTAGATACTTGTTTTTTTCAAGATTGCAGGCATACATTCATTCCACAGTGTTATAGATAATATGACAACCTCAATTATTTAGCTCCTTCAAGTTACCTTACAAAGAAAAATTGAGTGTTTGGCTAGGGATGTGGGGATGAGAGAATTTGGAAAGGAGTACACCGGAAGTTTCTGAGGTTCTGGCAGTGTTCTCTATCTTATTTAATTTGTATAGTAATTTTGTGGATGTATATTCTGCAACAGTGTACTAAGGTGTACATTTGTGTGTGTTTTTCCATATGCATTATACTTCTGGTTGTTGAATCAATTTCTGATATTGGGGTATTGAACTCCTAAACTGATGGTGGATCGTCTGTTTCTCCTCCAAATTCTGTCAGTTTTTCCTTTATGTATTTTGTGGTTCTGCTGTTAGATATGCATACACTTACAGTTGTTACATTGTCCTGATTTGTTGACCTTTTTACCATTATAAAATATCCCCTTTTTTGGTCTCCAGTAATACATTTTGTCTTGAAGCCTATTTTGTCTGATAGCACTTCATCTACTTCTCTTAAGATCGCTGTTTGCACAGTATCTCTTTTATACTTTCACTTTCAACCTGTATATGTCTTTGGATGTAAAGTATGCATCTTATAGTCAGCATATAATTGAATCTTCTTGAATCCAGTGTGCTAATCTCTGTTATTTGGGTTATTTAGTACATTCATATTTAATCTGCTTATTGATATGGTTGGATTTACATTAGCCATTTGATTTGTCTTTTACAAGTCATATGTGTTCTTTATTCTTTTTTTGCTGCCTTTCTTTGTATTAATTTTTTGCATGCCATTTTAATACTTTGGATTTTATTAACTATATTTGCTTTTTAGCTACTTCTTAGTGGTTGCTTTAGGAATTATAATGTGCATCTTTTTATAGTCTACATTACAGTTTTTTTGGATTTTTAGTTTTTTGAGATTTTTTTGTTTTTGTTTTTGTGGAGGCAGGATCTCATTCTGTTGCCAGGCTGGAATACAGTGGAGCAATCGTGGATCACTGCAGCCTCCACCTCCCTGGGCTCAGGTGATCCTTCCACCTCAGCCTCCTGAGTAGCTGGACTACAGGCCCACACCACCATACGCAGCTAATTTTTGTATTTTTTGTAGAGACAGGGTTTGGCCGTGTTGCCTAAGCTGTTCTCAAACTCCTGAGCTCAAGTGATCTACCTGCCATGGCCTCCCAAAGTGCTGAGATTACTGGTGGGAGCCACCACACCCAGCCCTACTTTAGTTTAATACTACTTAATTTTCGTGAAATATGTTGATAGATGTTTTGCTTTAACATAGCTCCATGTCCTGTCCTCCACTTTGAACTACCATTGTCATGTACATCATATCAAGATACGTTGTAAACCCAACGACTGAGTGTCATAATTACTGCTTTTTATAATCTTTTGTCTTTTAAAGAAATTGAAGAAGAGGAAAAATACTATTAGAGTCTTACTTACCATTTCTGATGTTCTTCATTTCCTTCTGTGGTTCTGAGTGATCATGTACTGTTATCTCCTCCAGCCTGAAGGACTTTAGTATGTTTTGTGAGGCAGATTTCATAGCAGTGAATTCTCTTTGTTCATCTGTCAAAGTCTTTATTTTGCCTTCATCTTGAGGTAGTTTTGCTAAATGTATAATCTTTGTTGAAATTTTAAAGTTAGCCTTTATCTCTTCAAGTATTTGTTCCATTCTTTTTTCTCTTCCCTTCTTTTGGTTCTTCCATTTGTGTCAAGAGGGCCCTGTTTGTTTTTCTTCAGTCTTTTTTGTTTTTTCTTCATTCTTCAGATGGAATAATTTATTAAAATACAACTTCAAGTTTACTTATTCTTTTTATTTTTAGTTTGCAACAAGGTCACACTCTGTCGCCTAGGCCGTAGTGCGGTGGCACAATCATGGCTTCAGCTTCCTGCTCAGCCGATCCTCCTACCTCAGCCTCCAGAGTAGCTGAAACCACAGGTGTGCACCACCACACGTGGCTTATATTTTTGGCTTTTGGCTAGAGACAGGGTTTTGCCATGTTGCCCAGAATGGTCCAAACTTCTGACTCAGGTAGTTTGCCCGCCTCAACCTCCCAAAGTACTGGGATTACAGGTGTGAGCTAATGCTCCCGGCCCGTCCAGTTAAGTTGGCTTTAGGGAAGAGGATTTGGCAACCTCCTTACTTCAACACATCAGAAATTCCACCTATTTTTGAACTGTGTAAATAATTTTTTTATTTTCAAAAAGTAGAATTAAATCAGAAAGGATGAGGAAAAAACTAAGCCTTAAAATTGACCTTAAACAGAAACAAATTAGCATAACAGTAATGAATTGATTATATAGGAAAGATAATTCCATTAACTTTGGACACAGACTCTGACTGCACCAAAACCTTGAACTTTACATACTAGGTTCATTGTTGGTAATGATATTTATATAGCAGTGTTGAAACTCTTATTTATTGTAGGGTAGAGCAAATTAATAAAGTTGCTATTCTGAGAACCAGAGTTTTCACTTTGGAGGAATGTGAGGAAGAATCCTGTGTTTTTGGATTTCATTTGTATGTGTTCTTTGGACTCATAAGGATTTCATTTTGTTTAAGATGTATTTCCTGGGTTTCTTCACTGAGAGGGTCTAAAAGCAGTAACACCTTAGTAACAGTGAACACACTAACACCCAGATCTTTGTTTCTAAACATTGTTCCACACTAAAAGAATCCAAGACCCAGTCGAGTGGGGTGGCTCACACCTGTAATCTCCGCACCTTGGGAGGCTAAGGTGGGAGGATCACTTGAGCCCAGGAGTATAAGACCAGCCTAGGCAACATAGTGAGACCCCCACCTCTCCAAAAAAACAAAAACAAAAACAAAAAACTAGCCAGGTGTGGTGGTGTGCACGTGTGGTCCCAGATACTGGGGAAGCTGAGGTAGAAGGATCGCTTGAGCCTAGGAGGTTGAGGCCTCAGTGAGCCATGATTTCTTTAGCCTGGGTGGCAAAGCGAGACTTTGTCTTTAAATAAATAAATAAGTAAAAATTTATCTAGGACTTCTTTGAGATACAGACAGATCTAGGGTAGGCAAAGTACAGAATACTACACCTGGAATATTATGTAAACCTGTAAGTTCACCCTTGGGAGAATAAACCCAGGTAAATTGCCCATGCAAATCCTGCAAGTAGGCTAGGGAGGCTTGAACTAGAAATCCTAGAGAACTCAGTACCTGGAGCATGGTTTTAAAAGGCCATATGGGATATGGGTAGGACCAGCCAGAGGAGGGCATTGACGGAAGCCTCTTCTGCCCACATCTGAGGGCCAAAAAGCACTCTACAACGCATGAAACCATTTAAGCATTAAGTAACACTCCAAATTTTTTGCTGTGCTTTTATTGTTTTTATAATTTAAAACAATCTGTAGGGCAGAATCGAATTACAAAATTAAAAGCAGTATGTACAGTCTGCATTCAAAGAAAGACCATGTGGGAAAAGAAGTGAAAAGTGGCCCCAGGGAGGAGATACAGTTTGTACTAGACTTTGAAAACCACAGAAAATTTGGTGTTGAGGAGTTGGAAGGAGGATATGGAAGAGTTATTCCATGGAAGGACAAGGTGGGGACATATAAGCAAACAAGTGGAATGAAGTATAAGCATGGTAAGCTTTGAGAGACGATAGTGAGACCAGACTGTCTAGCAGAGAGGACATGCGTTGCATAAGTTGAGTAGGTTGGAATAAAAGCTTGACGTAATGTGAACAAGAGATTTCTGAATCTTGTTTTTTCTCATCTGTAAAATGAGTCAAGACCACCATGCTCACCTCTCAGAATTGTCTTGAAAAACAAGTGAGCTAATGTATGTGACAGCAGATTTTTAGCAGTGAAGCGCTGTACTGGTATAGTTGTAATGAATTTTGAATACCAAGTTGAGAAGTTTACAATTGTGGTAGTAACTGTTCAAATAAACTCCATTCATTGAGAGCATTGTCTATTTGGGGCTTTCCTTGGCATTCCTGTGATAATTTACAGTGCAGGATAATGTCACTGTTTCCCCTAAGTTTTCAGTGATGGAGAAGAATACTGAGTAAAGAGTCCTATAAAGGCCGGGCGCGGTGGCTTAAGCCTGTAATCCCAGCACTTTGGGAGGCCGAGGCGGGTGGACCACGAGGTCAAGAGATCGAGACCATCCTGGTCAACATGGTGAAACCCCGTCTCTACTAAAAATAC
>NW_016107606.1:3666510-3668594 GCF_001604975.1 Cebus imitator
TTGGTTTCCATTTTTATGGAAGTAAAATTCAAGATCGGATGTTTCCCTGTGAGGCCTCTCTGGAATGTGTTAAAAGGCATTGTGGAGGTGTGTGAGGGCTCTAACCACATTAGAAGCTTCTGTTCATAGAACAGAACCTGGAAAGATTTTCCCTGATAGTGCTGCAGAATATCAGCACTGCCAGCTCATGTATGTGTGAATGTTGCTGGCACTTAGCACGCTAAAGAAGACCTATACACTGTCATATCTATCCTTGGATTCCAGTAATATTGTACTATATGCCCGTCATCCTTTGGAGAAAGAATATATTAAGCAGAAAAAAAATCCAGTCTTTGTACTGGGATCATCAATTCTATCTTGGCACAGCTGGGAAATAGTTCAGCTTTCTCCTCAATGTACTATTTTTAGCTGTTTCCAAGGAGATGTTCAGAATGATACTGATAATTGCATTACTCTTTAATTTGTACAATCTGTGGAGAAGGAAGTGGCAGCTCTTTTTCAGTGTTTACTACTCCGTGGGCCACTGAGTTGTGATTTATCAGTTCAAACAATGGAATGCCTTACTTAGAATAATTGGCCTCAGCTCACACCTGTAATCCCACAACTTTGGGAGACTGAGGCAGGCGGATCACTTGAGGCCTGGAGTTCAAGACCAGCCTGACCAACATAGGGAAACCCCAGCTCTACTAAAAATAGAAAAAATTAGCCGGGTGTGGTGGCACATGCTACTCAGGAAGTTGAGGCATGAGAATTGCTTAAACCTGGGAGGCAGAGGTTGCAATGAGCCAAGATAACACCACTGCACCCCAGACTGGGTGATGGAGTGAGACTCTGTCTCAAAAAAAAAAAAAAAAAAAAAGAATAGTTAACCTCAGAATTACATTCTAGAGCCTTTTGCTTTGCTAGTTCAACTTTCAGTCCTTCAAGTTATAAAGGCAAGATGAGTGCTGGGCACACTGGCTCACACCTGTAATCCCCACACACTGGGAGGCTGAGGTGAGAAGATTGCTTGAGCCCAGGAATTTAAGACTAGCCTGGCCAATACAGTAAGACCCCATCTCTACTAAAAATAGAAAAAAATTACCCGGGAATGGTGGTGCTTATAGTCCCAGCTACTCAGAAGGATCGCTTGAGCCCAGGAGTTCAAGGTTACAGTAAACTCTTATGGTGCCACTGCACTCCAGCCTGGGCAACAGAAGGAGACCCTGTCTCTGAAAATAAAGTATTTCTCAAGCTGGCTGCTCATGCTGGCCCTTATCACCAATTCCTTTCTGGATACTTGAGTCTTGACTTTGCCCATTGGGAACTTGATGTTATAAATTTACCAAAGAATGATTGGTCTCTTAAAACATGAACACACACACACACACTTACTTTACAAGAGCCCGATCTGGCAGTCTGAGTGATTCATCTGTGTTCACAGAACATTCCTAATGAGTTGGCTCTGAAGAGAAGATTATAGATCAGAGAGGAGCTTGAGATTTACAGTTAATGCTAAAGAAATTGAAATTCTTAAAGGATGGGCATTAAACTTTAGTAACTTGATG
Organism: Cebus imitator; assembly: GCF_001604975.1. Lineage (NCBI taxonomy): Eukaryota > Metazoa > Chordata > Mammalia > Primates > Cebidae > Cebus > Cebus imitator. The sequence goes on from NW_016107606.1 coordinate 3,668,058, forward strand.
AGTTAACACCTCTCTAAAGAATGTGTTTTTAAAACAACTGTTAACTGAATTTGTTATGTTGTCTTGGTTTCCAACACCCCTTCCTATTTGAAGGAATTCTCTTGTGTTATAATCTTGTTGAGTGGCAGTACCCCATGTCTCTCACTTCATCCTCTGACAACCAAGGCTTGTGATCTGTGCTTGGTATATTAGATGCTTCTGACCAAGACTTTGAATCTAGATTGAAGCAAAGATGATGGAATGGTTGGAGTTGATTTGCTATCATTGCAGCCCTGTCCTGGCAATTCTTTCACTGGAAGACACTCAAGCATTCTTTTTTTTTTGAGACGGAGTTTCGCTCTTGTTACCCAGGCTGGAGTGCAATGGCACTATCTCGGCTCACCACAACCTCTGCCTCCCGGGTTCAGGCAATTCTCCTGCCCCAGCCTCCTGAGTCGCTGGGATTACAGGCACGCGCCACCATGCCCAGCTAATTTTTTGTATTTTTAGTAGAGACGGGGTTTCACCATGTTGACCAGGATGGTCTCGATCTCTTGA
>NW_016107606.1:3669785-3671717 GCF_001604975.1 Cebus imitator
AAAAAAAAAAAAAAAAAAAAAGAAAGAAAGAATTGTCTGAGACTGGGTGATTTATAAACAAAAGAGGTTTAATTGACCCACAGTTCACATGGCTCCAGAGGCCTCAGGAAACTTACAATCATGGCAGAAAGTGAAGGGAAGCCAATTGTTTTAAAGTGTGGCACTTTTGAAAACCATCAGCTCTGGTGAGAGTGAACTCACTGTCACGAGAACAGCATGGGGGAACTGCCCCCATGATTCAGTCACCTCTCACCAGGTCCCTCCCTTGACCCATGGGGATAGTTGGGTAGGGACACAAAACATATCAGTTTCTAATGTTAAAAGGACCAATTGTTTAGATTCCAGGCTTCTCCTGTATATGAAATTCCCTGCTAATTTATTTCCTCCCTGAAATTACTTAATCAGAAGCTTCAAGAAGGAAGAAAGCCCCCCTCCCCCCCCAAAAAAAAAGAAAGAAAGGAACTTTGGGGTATTCTCTGTTTTGGCGGTTTCTGTTGTTTTTGTTTTAAAACACTGTGAAAATGTGTCAGGCAGACAGACTGTTCTGCTAGTTTGGCTTCTGCCAATTAATATTGTTAAGATGTTCCAGAAGAAAGTGCACACACTCAGCACGTGTCTGCTTTGCTTTGCAGAATAACATTCTCTCATCCTTTGTGTTTGGTGAGTTTTTAACCATCTGTGCAAGTTTCTGAGTTGTTTGAAGAGCTAAGAAAAGAAAGACTTATTTATTTAGGTTTCTTCACATTTTCATGTGTTAACCTGCTAACGGTATTGTCCCCACGAATGTGCTCTCCCAGCATACTATGTCTCCTTCATGACACAAACCATGAGGGGTTCTTATAGCTATAAGGATTAAAGTACTTATTTCACAGAAAATAATAGCTTATTTATTGAGCCCTTATTTACTAGTCACTGTATGGGCAGCTTTACATATATTAATCCATTAAACAGTAGTCCATAAAACTATTAAAGCGTCATTTTTGAAATGAAGAGACTGAGGCTCAGGAATATTCTGAAACTTGTCCGAAGTCACATAACTAGTAAGTAGTAGAAGTTAAAATTTGAATTTACACTGGTATGCACACCAGTGGGTATGTTATTTAGTTTCATTTCTGAGTAAGTAGATATTAAGTGATAATAGAATTATCATTCCATGCAAAAGATAGAAGAAACATAGAAAGCAAAGAACATGCCAAGAAAACTGTTCTTTGTTTTAAACATCAAGAATGCAATTGATAATTAGCCCAATGGTCGTATGTTTTTTCTTTGTCACTGTGCAAGGTTTAGGTGAAACTGATCCACTTCTTAAAAGTCAGACTATTGCCTTTTAAATGGACTTGTGTGTAAAGAAAGCTGACCTTTTTGTTCACTTACAATAATATTGTGAGAAATTATGTAATTCTCCGATCTCTTTCAGAAAAGAAGAGAAGAGAGCACTAGACTAAAGGAGGAGGGAAATGAACAGTTTAAGAAAGGAGGTAAAATAACTTTCAGCACTGATAATCTGGTCATCTTGATACCTCATCCTGTCGTAGAGCCTGTGAAGAAACCCCAAAGAACATTTGGAAACAGCTAGCAAAACCAGACTTCACAATACAGCGTTGCTTCCCAGTACCTTGGCATTTTGGGTTTTTTACTAGGCCAAATTATTCATCTGATGGTGACAAATTACCATTTGTCTCTTGGCATGTGCATGGTCTTTCTGTAATTCACTATCTGTTAATCTAGAATCAGGGGTAAAACTCTTTAGCTCTTGCTTTGGAAAATACTAACCTGGAATGTCAAAAGCCTATGTGCTGCATTGCTGTAAAAACCATGGTCCCCACTCCTCACTTGCTGTGGTCCCCACTCCTTGCTCCTGTAAAAGCAGGCCTGACTGCTCTGGTATGGCCTAGGGTTGCCTGTCCTTTGGTTACTTTCTTTTTTTTTTTT
>NW_016107606.1:3675082-3681747 GCF_001604975.1 Cebus imitator
TTTTGAGATGGAGTCTCGTGCTGTCACCCAGACTGGAGTGCAGTGGCATGATCTTGGCTCACTGCAATCTCTCTGCCTCCTGGGTTCAAGTGATTCTCGTGCCTCAGCCTCCTGAGTAGCAGGGACTACAGGCATGCACCACCATGCCCGGCTAATCTTTGTAGTTTTAGTAGAGATGGGCTTTTACCATGTTGGCCAGGCTGATCTTGAACTCCTGACCTCAGGTAATCCACCCAAAGTGCTGGGATTACAGGCGTGAGCCACTGCGCCCAGCCTATGTTATACTTGCACGTAACTTGCAGTGTGGTAGGTTTGTTTACCCCAGCATTACACAAACACCTGAATAGTAGGTTACACCATGGTGTTATGACGGCTGCTATGTCATTATGTGATAGGAATTTTTCATCGTCGTTATACTCCTGTGGGACTGCTGTTTTATATGCAGTCTATCATTGACTGAAACATCATTATACAGTGCGTGTCTGTATACAATTCAGTGGATTAAAATACCTTCACAGTGTTATACACCCAACACCACTGTCTAGTTCCAGAACTTTTCCGTCATCCTAAAAGGATACCCCATACTCATTAAGTCATCACTCCTCATCCTGTAACTTTTTTTTTTTCTGAGACAGAGTCTTGCTCTGTTGTCCTGGCTTGAGTGCAGTGGCGTTATCTTGGCCCACTGCAATCTCCTTCTCCTTGTTGCAAGTGGTTCTCCTGCCCCAGCCTCCCAAGTAGCTGGGCTTACAGGCACCACCACCACACACAGATAATTTTTGTATTCTTAGTAGAGACAGGGTTTCACCATGTTGGCCAGGCTGGTCTCGAGCTCCTGACCTCTGGTGATCCGCCCACCTCAGTCCCCTAAAATGCTAGGATTATAGGCGTGAGCCGCTGCACCTGGCCCTGAAACTGCTTTTGATTGAATCCTGAAACAATTTAGTTGACATTGCTCTGAAATATTCAGCAAAATATTTAGTATTTGCTACAGTAGGCATTGTGAGAATATTGAACACTTATTTGAAATAACATTTCTGTAATATAAAAATTTCTAATTTCAGGAAAATGGACATTTTAGAGCTGCAAGGCATCTTATGTAACATCCAGTTCAGCCTACCCCTATTTTAGATGAGACAAACTGAGGCCTAGAGAAGGAAAGTAGCATGGCCAATGTTAAGGAGCAGGTTACTGTCAGAGCCAGGACCAGAATTCAGTTCTTGGACATCCAGGGTTCTTTCCGCTATCCCATGCTTCTAGAATCAGAAAGTGCAATTAGTTAGATATTTTGTTTGATTAACCGTTTTGTATTTTTGTTTGATCAGTAAATGAATTAAGGTTTATATCTGAGACTACATGACAAGCCACACTGTGTGCCTGTAGACGGAGCATCTGTATACTTTCTGAAAGATACCGCTTTGGGGTATGAGAAAGGAGGGTAATTCAGTTATTCAGATGTCAGCCATTTGCCCTGTTTAGGTCACAGAGTTTCTCATTGTCAGCTTTGTAATGTAAAGTGTCTTGCAAATGTAATAGGTCATTTAGAACAATCTTTAAAGATACTTTCAGAAAGAAGCAACTTGAGTAATGTGTTACCACCAGGCTTTCAGATCAGAGCCATCCCCATGTTAATTTTGAATTTTGTCTTGGAAGTAACACTCAGGTTTTTGTGTAATTTCTTTGAAAAGCATTCTGTATCTTAGGGCAACACATATTAATACTGTTTTTCCTTTTAGGACAAGAAAGAAATGGCCATCAATGACTGCAGCAAAGGTACAGCCTTGTTCATCTCACTGCATGTTAACATATAGGAGCATTATGTCAGAGGGGCTTTGGGTCCAGTGTGCATTGTACATGTGTACCCTTTCTCTGGGGCCTTTCAAGAGGTGGCTTTATAATTCTGTCTTTTCAGAGGTAATATTTAATAGTCATCTTAGAATAACTGTGCTTTTGAATGGATAATTCAATCAATGTCTCCTATACTGGTATATACGTGAAGAAAAATTCAGTCCTCCAGCCTGGGCATTGTGGCGAAACCCTGTCTCTACCAAAAATACAAAAGTTAGGCAGGTGTGGTAGCATGCACCTGTAGTCCCAGCTACTCGGGAGGCCGAGATGGATCACCTGAGCCCAGGAGATTGAGGCTGTGGTGAGCCATGATTGTGCCACTGTACTCCAGCCTGTGTGACAGAGTGACCCTGTCTCCAAAAGAAAAGAAAAATTCAGTGCTATCTTGGCAACAGAACTCATGGAATAGAATTTACTTGTTGTAGTCCCTAATTACTTTCTGTTGAGATTCAAATTGAAGATCGTAGCTGCCATTAGAGCATTTGGATCTGTGTATTTTGAGAAGGGGGACAACTGTGATGAGGGACAGTTTCTGTTAGTGAATTGATAGTCTTTTCGGGTGTCATAATTCTTCCATCCTACTTCCCATCATGTTTTTACCCTTTCAGATTCTACACAATGAATCAAGCCTTTGCTATATGATATCTAAGTTCTATTAAGGTCTTGTCATCCCACCAACTTTTATGGAGATACCTCAGACATGGGATCACCACAGTTGTATTGTGGTTTGTTTTTGTTTTTGTTTTTGTTTTCAAAAATTGCCTGATAGGCCAGTCAGGCGTCTTGCCTCTCTAACCAACTTCATGTGGAGAATACACATAATCACTTTTTCTTGCATCTCAGTCTCAGAAGTTTTTCTAGCAAATCACTGTTTTCGTTTTATATTTTTTCAGTTTTTCTTCTTTGGATAATAGTTTCCGGGAGAATTACAGAGTTGAAGAGAACCCTATATGTTCTCTAGATCCCCTCTTACACTAAGCATGTATTCCCCTGCTGTTACCAGAAAGTGGTCCTGATCCAGATCCAAGAGAGGGTTCTTGGACCTCTCACAAGAAATAATTCAGGGCAAGTCCATAAAATGAAAAAGCAAGTTTATTAGAGAAATAAACAAAAGAATGGCTACTCCATAGGCAGAGCAGCAGTGTGGGCTGCTCAATTATGTAAACCTATAGTTATTTCTTGATTATATGCTAAACAAGGGGCAGATTATTCATGAGATTTTCAGGAAAGGGGCAGAGATTTCCCAGAACTGAGGCCCCCTCCCCTTTTTAGGGGGTAACTTCCGAATGTTGCTATGGCATTTGTAAACTATCATGGCACTGGTAGGAATGTCTTTTAGCATGTTAATGCATTATAATTAGCATACAGTGAGCCGCGAGGGTGACCAGAGGTCACTTCCATTGCCATCTTGGTTTTGGTGGGTTTTCACCAGCCTCTTTACTGAATCCTGTTCTATCAGCAGGGTCTTTGTGACCTGTATCGTGTGCCAGCCTCCTGTCTCATCCTGTTACTTAGAATGCCTTAACCTCCTGGGAATGCAGCCCAGTGGGTCTCAGCCTTATTTTACCCAGCCCTTATTCAAGATGGAGCTACTCTGATTCAAATGCCTCTAACACTTCTATTTTTTTCTCTAATTAATTTGGTGCCCTCTCTACTGGCTCTCTTTTCTTTATATTTGGTATTTCCTTATAGTATCTAAATGAAACTGTTTCTATATTATAATACAGAAAACCACTTCTGATCTGTTACCAAGTTGGACTGGAACTAATTCTGAATGTACTGTTTTGTTTGAAAGAAGTTATTTAACCTATTTCCTTTATGTGAGGATGTGTGGGTTTGAGAAGTTTAAATTAGGAACAAGCTGCTGGTTTTCAGAGCTGCTTTCTCTGTAACCAGATGGTGAAAAAAATGCCTTGTAAGCGTGATTAGCATGGTATATTGTAAGACATAGTTCATTTCCATATGAAACAGTTTACTTCCAGCTGCAGCCCAAAGTAGGAGCCTTGCCTAGAAAATGAGAGAAAGGAGAAGAAAGTGTTTTCCAACCAAAGTGTTTTCCAGATTTTTTGGACTTGCTTAAACTAATATTTATGTGGTTAGACATGGTCATTATGGATATATGCATTGTATTCATGAGCAAATTACATTTACGTCAGTATGGTTTGTTTGTATTGAGAGCCCCCAACAACCCCCACCCTACACACACACACACACACACACACACACACACGCACGCACATGCACACACACTCTCTCTCTCCTTTCTCTCTCTCTCTCTCTCCCCCCCCTTTCTCCCTCCCTCCCTCCCTCCCTCCCTTTCTCAATCTTCTCTCTCAATTCATAAGCCTTGGCAAAGAACTTAGCTTATTTCTGAGGTCATATTGGAGCTCCAGGGTTTTCATCCTTGGCATAAAGTTTTAAGTTCATTCTCACCTCAGTCTCCTAAGTGGCTGGGACCACAGGTGCATGCCACCATGCCCAGCTACTTTTTTTTATTTTGTCTAAAAAAAGGGGTCTCCCTGTGTTGACCAGGGTGGTCTCATACTCCTGGGCTCAAGCGATCCTCCTGCCTTAGCCTCTCACAGTGCTGAGAGATTACAGCCATAAGCCACCATGCCAGGCCCGTTGTCTTTACGTATATTGAGAAGGAAAATCACCTTAGAGTGATATGCTGGTTTTAGAGGATTATATAAAGTAATCTTGGGGCTAGGCACAATGGCTCATGCCTGTAATCCCAGCACTTTGGGAGGCTGAGGCAGGCAGATGGCTTGAACCCAGGAGTTTGAGACCAGCCTGGGCAACATGGCAAGATCTTGTCTCTACAAGAAATACAAAAATTAGTCAGGTATGGTAACACATGCCTGTGGTCCCAGCTACTCAGGAGGCTGAGGTGGGAGGATCACCTGAACCTGGGGAGGTTGAGGCTGCAGGGAGCCAAAATTGAGCTCTGCTCCAGCCTAGGTGATAGCATGAGACTCTGTCTCAAAAATAAGAATAATAATAATAATCATGGGGAAATTTCTGTCTCTTCAACACATATTTGCATAATTAGAAGCTATCCACTAGTTGGAAAATTGTGGTATCTTGCTTAAAATAAAAGTTGGAGGTTTCTGTTTTTTAAAAGATATAGTAGTCTGGGTGCTGTGGCTCATGCTTATAATCCTAGCACTTTGGGGGGCCGAGGTGGGCAGATCTCCTGAAGTCAGAAGTTTGAGACCAGTCAGGCCAACATGGTGAAACCCCATCTCTACTAAAAATACAAAAATTAGCTGGGCATGGTGGCATGTACCTGTAATCCCAGCTACTCAAGAGGCCAAGGCAGGAGAATCACTTGAACTCATGAGGCAGAGATTGCAGTGAGCCAAGATTGTGCCACTGCACTCCAGCCTGGGTAACAGAGGGAGACTCTGTCATTAAAATAAAAAAAAAAAAATTAGTAGAGTCCAGGCATGCTGGCTCGTGCCTGCACTTTCAGCACTTTGAAAGACTGCAGCAGGAGAATCACTTGAGCCCAGGAGTTCAGGACCAGCCTGGGAAACATGCTGAAACCCCATCTCTACAAAAAAATACAAAAACTAGCCATGCATACTAGCACATAATAGCTGTAGTCCAGCTACTTGAGAGGCTGAGGCAGGAGAATCGCTTGAACTCGACAGGCAGAGGTTGCAGTGAGCCAAAATTGCGCCTTTGCATTCCAGCCCAGGTGACAGAGTGAAACTTGGTCTCAAAAAAAAAAAGAAAAAGAAATTAGAGTAACAAAAATGCAATTAAGGGAAACAAAAGGAATATTTTCATGAAGATAAAAGCCAAAACTAACCAATTTTAAAATACATGCCATCTGTACGACAGAGTTTCTGTCTTCGACTTGTACTTCTGTCCTGTATTCTAGAGTCCTGTATTGCAGTGCAAAGTTGTTCTTTCTTTTTGGATATCTGGTAGGCACCTCATAGTTAATGTGCCCAGCCCCCATACACACACACAACTTGCAGTTCGTTTTTTCCATTCTAATAAATGGTATTACCATCCATTCCCTTGCTTAAGTTTAACCTTTGGAGTCATCCCTGATTGTTCTTTTATGCTACGTGGCTAATTAATTAATTAGCAAGTTCTGTGGGCTCAAATTTAAAGACCTACTTAATCTAATGTGGCTGCTATTTTTCCATCACTACTATTTCCAGCTTAGACCAAGCCAACATCTTCCCTCACCTGTACCACTACACTGGCTTTCCAACTGATCTCACAGCTTTCAGTCTTGCCCCACCCACCCCCACACTACAGCCAAAGCAATCCTTCAAAAATGTAAATCAGAGTATGTCTGAAGCTTGCTTGAAAACTTTGCAGTGGCTTCTCATCACACTCAGGAAAAAGTCCAAACCCCTTTCCCTGGCCACAAAGGCCCTGCATGGCCCTCCACTTCCACCTCTGGTCCCAGCCTAGTCACTAACATGCCAGTTACTCTTGCTGGTCCCTCTCCTGGCACACTCCTCCTTAGCCTTCCGCATGGCTGATCTCTCTCACATAGTCCCTCTTCATATTCTGAGACCACTTTCTGAAGTTATCTCATTTCTCACTTCACTTGCATTTACATGACCTTGTTTTATTTTTCATTATAGTACGATGACGATCTTAAATTGTATACCTGTCTACTCTTTCCTACTAGAATAGCATAAGGCTTCATGAGAACAAGGACTGTGTCTTGTTTACCACTATAGCCCAGAGATATGCTACATTGGATATATATATAAAGTATTAAATAAATGTTCACAGAAAGCATGAATTTAAAAATTAAGGATAGATTATGAGAAAATTAAAAAGGC
>NW_016107606.1:3683534-3693229 GCF_001604975.1 Cebus imitator
TGACAGAGAAGATCACTGAGCCCACGAGTTGGAGGCTACAGTGAGCTGTGATTGCATTACTGCATTCCATTATGGGCAACAGCTTAAGACCCTGTATCTTAAAAACAAACGAACAAAAAAAGACTAAATCTCTGTCAGTAGTTCTCAACTGGGGCAGTTCTCAGGAACATTTGGCAGTGTCTGCAGACATTTTGATTATTATGACTGGGAAAGTCCTACTGCAATCTAGTGAGCATACAAAAGGGATGCTGCTAAAAATCCCACAATGCATAGGGAGACCCCACAACAAAGAGTTGTCCATCCAACATGTCAGTGGTGCCAGGGTTCAGAAACCCTGAGCTAGATGATTATTGAAGAACATCCAGCCAGGCACATGGCTCATACCTGTAATCCTATCACTTTGGGAGGCTGAGGCAGGAGGATCACTTAAGCCTAGGAGTTCAAGGCCAGCCTGGGCAACACAGTGAGACCCCCATCTCTAAAAGAAAAAAAGAAAAAGAACATCCAAGACTGATACGACCTTTTCTCAACAAATTAGATTGTATAAAGAAGGGACATCAACTTAGAAAATACAAATTAATTTTTTAAAATTACAAATATCATCCATAATCCCACCATCTAAATATAACACTGTAAACATCTGATTTGTATCCTTTCAGACTTTTTTTCTGTATGTATTTATTCGTTAAATTTGTATCACTGCCCTCCTTTAGTGTAGGCATTCTATTACGAGCTGGAAATAGAGCCAAACAAAACTTGTTTGTTGTTGTTTGAGACAGGGTCTCTGTCACCCAGGCTGGAGAGCAGTGGCACAGTCGTAGCTCACTGCACCCTCAACCTCCCAGATTCAACCAGCCCTCCCATCTCAGCCTCCTGAGTAGCTGCTACTACAGACACATGCCACCATACCCGGCTGATTTTTGTATTTCTTGTAGAGATGGTGTTTCGCCATGTTGCCCAAGGTGTTCTCAAACTCCTGAGCTGAGCGATCCTCCCAACTCAAACTTCAAAAGTGCTGGGATTACGGAATTCACCGCACCTGACCCAAACAGAACTTTTGTCTTTATATAGCTCACCCACAAACACAAATACTTGGGTTTCTTTTTTTTTCTTTATTTATAGGATCATAGACATATACTCAACTCGATCTTATTTCTGTATTAGGATTCTCATGTTTCTCAAATTCAAAATAAAATCAAAGGATTTTTTTTTTTTTTAACCAACCCTTGTTTCTCCTCTTTTCCTCAGAGATTGCCTAAGCAAATCGAAGAACGTAATGAAAGACTAAAAGAAGAGATGTTAGGTAAGCTTACTTTTTACTTTCACTTGATCATGAACAGCTAGGAATCTAGGATGGGGACATCGTGAATGCTAGAGAAGAACACAACAGTCAGAAATAGTTTCGGACTCTGCCTTTACTGTGGGCTGCAATGCCACAAGGCTGCTGATTTCCGAGTTATTTTGGCCCCAGAAGGGGCAGCATGGCTTAGAGAGGGTATCAGCTTTTTCAGAAACCAAATTTCCTTTTTGTTTTTCTTGGAAATTTTTCTTGCTTTCAAGAATTTAAGCATAATTCAGTTTCCCAGGATTATGCTTACATGGGATTAAAAATCCTAGGATACCACCAACCTGTATTTCAGATAACAATTACCTAAAAACAGTTGAGTTTCTTCGCTGAACTATCACTCCTTGAGGTTCATTAGGATGCAGTCAAGATCATGAGAATTTTTATTTAGAAAATGGCACTCAAAGTCCCTTTAGTGTTTGAGAACACATGAGAGGGCAGGAATTGGGAGTAAAGGGAAAGAAGACTGGGGTAGGGGTCAGGCAAAGGGATTCATTTGATCCATGTTGAGTTATTTCTCGTATTTGCCAAAGCATTTTATAGTTGGAATCAGAGAGCCTCCCACGAGCAGTCTGCTTGATTAAGAGGAGTGAGGGTTCCTGAACGCAGACTTAAGTCTATTCCACTTGTAATCTGTATGATATTTTGCTGGTCAAGATCTGCCATGTATTTTCCTTTATGACTATTTTCTAACTCTATTATTCGAATTACATTTAATAAATTGCAATCATGTGGCCCTAAAGGAAATAAGTTGGGCCTGCCTGCCATTTATGGCCTTCAGACATCAGTATCCAGAGAATGGGAACAGATTTCTCAAAGGATCATTCGGATAGCCAAGTTGATTGAGAGGAGGCCATTAACCTAGACTATTCAGAGTCTTTTGGCCCCGCCGGGTAGACTCAGACCGCAAAAATTGCTGATTCAGACTTGAGATAGCTCTGGAGCCTTCCCCAGATTTTCCAAAAAAGAAGGGGGATGGTGAGCTTTTCCCCTAATTTACATATTTAATTAAACTTGGCTGGGCACGGTGGCTCCTGGGTAATCCCAGCACTTTAGGAGGCCAAGGTGGGAGGATTGCTTGAGCCCAGGAGTTCGAGGTCAGCCTGGGCAACATGGTGAAACCCCATCTCTACAAAAAATTAGCCAGGCCTGGTGGCATGTGCCTGCCTGTAGTCCCAGCTACGTGGGAGGATCACTTGAGCCCAGGAGTTCAAGTTTGCAGTGAGCTATGATGGTGTCACCACACTCCAGCCTGGGCAACAGAGCACGTGAGACTGTCTCAAAAAAGAGAGAAAAGAACATTTTCTCATCTATTTTTATTAACAGTGATGTTTTATTTTAGTAAAAAAAAAAAAATGTATTTGCATTTAGTATTTGAATTTCCTGCCAAAAAAGATAACCTTGTGAATGGCCACAGTGGATCTGGAAGGTGTTGATCTCTTAGTCCATTTTTTTAAAAGCAGTCCAGTAAGAGACTGGTGCAAACTGAACCTTACTGCCTATTGTTAGCTCCAGGTGCATTTAAAACTTCCATTTGTCCTTGTCTTTATAAATTCTAATGCATCAGACTTTTCTGTCTCCAAGGCTTTGGGTTTTTCTTATGTCATTCTCTTCATTTGAAAAAATTCAAATTTAATTCATTCCCTCATTTGCTTCTAAAATGAATTCACCTACCATTAGACTTAACCAGCTTAAGTTGCTTGGTAAATAATGTGTGTTGTTACACATGGGTAGTTTGAATGTGTAGGTTCCTTTTTTCCCTTAATGAATATAAAAATCATGAATAAGATACTGCCCTAGGTGTTACCCCACAGTAGACAACCTAGAAGAGAGAAATCACACTATACATGGAATTTCAGCCCCCACAAGAGCTTTTGTGGTATTCTTTCCTCCTTGTTACAGATGACGTAACTTTAGTTCATGTTCTGTGAGATCCCTGGAGGCTAGACATTCTGAATGCAGATTAATATCATTTAGAAGTTCTGAGCAACCTTTCACAGTGGACTACATGATCTTTATGCTAGTTCCTGTTAACGCGATGGCTTCTATGAAGGATAAGCAGTTAAAAATTTTAAAAATCAGGTAGTGTGGGCTGGGCGTAGTGGCTCATACCTGTAATCCCAGCAATTTGGGAAGCCAAGCCCAAGAGTTCGAGACCAGCCTGGGCAACATGGCAAAACCCTGTCACTACAAAAATTAGCCACGTGTGCTGGTGTGCACCTGTAGTCCTAAGCTACTCAGGAGGCTGAGATGGGAGGATCACTTGGGCCCAGAAGATCAAGACTTCAGTGAGCCACAGTCATGTCACTGCACTCAAGCCTGGTGACAGAGTGACACCCTGTCTTTAAAAAAAATAAAATTATAAAATCAGGTAGTACGATGCCTATAGCTTTTGTTCTTTTTATTCAGGGTCACTTTAGCTATTCAGGGTCTTTTGTGGTTCCAGACAAATTTTAGGGCTTTTCTATTTCTGTGAAGAATGTCATCAGTGTTTTGACAGGGATTACATTGAATCTGTAGATCACTTTGAGTAGCACAAAATGGTTTTTTATTTAGACTTGTTCAGTATTCTTTAACTTTATTTTTCTTTCATCTCTGCAATTTTCTTTTTATTAGAAAAAAGAGCTATTTACCCATGGGGGAAAAAATCCTACTAGTGGATAGAACAGTTATTTGCTTTGCCCTTTCTAGCCTATCATTTATAATCTTCAGAACAGAAGACCCAGGGTGGCCATTAGTCCTAGTGGCACAGTCCTTGCTGGTCACAGAAGATGATCATGCTAGCTTCAAGACGATCCCTTGAGGAAAGTGGTCAGCAGCTGGATTGGTGTCTATTTAATGTCCTTTTCTCTGGAATAATTAGCCTCACAGCCATAGTAACCAAGGAATATAAGGTGTTTTGTTGTTGTTTTTTTTCTTTTGAGATGGGGTCTCGCTCTGTCACTAGGCTGGAGTGCAATGGCGCAATCTCAGCTCACTACAACCTCTGCCTCCTGGGTTCAAGCGATTCTCCCACCTCAGCCTCCTAAGTAGCTGGGATTAAAGGCATGCACCACCACACCCAGCTAATTGTTTTGTATTTTTAATAGAGACGGGTTTCTCCATGTTGGTCAGGCTGGTATTGAACTTTCAACCTTAGGTGATCCGTGCGTCTCGGCCTCCCAAAGTGCTGGGATTACAGGCCTGAGCCACTGCACCTGGCCCCAGAATATAAGGTTTAAAAGGACTTAAGGGCATGTATGGTTGATGGTGTGATGAGATGGAAATAGAGACCCTGGACATAGCATCCCAACAGGCTCAGAGCATCTTTGAGCAATTAGTCATTGATGCTTTATTTGCTTTTTTTCTAATGATTTCACAGTTTTCTTAAACAGCTGGAAAAAAAATTAGCCAGGTGCAGTAGCTCATGTCTGTAATCTTAACATTTTGGGAGGCCAAGGTGGAAGGATTGCTTGAGCCCAGCAGTTCGAGACCAGCCTGGGCAACATGGCGAGACCCCCATCTCTGCAAAAAATTTTAGAAATTAGCTGGGCGTGGTAGCACAAGTCTGTGGTCCCAGCTACTTGGGAGGTTGAGGTGGATCACCTTAGTCCAAGAGGTCAAGTCTGCAATGTTATGATTGTACCAGCCTGGGCAACAGAGCCAAGACTTTGTCTCAAAAACAAAGAAAGAAAAATGAAAAGAAAAATCTCATGTGAAACCACAATATAGGGGAAAAAAAGTAGAGTTTTATATGAATTCAAATGTACAGTATAGCATTTATAATCAGAATAATCAGGTAAGTTCAAGGACCAAAGATTTGAAGTAAGGTTGTATATGGCAGACACAGCCTTTATATCTGAACCTTTATGGGTATATTCCATTGTTTCAGTTTTACAGGATTAAATATTTTGCTCACATAGGTAAATAGTAAAAAACATATAAAAGTAAAATTAATGAGACACTTTGAGCATCCCTGAAGCTCCTGCTCGACTGTAAGATACTTAGGACGAATTCCTAGTGGTACTGCTCTGCCCTCAGGAGTACCTTGAGAGGTGTAGCTGTGGCATCTTCTGGGAAGCGTGCCTTCCTGGGGGTTGGTTCTTTACACAGGAGCTGCTGACATGAGTCATTCTTTTTGGCAGCCATGCTGGGAGGGCAAGAGATTTGTACTTGGGATGATGCTATGGGTCTCTAAACAAGCTTTGATCCCAAACAGAAAAGAATATAGGGTAAAGACATCTGTCATCATTTGCAAATCATTTTGTCCTATATGCTGGCCCAGCCAAGAAGTCTTTTGAGCAAGTGAAATTGTCAATAAATCTGTATGTGTATATTTTTGGTTCTTCCTCGATCTGTCATCTCAGTTTATTGAACTATAAGGTAGCAGATAGAATCATCTACTTTCTCCAAAAAGTAACTACTTTTTATATTGTCTAACAGGGAAGCTCTACCCAGGCAGCTTTATCCTTCTAATCACTAGAGATGGGTGTTTACAATTCATTTTTTAATATAAGCCCTCTCATCATGATTCTAATCACCAGTTGCAAAGCAAGTTACCTTTTGGGGCTGCATCTCAAATGTGGTGCCCAGAACATCAGCACCTGAGAACCTGCCAAAAATGCATGATATCAGGCCCTGCTCCAGACCTGCTGAATTAGAGATTTAGGATGGAGCTCAACAATCCAAGTTTTAACCCCTCACAGTGTTTCTGATGCACACTCAACTTTAATGACCCTGATGAGTTGAAGACAGAGTTTAGAGGCAGTCAGGTGAGGGATAAAAGGCTAGAGGAGGGCATGGCTAAGAGGGACATTCAGTTCTGCCCCAAGAGACACCTCATATCTGAGCAAAAGCAGGCATGACACTGAGTTTTATCTTTTCTTCTTTGTGTTGTAGCTGCAGCAGAGAAAAACTAGTAAGCAGACATTTCAGAATGTGTGGGCTTCCAATTCGCTAGACTGCAGATCTCAGCTCTGTATTTAGACAAGTTGCCACTGGAGGAATAGAGTCAGTCACATTACCACTTACTAGGTGTGCAGGAGATACCAGGCGTCTCTTGTCCCAGATCCTGGGTAGGGAGTATGAGCCAAAACACAAGTATGGCTTCTGTTCAGACCATTCCATGAGATGCTGCTCCTCCTACCTTAACCAAGAGCTTCCCGGTGCCTGTCGCCACCTTGACCTAGAGCAGCTACTTGAAACTTACTTACTTCCCTCAAAGAAACCATAGACAGGCCGGGCGTGGTGGCTCACGCTTGTAATCTCAGCACTTTGGGAGGCCGAGGCGGGTGGATCGCGAGGTCAAGAGATCGAGACCATCCTGGTCAACATGGTGAAACCCCGTCTCTACTAAAAATACAAAAATTAGCTGGGCATGGTGACACACGCCTGTAGTCTCAGCTACTCGGGAGGCTGAGGCAGGAGAATTGCTTGAACCCAGGAGGCGGAGGTTGTGGTGAGCCGAGATCGCGCCATTGCACTCCAGCCTGGGTAACAAGAGCGAAACTCCGTCTCAAAAAAAAAAAAAAAGAAACCATAGACACAAATACAGGGCATTGCCCCAGTAATCCACCTTCCTTTCACTAGCACCTGCTGCTGCTCCCTGCCCTGACCACTGTGGCACACGTGTGGGCCTTGTTCATAATCCAACCCAGGTTTTCCACTTACTTACCTTTACTTTCTAGGAACATATTCCTGGTCTCCTGATTCCTAAAGCCATGCAGTTGTTTACTCCTGGCCACTAGCAATCTGATGAGGGCACATTGTGAACTGAATTAAGCATACCATCTGGAGCTGGGCACGGTGACTCATGCCTATAATCCTAGCACATTGGGAGGCCTAGGTAAAAAGATCACTTTAGGGCGGTGGCGGGAGGGGGGGCGGTGTCAAGACTGCAGTTGAAGAGTTCAAGACCAGCCTAGGCAGCATAGCAAGACCCTGTCTTGATGAAAAATGAGCCAGGCGTGTGGCATGTGCCTGTAGTTCCAGCTACTGGGGAGGCTAAGGTGGGAGGATTGCTTGAGCTAGGCGGTCAAAGCTGCAGTGAGCTGTGATGGTGTCACTGCATGCCAGTCCGGGCAACAAAGTGAGACCCTGTCTCAAAAGAAAAAATATTATCTTGTATTAGTGCCACAGTCAAGAGCTACATATGGAGGTAGAATTAACACATCATTGCTAAGTTCAGCATATTCTTCTGGCTAGACCTGAGTATTGTGCGCTTTCTGCTTTGTAAGTAGTAGAAGGTCCTAGAATCAGCTCCCTCACTGAGGCTCACAAGAGAGACTGACTTGTTACTGCCTCTTTTAAGGCTGCTGAAGCTATACATGTAGGTACAGAAACCCGGAGTCTTTTTTTTCCCCACATTCCTCTTCGTGCTACTCTGGCTAATACTGTCATTACAGACCGCACACTTGCGGTATTTTGCGCTCTGGCCACCTTCCACAAGAAACCAATTCCTTGTTGTGGTTGGTTGTTCCCTCAGTAGGGGATATCAGTAGATTTTCAGTGCTTTGCTTTTTTCTTGATTTCTTAATTGCTATTCTGAGGCTTCTCTTAGGAGAATAGTTCCCACTCCTTTGAAAGTTCTTGGTAAGGCTTCTTTCAGCCCTCCAATTTACCCAAGGTCTAATAGAGGCATACCTCAGAGATGTTGCAGGTTCAGTTCCAGACCAGCACAATGAAGCGAGTCACAGGAATTTTTTAGTGTCCCAGTGCATATAAAAGTTATGTTTACGCTGGGCATGGTGGCGCGTGCCTGTAATCTCAGCTACTTGGGAAGCTGAGGTGGGAGGATTGCTTGAGCCCAGGAGTTCTGGGCTGTAGTGTGCTATGCTGATTGGGTGTCCACACTAAGTTCGGCATCAATATGGTGACTTTCCCGGAGCGGGGGACGACCAGGTTGCCTAAGGAGGGGTGAACCGACCCAGGTTGGAAACAGAGCAGGTCAAAACTCCCGTGCTGATCAGTAGTGTGATCCTGCCTGTGAATGGCCACTGCACTCTAGCCTGGGCAACATAGCGAGACCCCGTCTCAAAAAGAAAAGAAAAAAAAAAGTTATGTTTACATAATACTATAGTCTATTAAGTGTGCAACACCACTGTGTCTAAAAAAACAATGTACATAATTTTAAAACACTGTATTGCTAAAAAATGCTGACGATCTCAGCCTTCAGAGAGTTGTAATCATTTTTGCTGGAGGGCCTTGCCTCCATGTGGATGACTGCTGACTGATCAGGGTGGTAGTTGCTAAACATTGGGGTATCTGTGGCAGTATCTTTAAATAAGATAGCAAAGAAGTTTGCCACATCAGCTGCTTCTTCCTTTCCTGAAAGATTTCTCAGTAGCATGTAAAGCTGTTTGATAGCATTTTACCCACAGTAGTTCTTCCAGTATCGGACTTGGTCCTCTCAAACCGTGCTGCCACTTTATCAGCTAAGGTTATGTAATATTTTTGGGGTTTGTTTTTTGTTTTTTGACAGAGTCTCACTCTGTGGCCCAGGCTGGAGTGCAGTGGCGCAATCTCAGCTCACTGCAACCTCCACCTCCTGTGTTCAAGAGATTCTCCGGCCTTAGCCTCCTGAGTATGCCACCATACCTGGCTGATTTTTCTATTTTTGTAGACATGGGGTCTTGCCATGTTGGCCAGGCTGGTCTCAAACTCCTAACCTCAAGTGATCTGCCTGCCTAAGCCTCCCAAAGTGCTGGAATTATAAGCATGAACCACTGAGCCCAGCCAGTTTATATAATATTCTAAGTCCTTTGTTATCACTTCAACAGTGTCACAACATCTTCACCAGGAGTAGATTCCATCTCAAAAAACCACTTTTTTTGTTCATCCACAGCAAGCAACTCGTCCTTCATTTGAGTTTTATCATGAAATTGCAGCAATTCAGTCACATCTTCAAGCTCCACTTCAAAATCAAGTTATCTTGTTATTCTCACCACATCTGCAGCAACTTCCTCCAGTGAAGTCTTCATCCCCTCAGAGTCATCCATGAGGGTTGAAATAACTCCTTTCAAACTGCTGTTAATGTTGTTATTTTGACCATCTCAGCCAGCCATAGCCATATGAAGTGTATTTCTTAAATAATAAGACTAAAAAGTCAAAACTACTCCTTGTTCACCTCAGAGCTCCTCAGTGACCAGGCACATTGTTGGTGAGCAGCAATTTTTTAAAAGAAATCTTGTTCTCTGAACAGTAGGTCTCAACAATGGGCTTAAAATACTCAGTAAATCATTCTATAAATAGATGTGCTGTCAGCCGGGTGCGGTGGCTCAAGCCTGTAATCCCAGCACTTTGGGAGGCCGAGGCGGGTGGATCACGAGGTCAAGAGATCGAGACCATCCTGGTCAACATGGTGAAACCCCGT
>NW_016107606.1:3693397-3702679 GCF_001604975.1 Cebus imitator
AAAAAAAAAAAAAAAAAAAGAAAAAAAGAAAAATAGATGTGCTGTCATCCAGGCTTAGTTGTTCCCAGAGCACAGACAGAGTAGATTTAGCATCATTCTTAAGGGCCCTAATATCTTTGGAATGGTAATTAAGCACTGGCTTAAACTTAAAGTCACCAGCTACATTATCCCCTAGCAAGAGAGTCAGCCCGTCCTTTGAAACCAGGCATTGAATTACTTTCGCCTGTTGCTATGAAAGTACTATGGCATCTTATTTGAATCTAGTGCTGTTTCATCTACACTGAAAACATGTTTAGTGTAGCCACCTTCATCAGTTATCTTAGCTAAATCTTCTGGATAACTTTTGGCAGCTTCTATTTCAGCATTTGGTGTTTCACTTTGCGCTTTTATGTTACGGAGATGGCTTCTTTTCTTAAAACGGCTTCCTCAGTCAACCTTGGTAGGATTGAAGAGAGTTAGGGCCTTGCTGTGGTAATCCAAGGCTTTGGCATAAGGGTATGTTGTGGCTGGTTTGATCTCCTATCCAGACACCTAGAACTTTCTCCATATAAGCAAGAAGACTGTTTTGCCTTCTTATTCACGTGTTCATTGAAGTAGCACTTTTAATTTTGTTATTTTAAAGTCTGGCTCTTCCTTTTACTTGAACACTAAAAGGACATTACAAGATTTACTTGACCTAATTTCAATTTTAGGGAATAGGGAAGCCTCAGGGAATAGGGAAGCCTGAGGAGAGGGAGAGATACAGGGAATGGCTGGTCGAGGAGCAGTCAGAACATGCACAGCACTTACCGATTCAGTTAGCTGTCTTACGCGGGTGCACTTCTTGGCACCCCAAAACAACTACAGTAGTAACAATAGTAACTTCACAGATCATTGATTACAGATCACCATAACAGATATAATAATGAAAAGGTTTGAAATATGAGAATTACCAAAATATGACACACAGACACGAAACGAGCACATGCTATTGGAAAAATGGTGCCAACAGACTTGCTCAGTGCAGGATTACCACACATCTTCAATTTGTAAAAACCACAATATCTGTAAAGCACAAAAAAGCAAAGCACAACAAAATGAAGTCCGCCTGTGTAAGAATTTGAATTGGGCATGAATTTTATCCTTTCTGTGCTGGGCTCTCTTGATTTGCCTTTTGCTCAGAGAAAAGCTACAGTTAGCAGCATGCCTTAGTTTCCTGCCTCACAGGAGGAAATGTATTAGGATTCAGTTGTATGCAATTTGGTTCATCTTAACAGAGAAGAAAGTCCCAGTGGAGCTATTCCATTGAATCCATGCCCGAGTGATCTTAAGGACATGAAAACAAACAGCATTCCTGGTTTTGCTCAGAGTAAACTGCCTGGTTTACACTCAGTATCTCCAAAGAGAAATTATGCATAACAAATCAACTGGGTTATTATGATATGCTACTTGGCAGAGAAATTAGTATTTATCAACTGAATCCAGTAGCAAGCACCAATCCCTGTTTCTAAACATTCTTGTCTAAGCACGAGCAGCTTTGAACTCTTCTCTTTGCCATGGGATCTAGTCTAATAGAAGGGTCCCTAATAGTTAGGGACATGTGGACATGTTCAGGCTGAGTGAAGGTTCCACATGTGCTATAGGTGGAAACAAGGAAACCTCATTGATTACTGTCCAGATCGGGGAGACAGAATTTGACAGCCAGTGGAAAGTGTGGCAGATAGACTAGTTTGGCAGATGACCCTGTTTGGATACAAGGAAGCTGCTGTAGCGTCTGAGCACCCAACCTGACTCTACACAGCAGGCAGAAAAATTTGTGGGTGTGTGAGTGTGCATGTGTTTAGGAGCCTG
Organism: Cebus imitator; assembly: GCF_001604975.1. Classification (NCBI taxonomy): domain Eukaryota; kingdom Metazoa; phylum Chordata; class Mammalia; order Primates; family Cebidae; genus Cebus; species Cebus imitator. The sequence goes on from NW_016107606.1 coordinate 3,695,228, forward strand.
AGCTGTACTGAAGGCTGTTGCTTCTCTGTCATCAGCACAAACGGCAAAAGGTAAATTTTTCAGTCACTAAAAACTTGTTGATTCTACCGTACTGTTCTGCCCTTTTATGTTCCACTGACCACACTCTGGCTTCAGAGCCCATCTACCCAAGCATTGTAGAAATGTTAATGTTTGTTCAGTGAATAAATGGCCTCTTTCCCATAATGAGGGACTAACTTTCTGTCAGAACCACCCCTGTGGTCTCCCCTTCTGGTTCTTTCTTCATTTTGCCACAGGATTACTAACCCAGAATGCTCAGTTCTCAAGCTGTCAGTGGCCTCCTATGGCACGGGCACCATAGGCTGATGAGCCTGGCAGGAGGCACCTGCCCGCCCCGCTTCAGCCCCATTGGACCCATGGCTCGCCTGCCTACCTCTGCATTGGACCCATGGCTCGCCTGCCTGCCTCTGTCCATTGGCTCACGCTGTTTTTGCTTGCACTGACACCACCTCTGTCTCAGATGGCTGCAGTCCTATGGCCTCTGGTGCCTGATTCAAGTGCAATCTCTTACACAAAGATAGACCAAATCGCCTCTTTCCTCCACTCCTTTCCTCTCTTCCTGCTCCAGCTGGAAGAAATCTTCCCCTTCCTGACTCTCAGAGCATTTTATAACTCAGCTACATATGAGTTGTTTTTGTATGTCTTGTCTTCCTTTTCAAATTCAAAACTTGTTTTGGTGTATAGACCATGCCACGTATCTTTGCATCTCCACCACACACAGCAAGTGCCACACATGTCATCAGTACATGTTGGTTGAATCAATCTCTGTCAGGTGACCTTAGGTCTTCTGTAATGCAGACTGTTTATTTGTGTGTCTTTTATTAGGTATCTGCTACCTGCCAGGTATTATATATATGTAGTCACATTTAGAAAGCAGAATTTTGCATTTTCTATTCTGTTCTGTAAGTGATGGTTGGTGAAATTATTGTGGAATATTATAAAGGCAGAGATACTGGAATTGAAGGAAAAAGAAAAATTATGTGTTAGTTTGGGTCATCCAAATAATAGAAGCCAAGATAGGATTAGAAGTACAAGAGATTTATTGGGGGAAACACCTGCAAGGGAAAATGGGGCTGGGAGCTGGAGGATGTTGGCAGAGCTGACAGACCCCTGTGGAGGAGGAAGGTGGGGAGGGAGGAAGCTTTCCACTGAAGTGTGATGCTGAGAAAGTTGCAGCAAAGCCATTGGGGAGCCACTGCTGCCCATCAAACGAGTCCCTGGTCAGCTCCTGGCATGCTCAGGTGTTGGATGGGAGCAGCACGTGGGAGGGGTGGCCTCTGCATGAATGTGCTAATGGATTTTAGAGTGCAGCCACTCTGGCCCTTGCATTTGGAGAAGCACATCTTCACGACTGCCACACCATAGAATCAACCAAGCTAAAAATTCAAAGGTAGCTTGTGGCAGACAGGCCCATTAGCCAGTTAGGCAAAGTGAGGGCCTGGGAAAGAGAATTCTTCCTTTTATTGGCAGTTTGAAGTCATATTTGCAGTCCTAGCTTGGAATGATCTTTCTGCACTAGAGGGAAACCTCCTTTAGTGCAAACCAGCCTAAAGCCAAACCGTTGCTGCCTGAGGACGCTGCCATCTCAAGCACAGTGACATAGCCAGCATCCTGGGCCTATTCCCATCCCCTAGAGCACTGTGGCATGTGGCCTCTCCTGAAAAGGCTTCCTTGTCCCACTGCAAGGTCAGAAAGCACACTTCAGTCTTTTGTGTCTGCCTCCCCGCTAGACTGTGAGCATCGCGCGTGGAAATTATTATTCTTTACATCCCATTGGCTCACATAATAGATGCCAAGTAAAATCTCCAGTTTGTACTTTAAATTGTTTTTCTGGCACTGGAGATGGGCTTGCAGTGATTCCCTCTATCCAGGTAGTGGCCCTGGGCTCAGTGGACCATCCAGGGTACCTGGACCACAGGCTTCTCCACCATTGGAGCTGCCCCTCCTCAGGAGTCTGATGTGAGTGGCTCTTGAGACACATTCTCACTTCACTCACTCCATGTCACAACAGCCAAGGATTTCCCAGTACCAGCATTTTATTGGGCCACTCTTAATGGTTCTCCCACCCCACCCCCATCCTCTTTTTCCAAACCCAGTACAAACTGCCAACCTTCTCGATTGGCGTTGCTAACTCAGGTTGCCCTGAGGCTGCCCTGTCTTTCTCTTGCTTGTTGTGAGCCCCTCCCTATACACCCGTCTGCCTGAGGCTGTGCTGCTCCCTTGTGCAGGCACCCAGGGTTTATGCCAGCGACACAAGCAGTAGCACTGAGTGTGTGTGTCCCAGGTTTAGGTTTGGGAAGCCAGCCTGGAGAATGGCTGTCCCAGATTCTGGGAGCTTTCTCAATTAAATGTTTTATCCCAAGATGGATTGGCCTTTCTCTGGACATGATGAGCCTCTTTGGGCTAGTTCTTAAGCCCAAGAGCAAAAGTTCTCAGCACGAGTTATTAGGAAGGCCTTTAAGGTGTAAAGGCCATGCGTCTTTTTTGCTGTTACCCAGGCCAGAGTGCAGCGGCATGATCACGGCTCACTGTAGCTCTGAACTCCTTGGGCTCGGGCAGTCCCCCTACCTCAGCCTGCACGTAGCTGTGACAACAGGTGTGTGCCACCACACCTAGCTAATTTCTAAATTTTTGTAGAGACAGGGTCTCCCAGTATTGCCCAGGCTGGTCTCAAACGTCTAGGCTCAAGTGATCCTCTTAATAACTCATGGTGAGAACTTTTGGTCTTGAACTCCTGTGCTCAAGTGATACTTCCACCTCAGCCTCCCAAAGTGCTGGGATTACAGGTGTGAGCCACTGCACCCAGCCAAGGCCATGCATCTTTAAGGTCTTTACCTGGGCTTTACTCTAAGATAGGAGGCTGCAGAGTGAGAAAAGCGGCTGAGAAGTGGGAAGGAGCCTGTACCTCTGGTGATTAGGGATTTCTCTTTTCATCTTCCCCCATTCTCACCTCCACTGGAAGCAGACCTGCAAGAAAAATTAAAGCAGTTTAGAAAGGGTCAAAACTGTTTATTCACCCATCCCAGCCAAAATTTTTTGGAACATACCTAGTTTCAGATGTTCCATTCCACTGCTCTGTAAATCCCTTTAGATTTCTGAAATGTTCTGGAAATTCCAACTTTTGACATACTAACTCCATAACCCTCTGATATCTTAAAAACTGCATCAGAACTGTTAGTTTTTTGTTTTTTAAAAAAAATTTTTTGTAGAGATAAGAGTCTCACCACATTGCTCGGGCTGGTCTTGAACTCCTGGGCTCACAACATCCTCTCACCCCAGCAAAGTGCTGGGATTACAGGCATGAGTCACCATGCTTGGCAAGAACTGTTGGTTATATACCATGACTTTTTCTTTTTTTTTAGACAGTCTCGCTCTGTTGCCCAGGCTGGAGTGCAGTGGTGTGATCTCAGCTCACTGCAACCTCCACTTCCTGGGTTGAAGCGATTGTCCTGCCTCAGCTGGGACTACAGGTACATGCCACCACGCTCAGCTAATTTTTGGATTTTTAGTAGAGATGGGGTTTCACCATATTGGCCAGGCTGGTCTTGAACTCCTGACCTCAAGTGATCCACGCACCTCGGCCTCCGTAAGTGCTGGGATTATAGGTGTGAGCCACTGTACCCAGCCTACATACGTCACCCGAGTCATAAGTAAATAAAGCCTGAAACTTGAGAAGAGGAGCCTGGACTATTAAAGTCCTATTGAGGTTGCTGCACAAATGAACAAGATCCCATTTCTAAGAAATTGTTAATTTGGTATAGAAGCTAAGGATTTGCTTAGGAAAGCAGGAAGCTCTTGAGTGTGAATCCAGGCTCAGTGGAAATTTGCCGAGTTAAACTAAATTTAGCAGGTGGCTGCTGTTCTAGAGAGAAGAGACTTGGAGGGACCTCTGCCCTCACTACCGGGCAGACCTGGCTTGGCACGATGCTGTGAGCACCACTGGAACAGCAGTTGGTTTTCCCTGCACTCACCCCAGAGGCCTGTGTCCTTTGATAGTACTGGCCACTTTGGACAGGAGGCTTTGATCTCCCAGAGAGAGCCGCAGGACTCCACTCTCATCTATGCAAGCACAGGCTTGGGGTGGATGGCATTGAAGTGACGGCACTGCTGAGTGGGGAACAGGGGCTGGGAACTCTCCTGGAAGCTTTCATTATATTAAAAGTAGGCATTTCCTTAACTGCAAAGAGATACTTTTATATTTTGTACTCAATGGTAAGGCAAGATTAATTGGTGCCTTCCTGCTTCTGTTCATTCCTGTATTCATTTGAGTCTTTGCTTTTATGTTACAGGTAAATTAAAAGATCTTGGGAACTTGGTACTCCGACCTTTTGGGCTCTCCACGGAAAATTTCCAGATCAAACAGGATTCCTCTACTGGCTCCTACTCCATCAATTTTGTTCAAAATCCAAATAATAACAGATAACAAAGATAACAATAGCTTTAAAAGCTGACTGGAAAATTGTGCGCTGCTTGCTGTTAGCAAGGGGAAAGGCCCTGCCAATGTTTAACTTTTCAAAGCATCTTATCCAGCAGAGCCTAGTGCTCCCTTTTCCCTCTTTTGTGATCAGGGTGAAATGTACTTCCTGATGTAATGAACCTAATTTGATTTCCATTTTAAGGTGATGTCTGTGCAGCTGGTCTCCCTGGTTCTGGCTGTCCTTTGTCCAGGAAGAGGCCCATTTGTCGAGGCTGACCTTCCTGAGTTACACAGACACACAGCCCACCAAAAGCCTCTCCTGAACCAAGCAGACCTGTTGGTTGGGAGACTGCCTAGACATGACTGATGGCAGGTTACTGCCTGCCTGCCTGCCCCTCCCTGATCACACAGCTAACGAGGCTGTCTCCAGCATTTCCTGATTTCCTCTGTGGTAATAAAAGCTTTCTGTGCTTAGGTCCGGGCTAGACTGTGAATTTTGTCACTAACGACAGCTAAGGCAGAAGCCTTCTCTGGCTTTGGGAGCAGTGTTGGTTTTAAGCAGGGTTACTGATTCCAAATTCCACAAATCTGCCCAGTTTTTGTTGCCATGAAGATTTATCTTGAAGAACCGTGCACAAAAATTCATAAAGTCCACCTTACAAGCTGTCTTGGGCCCCACCAGGTTTGTGTAGATAATTATAAATCTGTTTTTGACCAAATGTTAATTTTTTTACTTAAAATAGCTTCATTGAGGAATGGTAGTATATGAATCACAGAACACCACCATATTCTTTTAAACTACATGAACCCAGAGGCGTCAAATTTTAGAATATTTTTCTACTCATCGGTTGATGCTAGTTGAAAAGCTTGCAGCTGCTCTGGTTTGTATGTCAAAAGCACTGACATGTAAGTTTCATCTTGGAAGTAAATTACACAGTAATTCTGTAAGTGACATGCAGTAGCCAGTCATACTCCCAGTGTTAAGGGCTATGTGGTTCTGCTCTGTTCCTAAAAGCTTTTGGTCAAAGTGAACCTCAGAAGAAACTATGTTAAATCTGGCGTCCAATTTTCAAAAAAATGTGTGTGTGAAAGATCTCACAAGTTGTATGGAAACAGTGCAGAATGCTGGATGGCCTAGTAGTCAGTGTTCGGTGCTTCCTGTGCAGCCAGCATTACACTGGACAGTGGTTCTCAACTTTTTCTTTTTTTTTATGAGATGGGTTCTCACTCTGCCACTCAGGCTGGAGTGCAATGGTCCAATCTTGGCTCACTGCTTCTGCCTACCAGGCTCAAGCAGTTCTCCTGCCTCAGCCTCCAGAGTAGCTGGGATTACAGGCATGTGCCACCACACCTGGCTAATTTCTTGTATTTTTAGTACAGACAGGGTTTCACCATGTTATCCAGGCTGGTCTTGAACTCCTGACGTCAAGTTGATCCACCCACCTTAGCCTCTCAAAGTGCTGGGATTACAGGCATGAGCCACCATGCCCAAACTTTTATTTCAGGAGCCCTTCATAGTCTGGGAAAAAAAAAATTTAAGAGCGCTTCCATTTATGTGCATTCTGTCAATATTTAGTATATTAAAAATTAAGATAGAAAATATTACCGGGTGCGGTAGCTCACACCTGTAATCCTACACTTTGGGAGGCTGAGGTGGGTGGATCACCTGAGGTCAGGAGTTCAAGACTAGCCTGGCCATCATGGTGAAACCCCATCTTTTTATTTAAAAATACATATATATTAAGTATTTAATCCCTTTTAAAAATAACATGTTTCATGTTAATATAAATAATTTTATATTGGGCCAGGAATGATGGATAGTTTATGCCTGTAATCACAGCACTTTGGAAGGCCAACATGGGAGGATTGCTTGAAGCCAGAGTTCCAGACCAGCCTGAGCAACGTAGCAAGGTTCCGTCTCTGTAAAAAAAAGTTAAAAAAATTAGCTGGGCCTAGCGGCTTCATGCTACTTGGCAGGCTGAGGCAGAAGGACTGATTGCATGAGCCTAGGAGTTCAAGGCTGCAGTGAGCTATGATCACACTGCTGCACTTCATCCTGGGTGACAGAGCGAGACTTTGCCTCTTAAAAAAAAGTTTAGGCTGGGCATGGTGGCTCATGCCTGTAATCCCAGCACTTTGGGAGGCTGAGGCGAGTGGATCACAAAGTCAGGATATCGACACCATCCTGGCTAACACGGTGAAACCCCGTCTCTACTAAAAATTACAAAAAAGTAGCCAGGTATGGTGGCACACTCCTGTAGTCCCAGCTACTCAGGAGGCTGAGGTAAGAGAATCACCTGAGCCCAGGAGGCAGAGGTTGCAGTGAGCCAAGATTACACCACTGCACTCTAGCCTGGGCGACAGAGCAAGACTCCCTGTCTCAAAAAAAAAAAAAAGTTTTAATGAAATTTTTAAATTCTTTATGAAAAAATCTTCAGGCTGGGCGCGGTGGCTCACGCCTGTAATCCTAGCACTTCAGGAGGCCAAGGTGGATGGATCACCTGAGGTCAGGAGTTCCAAGACCAACCTGGCCATCATGGTGAAACCCCATCTTTTAAAAAAAGAAAGAAAGAAAAAAGAAAAAACTTCCAAATCAGACACATTTTATTGAGAAGAGTGACGTTTTTGCAAATCTCTTTAATGCATGACTTGATGGAGAACAAGAATCTCACATTTCCTTCTATATTCAGTTTATCATGAGATCACAGGTCATATCCTTGGAAAATTCTGTGCACTCCTTGACAGGATGATAGTGAAAAAAATAGTCCCATTAATTTTGTATTGTGAACATGGTTTTGACCAGATAGACACCTTGAAAGGGTCTCCAGAACCCCTACGGAGCCTTGGACTACATTTCGAGAACTGTCAGCTTGTGCCTTGAGTTCAATGGCTGAGACTAGGCCGGGTGCGGTGGCTCAAGCCTGTAATCCCAGCACTTTGGGAGGCCAAGGCGGGTGGATCATGAGGTCAAGAGATCGAGACCATCCTGGTCAACA
>NW_016107606.1:3703866-3713058 GCF_001604975.1 Cebus imitator
GGGTTCAGGCAATTCTCCTGCCTCAGCCTCCTGAGTAGCTGGGATTACAGGCACGCACCACCATGCCCAGCTAATTTTTTGTATTTTTAGTAGAGACGGGGTTCCACCATGTTGACCAGGATGGTCTCAATCTCTTGACCTCGTGATCCACCCGCCTCGGCCTCCCAAAGTGCTGGGATTACAGGCTTGAGCCACCGCGCCCGGCCTGTATTCTTATTCCAACAATATTGCAATGGATCAAAATAATTTTTGGAGACTGGGTGCAGTGACTCACGCTTGTAATCCCAGCACCTTGGGGACCGAGGCGGGTGGATCACCTGAGGTCAGGAGTTCGAAACCAGCCTGGCCAACATGGCAAAACCTCATCTCTACTAAAAATACAAAATTAGCCGGGTGTGGTGGTTGACACCTGTAATCCCAGCTACCTGGGAGGCCAAGGCAGGAGAATCACTTGAACCTGACAGGCAGAATTTGCAGGTAGCTGAGATCTTACCACTGCACTCCAGCATGAGTAACAGAGTAAGACCATCTGTTAAAAATAATAATATTTGATCTTTTAGAATTGCCCTGGAGACTCTGAGAAACATTTTTTAAAATATTATGATCTATTGTTTGTTGTCTGCCTCCTGAGTAGACCATGAGCTCATGGGAAGGGCCAAATTTATGCTATTAATAGCACCAGCAGCTGCCACTGTACTAGAGACTTAGTAAACTGGTATTAGAGGATATTCCACAAGAGGTGGTTTCAGTGTGAACAATCATTACTATTCAAAAGTCTTCTAATTCTGTGCCCTGTTAGTGCCTGTTTTTTCAAACATCTCCTTTGCTACCAATATCTGTTACCTCAAGATAAATAGAAACTAGTCATCTCCATAAATTCAAGACCCAGCAAGTAATTCACATGTCAGTTTAGGCTTGCTATTGTTTTTTCAGCCGGGCACAGTGGCTCAGGGCCTTTGATCCTAGCACTTTGGGAGGCCAAGGCTGGCGGATTGCTTTAGCTCAGGAGTTCGAGACCAGCCTGGGCAACATGATGAAATCCCATCTCTACAAAAAATATATATAAAACGAGCTGGGTGTGGTTGTGTGCGCCTGTAGTACCAGCTGCTTGAGAGGCTGAGTTGGGAGGATTGTTTGAGCCTGTGCGGTCAAAGCTGCAGTGAACTGAGATCATGCCACTATAATCTAGCCTGAGTGACAAAGAGACCAACCTGTCTCAAAAAAAAAAAGGCTTACTTGCTGTGTTTCACATTCCAAACAATGCAGTGGGAGACACAGGCAACAGGTTGATGTCACCAAATCTTATCTGTGACTTACCCAGTATTGCCCAAAGTGGCCACCTCACCCTGGAGTTTCTGGCCGTAGTTACTCAAGTAAAGTTTCTGCAGTAGTGTTATTTCATTAACAGTGCAGTTCTGGCAGATTTGGAGGGCTCAGCTAGGGTTTCTCAACAGTAAATCCAGTAATTATACCCATGAGGCTCAAAACAACATTCTGTAGGCTGGACGTAGTGGCTCACACCTGTAATCCTACCACTTTGGGAGGCTGAAGCAGGAAAATCACTCGAGGCCAGGAGTTCAAGACCTTAGCCTAGTCAACATACTGAAACTTCATATCTACCAAAAAATGTTTTAAAACTAAGCCAGGGGCATGGTGGCTCATGCCTCTAATCCCAGCACTTTGGGAGGCCGAGGTGGGTGGAACAGGACAGGAGGTCAGGAGTTCGAGACCAGCCTGACCAATACAGTGAAACCCTGTCTCTACTAAAAATACAAAAGCCGGGCATGGTGGCACACACCTGTAGCCACAACTACTTGGGAGGCTGAGGGAGGAGAATCGCTTGAACCTGGGAGGCAGAGGTTGCAGTGAGCCAAGATTGCGCCACTGCACTCCAGCCTGGGTGACAGAGTGAGACTCTTGTCTCAAAAAATAATACAAATCTAAGCCAGGCATGGTGGCACATGATTGAAGCCCCAGCTAGGTGGGAGGCTGAGGGAGGAGGATCAGTTGAGCCCAGGAGTTTGAGGCTACAGTGAGCTATGATTGAGCCACCACACTCCAGCCTGGGCAACAGAGAAAGACCCTGTCTCTGAAAGGAAAAAAAAAAAAAGAAACATGACTTTCCATGTGTGCTTCCCTTCCATCACAAGCACTACAGCCAGTTTGTTGTGGTTGGTGTTTTTTATGCTTGCCCCATTCCCTGCAAAACACACATCTTCTCACTTTACAAATAACTGTGCTTAAGTAGACAGTGTTATACCATATCTAGATGTGGAGGCTGGGGAGTGGCTGAGCCTACTTAGTTAATGATCTTTAGGAACATCGTGGCTCTGGGCATACATCTGAGCTTCAGCAAAATGACAAGACCTCATACACTGGCCTTCAGAGCTGCTTGGGTATAGCCAAACACATGAATGTTTGCGTCATCCATAAATGCTGAGAGTTGCAGTTCCTACATTTTATGTAACCGAAGGTAGGGGAGTACTTTAAGAAATGTTGCTGGCCAGGGGCAGTGGCTTACGCCTGTAATTCCAGTATTTTGGGAGGAGGCCAACATGGGCGAATCACTTTAGCCCAGGAGTTCGAGACCAGCCTGGGCAACGTGGCAAAACCCCATCGTTAGTAAAAATACAAAAAATTAGCTGGGCATGGTGGCACACACCTGTAGTCCCAGCTACTTAGGAGGCTGAGGCGGGAGGATCGCCGGAGCCCAGAAAGTCAAGGCTGCCGTGAGCCAAGATGGCACCACTACATTCCAGGTCTCACTCCTGGGATTGAGGCCCTGACTCAAAAAGAAAAAGAGATGTTGCTGGGCTTAGTATTTATTTCTGATGCTCCTTCAGTCTCTGAACTGGCCTCTAAGACTACTGGTGACATTTCCCTCCGTTTTCAAGCTAGAATCTAAGTTGGTGCAGGAAGACCAGAAGCAGGAGCCTTTTGGAGGCATTTTACGGCCTGAATAGATAGTGGGATGAGAAGCTGGCAGCAAGCGTCAGATGTAAACCTAATTTGAAGACATATTTTTGCAAGGGTAGTCTGATCCCAAGAACTAAGCAGGCCTGCAAATCATTTTATCACCAGTTCTGCAAAACTTGGGATGTCAAAGGGAAAGGCTATAAGAGACCCAAGAGGATGGTTGTTAAGACAGCTGTGGAAGTTAATGGCTGCTTTAAGGGAAGAGTCCAATAATCCCCCAAGGCCAAAGGGCAAATCTGAGACACCACATAGGATGGGAAATACCTTGACAAGCCCTCATCCGTTTCTTCTGCTTGTTATCTGTGCGCACTCCAAGCTTGCCCTTGGCATAAGAGGCAAGGCTAGAGCTGTTGGTGCTCAGCTGTAGCCTTATGAGCTTCCAGCCTGTGGTCGCTGCCAGCTGGATTGTATGTTGCTTTCTGTGATCACCTTCCTTCATTACCGAGCCGTTCCTCTCCCTCTCCCCATCCCTCCCCTTAAGAAATACAGGAGGGATGAGGCTAGGGAAGGGAAACTCCTCCTATCTGTAGATACTGTGTACTTGATCCACACAATCCTAGTCAAATCTTGAAGTGATTTCCGTTAGGGATTATTTCCAGCCTGCTAACTTGGTACTTGGTAGTAACAAGCTTAGTAATTCCACCACCTAGATATCCTTTAAAAAAGTTGGCCGGGCGCGGTGGCTCAAGCCTGTAATCCCAGCACTTTGGGAGGCCGAGGCGGGTGGATCATGAGGTCAAGAGATCGAGACCATCCTGGTCAACATGGTGAAACCCCGTCTCTACTAAAAATACAAAAAATTAGCTGGGCATGGTGGCACGTGCCTGTAATCCCAGCTACTAAGGAGGCTGAGGCAGGAGAATTGCCTGAACCCAGGAGGCGGAGGTTGCGGTGAGCCGAGATCGCGCCATTGCACTCCAGCCTGGGTAACAAGAGCGAAACTCCGTCTCAAAAAAAAAAAAAAAAAAAGTATGTGCGCATTCCACCAGAAGTGGCTGAAAAGTCTGTTCCTTCAGTGAACTGCACGATTAAAAGCTGTATAGAGAAAGGAAGCTAACATTTGCCATCACTTCCTCCTGCTGTGTGCAGAGCTGTCCTGACCCCACACTAGACCAGATCCATTAATGCTTCTGAAAATGAAAAATGGATTCCTCTGCTTGCACATATACTAAAATTCCTGTGCTTGCACATTTAGTATATGTGCAGCACATATACTAAAATTGGAATGATACAGAGAAGATTAGCATGGACTCTGAAAAAAGTCAACTTAAAAAAAACTGGATTACTTGCTACCAGCCAGCCCAAGAGGAAGGGCAAAAATAACGTTAGGGGCCGGGCGCAGTGGCTCAAGCCTGTAATCCCAGCACTTTGGGAGGCCGAGGTGGGTGGATCACGAGGTCAAGAGATCGAGACCATCCTGGTCAACATGGTGAAACCCCGTCTCTACTAAAAATACAAAAAATTAGCTGGGCATGGTGGCGCGTGCCTGTAATCCCAGCTACTCAGGAGGCTGAGGCAGGAGAATTGCCTGAACCCAGGAGGCGGAGGTTGCGGTGAGCCGAGATCGCGCCATTGCACTCCAGCCTGGGTAACAAGAGCGAAACTCCGTCTCAAAAAAAAAAAAAAAAAAAAAAAAAAAATAACGTTAGGGCATGAGAACGACTGCTCACAACCCTTCAAGGAGCCATTTATGATGAGCTGAGCATGGTGGCTCATGCCTGTAAACACAGCATTTTCGGAGGGAGAGGTGGGAGGATCGCTTGAGGCCAAGAGTTTAGAACCACCTGGATAACATAAGGAAACCCCATCACTACAAAATAAAAATTTTTTAAGTTAGCTGGGGGTTGCAGCACACACCTGTAGTTCCAGCTACTTAGGAGGCTGAGGCAGGAAGACCACTTGACCCACAAGGCTGAGGCTACAGTGAGCCATGGCTGCACCACTGCACTCCAGCCTGGGTAACAGAGCAAGACCCTGTCTTAAAATTAGTGGCCAGGCACAGTGGCTCATGCCTGTAATCCCAGCTACTCAAGAGGCCAAGGCAGGAGAATCGCTGGAACTGGGAGGTGGAGGCCACAGTGAGCTGAGATTGTGCCACTGCACTTCAGTCTGGGTGACAAAGCAAAACTCTGTCTCAATAAATAAATAGGTCAGGCTCAGTGGCTCATGCCTGTAATCCCAGCTACTCAAGAGGCCAAGGCAGGAGAATCGCTGGAACTGGGAGGTGGAGGCCACAGTGAGCTGAGATTGTGCCACTGCACTTCAGTCTGGGTGACAAAGCAAAACTCTGTCTCAATAAATAAATAGGTCAGGCTCAGTGGCTCATGCCTGTAATCCCAGCACTTTGGGAAAGCAAGGCGGCAGATCACCTGAGGTCAGGAGTTCGAGACCTGCCTTGCCAACCTGGTGAGACCCTGTCTCTAAAATACAAAAATTAGCCCTGCGTGATGGCAGGCTCCTGTGATCCCAACTACTTGGGAGACTGAAGTGGGAGAATCAGTTGAACCCACTAGGCAGAGGTTGCAGTGAGCCGAGATCACGCCATTACACTCCAGCCTGTGCGATAGAGCGAGACTCCATCTCAAAAAAACAAAGCAAAAATTAGTTTACGAAAATGACGGAGAGGGCTGGGCACACTGACTCATGCCTGTAATCCCAGCACTTTAGGAGGCTGAAGCGGGAGGACTGCTGAAGTCCAGGAATTCAAGACCAGCCTGGGCAACATGGTGAGACACTCATCTCTACCAAAAAAAAAAAATTTTTTTTAATTAGCCAGGCCTGGTAGTGTGCCTGTCTATGGTCCCAGCTATTCAGGAAGTTGAGGTCAGAGGATCGCCTGAGACCTGGAGGTCAAGGCTGCAGTGAGCCAGGACTGCTCTGCAGCCTGATTGGACTGGATTCTGAATTAGCATCAGAGGCTGGGGATTATGGTTTCAGCTTATGCTGCAGAAGCTTGTCTGGCCCACCTTATTTCCTACAGGTGTTAAGAAAGCTGCATCTAGATATGTGAAGGGTCACATCCATCTTTGTCTTCTGTAAGGCTGCTGTCTTACTAAAGGCCCTGGCTGTGCTTTTCTGGCCATTGACATGTCAGGCTCCTCTTTTACCTCAAGGCACTTCACAATGATGTTATAGTTCAACTTATTTACAAGATCACCCAAATTGTGAGCTATCTACACAGGATCCAGAGGACTTAGACACTGACCTTAAACAAAACTCAGAAACAGTGGATTATATCCCAATTAACAAAAACAAAAATTCCTGGCCAGGTGAGGTGGCTCACGCCTGTAATCCCAGCACTTTGGGAGGCCGGGGCGGGTGGATCACAAGGTCAGGAGTTCGAGACCAGTCTGACCAACATGGTGAAACCCTGTAAAATATAAAAATATAAAAATTAGCTGGGTGTGGTGGTGCATGCCTATAATCCCAGCTACTCAGGAGGCTGAGGCAGGAGAATCATTGGAACTCAGTAGCCAGAGGTTGCAGTGAGCTGAGATCGTGCCACTGCATTCCAGCCTGGGTGACAGAGTGAGACTATGTCTCAAAAAAAAAAAAAAAAAATTCCTGACATCTCCCCAGAGGCTTTGGACTTGGCTGAGTAGGAACTGAAGAGCTTGATGAGATGGATTTCTACACACCATTTTGCCAGTGAGGCTACTGTGTGACCTTGCTATCAAAAGTCATTGACAGAACTGATATTAGAATCCATGTCTCCTACCTCTAGACTAGGGCAGTTTATTAGTATAAAAACATCTTTAACATCACCAATCCCCTTTCCCTCCTTTAGAAAGCTACTTCTACAAACTTGCCTCAGAAGGAAATGATGAAAGGGCTAACCCTGAAAGTACTCTCAATTCTTTTTTTTTTTTTTTTTTTTTAAAAAAGATGGTGTTTCACCATGTTGGTCAGGCTGGTCTTGAACTCCCGACCTCAGGTGATCCGCCCGCCTTGGCCTCCAAAGTGCTTGGATTACAGGCATGAGCCACCACGCCCGGCCTGTACTCTTAATTCTTGAAGACAATGACTTCCCACTGTGTTTGGCCAACTCTCTCTCTCTTGTTCTGGCACACTTTTCCTGAATTGCGCTCTCCACCCCAAGCTCACTACCTTCTTGGTAGCAAAGCAAAGGAATTGTTAAGGCTATGAAATTTCATTCCAAGGCAGGCACAGTGGTTCACTCCTGTAATCACAGCACTTTGGGAGGCTGAGGTGGGTGGATCACTTGAGATCAGGAGTTCAAGACTAGCCTGGCCAACATGGAGAAACCCCATCTCTACTAAAAATACAAAACTTAGCCAGACACCTGTAATCCCAGCCACTGGGGAGGCTAAGACAGTAGAAGTGCTTGAACCCAGGAGTACTTCTCCTTGCTGGGTGATACAGCAAGACTCTGTCTAAAAAAAAAAAAAGAGAGAAAAAGAAAAAGAAAAGAAATTTCATTCCAATTAAGCAAAGATTTGGCAGCATGCTAATCACTAGAGAAAAAGATGCTTAAAAACAACATATTCTGGCCAGGCGTGGTGGCTCACACCTGTAATCCCAGCACTTTGGGAGGCCAAGGTGGGTGGATCACCTGAGGTCAGGAGTTCAAGACGAGGCTGACGTAGAGAAACCCCTTCTCTACTAAAAATACGAAATTAGCCAGGTGTGGTGGCACATGCATGCCTGTAATCCCAGCTATTCAGGAGGCTGAGGCAAGAGACTCACTTGAACCCAGGAGGTGGAGGTTACAGTGAGCCAAAATTGTGCTCCAGCCTGGGCAACAAGAGCAAAACTCTATCTCAAAAAATAAATACATAAATTTTTAAATTCAAATAATGTCTTATTCTGAGAAAAGAATCATGGCCAGGTGCAGTGGCTCATGCCTATAATCCCAGCACTTTGAAAAGCCGAGGCAGGAGGACTGCTTGAGCCCAGGAGTTTGAGACCAGACTGGGCAACATAGTGAGACCTCGTCTCTATTTTTTTTATTTGAAAAAAAAAAAAAAAAAAAAAAATTGAGAAGTGGGTCACCGTCTTTGGAAGTCTGAGCTGCAGACCCTGACTCAAGGACGGATGAATGAATGCATTTTCACACCATGGCATTGTTACAAGTGGGCTAGGGATGGCAGTTGGCTGCTTTCAGAGGGCAAAATGCAAACAATCAACTCCATCTTTCTCTTTTATTCAATTAAGATTTTACAACAGAGGTTCTAAGCTTACACACTTGTGGATAATTAACATGGTTAAGAGAGAGGTTTTACGAATGATAAAAGCTTTAAGTTCCAGGCCAGAATAAATTCTATAAACAGGTAATTCCCTTTTGGAGAGGCCACTCAGCACAAAATTTGCATGAGTAAATAGAGTGGAGACAAATGGGTGTGGGATAAGGCCTTTGATTTTCTCTGTCTCTCCCTGTCTTAACATAATGGACTGGCCAGCTGCCTTTGGCCTGCCCCAATAAAACCTTTCGGCCTTCCAAAAGGTTTGAGACAAATCTATAACTTTCCCTAAATATTTTCCGTAATATTTTGCCACCACCCTCGGTGAATAGCAACAAAAAATCTTTACTTGAAAGAGAAAAAAATGAACTTACTCTTTTTGAGACAGTTTCACTCTTGTTGCCCAGGAGGGTGCGTTCTCAGCTCACCGCAACCTCCGCCTCCTTGGTTCAAGGGATTCTCCTGCCTCAGCCTCCTAGCTGGGTTTACAGGCATGTGCCACCACACTCGGCTAATATTTTTTTTTGTAGGTTTCACCATGTTCGTCAGGCTGGTCTCAAGACTCCTGACCTCAGGTGATCCACCTGCCTCAGCCTCCCAAAGTGCTGGGATTACAGGCGTGAGCCACCACGGCCTAATTTTGTATTTTTAGTAGAGACAGGGTTTCTCCATGTTGGTCAGGCTGGTCTCGAACTCCTGACCTCAGGTGATCCACGTGCCTCGGCCTCAGTGCTGAGATTACAGGCGTGAGCCGCCGCACCTGGCATGAACTTACACTTTCTTATGTAAAGGCCAGCATCAGTATAATTTTCGGTTGCATCTATGGGTTGCATCACTCTCGTTCTCTGCATCTTGTAGGATTTGTGTCTATAAATATTCTGATACATGTATACATGACCAGGATCAGTATGAATCTCATGTAGGCCTTCTCAGATAAGAGCACATGGCTTGTTAATCTTCCCTGTCCTCTCTGTTCCATTTGTTCTTTTTTTTTTTTTTGAAACAGTCTCGCTCT
>NW_016107606.1:3713666-3716359 GCF_001604975.1 Cebus imitator
ATTCCTGCGGTCTCTTTTTTACACTCATTTAGATAAACTGAAATGGGAGAACGTTTGAGATTAAAGCCTTCATGTACTCTGGAATAACAGGCAGCCAAAGGATTACTTTGCTGAAACAGAAAAAAAAGTACATTGACCTAAGTTTCTGGGTCAGTCCTGTGAACTGTCTGTAGGTTTTAAAAGGCTAACTTTTTCCTGATAACCTAGTGTTTCTGATTTTTAGATCAAACCCTTGACCTTTCATTGCACGTGCTGGGCTCTTAAAGAAGCAGCCATTTATCCATAAGAACAGGATACCTTAAAATTAAAACAAAAGAAAACAAAATAAACTCAGCAGTAGATATTTAATTACATCCAACTCTGAAGGGCAGGTTGCTTGTATGGAAAAGCAGTTAATGTGGCAGGTCACAGTGGCTCATGCCTGTAATCCCAGCACTTTAGGAGGCCAAGGCGGGCAGATCACGAGGTCAGGAGATCAAGACCATCCTGGCTACCACAGCTAAACCCTGTCTCTACTAAAAATACAAAATATTAGCCAGGCGTGGTGGTACACATCTGTAGTCCCAGCTACTCGGGAGGCTGAGGTAGGAGAATCACTTGAACCAATGAGGCAGACGTTACAGTGAGCTAAGATCATGCCACTGCACTCCAGCCTGGGCAACAGAGCAAGACTCCATCTCAAAAAAAAAAAAAAAAAGTTATGTTTGTGTGCAGGGTCCTAATTAAACCGTTCACCTTTCCTCTATCCTTGGACATAAGGAGGTCCCATAAAATCTCTTAGTGATTAGAAACCTACAGGCTGTTCTCCTTAGGAAGCACTGCTACTCAAAACAGCTCCCTAAAGTATAACTAGTGATTGAATTGTAATAGTTAAAAAAAAAAAAAAAAATTAAATAAAAAAAAAAAAAAAAAAAAAAAAAAAAAAAATCTTTAAAATCTAACTCCTAAAAAGTAAACATGGTTTTTAAATAACTAATTTTTTAAAAAATCAAAGACTTTATTGGATAAAGGTTACACAACATTCTTTAACATTTAAAACTCTGAGCATACTTCAGATGAGAAACAATTTTTATCATTCAAGTCTACAAAACAAAATAGGCTTATGAAGATTGAAATACAGACACAAGGTAGCATGAAGCAAAGCTTAAATATTAAGCAACTAAAGCAATGAAAGTGAAATAGCAACATGGTAGGTCTAGATTTTAAATACCACCAAGTTTCATTTTTTTAAAAATGAAAATTTGGTTTGTAACAAAACAGCTTTGAGAATACGCCATGAGAAAAAACAATTTATATACTTAAAACCTGATCCTCCCAATTCTTTTGCTTTATATTATTACTTCTTGGTCATTTCCATCACTCTACACACATAAAGAATTCTAAAGCTTAATTAAAAATCTTGATTATACAATTCAGATAATTCCACCATGGCTTGGGAGTTATTAGGTTCTTGAAGTAAGCCTGAAAGGTACTGCTGGTGTTACGTATCTGAAAGAACAAGACTGACCCAAACCAAAGCTCTAGGCCACATAGAGTAGGGCACCTCTATAGTATAGTTCATGTCATCTTTAGAATTCCCTGCTGCTACAGTTCCTGAGCTGACTTTTTCTGATCTGACAAAATATATGACTCCATAATATGGAATTTTCCAAACAGACAATTGTAGAATGCAATCAAAACTTTATATTATTTGCAGTATAATTAGAATTTGCATTAAGCTCATTAGAAACAAGACTGCCTGTCTTTTCTTCAAGTTGTAAAACAAATCATAGGCATATTAAACGTTTTAAAACTCACCCAGAACCTTTTGTTAATCCTGAGCCCAGGGTTAATAGGTAATTCCAAACTTATATAGTAACATTATGGAAAGTTTGACTACTTGAGCCAAGTGCTCAGTTATCTGTTACGCTGCTTCATATGAATTTTACGGTTTTCTATTTTTTGGCATATTTTCCCTTTTTTTTGTAATAATCAATATGAATTATCTTTCTGGTTTAAAAAATAAATCAGTATTGCCACTAAAAAACTTCAGTTTTATTATTAAAAGTACGGCATCATCAAATATAAAATGCCTTAAAAATGTAGTACTAACAGGTCCATCTGGTTTTCTCATGTTTTCTCCATTCATTAAAAAAGAAAAATTAAGGTTTTTTTATAATATTTACCAAAGACAAGAAAAAAATTATAGTCTCTATTAGTAAGAATTCATGCTCCATGCATGAAAAGTTTGACACTGTTTTAAAGGATCCTGTTCCTGCCACTTGTCCCCCAGGGCCAAGTCCTACTGACACCTGTTAGAATTTCTTGCACTTAGGAGGGGCTCTCTGTAGAGAGAGGTCCACATCAAAATTTAGACGACGTCACCTTTTTTGAACTAGATAAAACCAGTAAGGATACAGACAATAATAAAAGGCTTTCCAGCTCAGCAGAATTAAGAACTAGCTCTTGGAGTATATATTTGCACTCCAAGATCAACACTAACCTATCCACTTTGAGTCAAAATTTGAAAGATAAGAATGTTGGCCGGGCGCGGTGGCTCAAGCCTGTAATCCCAGCACTTTGGGAGGCCGAGGCGGGTGGATCACGAGGTCAACAGATCGAGACCATCCTGGTCAACATGGTGAAACCCCGTCTCTACTAAAAATACAAAAAAAAACATTAGCTGGGCATGGTGGCGCGTGCCTGTAATCCCA
>NW_016107606.1:3716499-3725074 GCF_001604975.1 Cebus imitator
AAAAAAAAAAAAAAAAAAAAAAAAAAAAAAAAAAAAGATAAGAATGTAATTATGAAAATGTGCACAAAATGTTAAATACTAGTGGCAAATAAATATATCTTAATATGTTCTAACAAGCAAACATATATTCAAGATAATACAGCCCTGCTTTATTAAAGAAAGAAAAGATCCAAATTTTGCTTGTGGGTGGGGCGGGGCACTTTGCCATCCTTTCAGCAGGATGTTACTTTCTGTTGTTTCTACTGGCACCCTGAAGGAAACACTGGCCTTGGCATCTGTGACTATTGCTGTTTTATAGGAGAGCCATTTTAGAAATACCTTTGCTCATATCTGAACTAATTAACCTAAACCTTGGAGAAAGCACAGTTTAAGTATGAAAAACAATTCAGCATTTCTGCATCATCCCATGCCTTTTAGGCCTGTCCAAACTGTACTCATAAGAACTTCACATTCAAAAGAAGTTACTATCAGTGTTTCTTCAAATATAAAATTCAAGTGAGCTCTTGTATGTGTATTTCACATCATTTTTCTCCTCATCTCATGCATAATTTATTGCAATAGTTTATTTTTTATAAAATATTCCCTAATACCTTTTCTTCGGTTTAATATAGCACAATTTGCAAGTGCCCCTTTATAGACTGTTGTTTTTAACCACTGCCTTAACATTTACTTCTTAGTGCAGCTTTAAAAACTCCAATTTCATTCAGTCCTGATGCTCTGGTGTTCTCTGTGTCATTGTGGTACAGGTCCATGAAACCAGCAGCCTGCTAATGTCTTTGTGCTGAAATATAGTAAAGAAAAGGAAGAAAATGTAGTTAAGCACAAGCAATTATATGAGGAAAATGATGTCCTTGTTGTTTAAATTAAGCCCTATATAGACTGTGGGATCACACCTGATTTTTTCTTTTAAATTGGTTAAACCTGACCAATGTTGTTTTAGGAAAACAACTAACTGCCACTCTAAACCAGCAGAAATATTCATGTTATTTCTAAAGTATTATCAGGTCAGTTTCCAACACAAGTAATATGGCTGTCATCTTTACATAATCAATGTGCACTTGAATGTTTTTTTAAAATACTTTATTTGCCTAATGACAAGGGAATTTTAACTTTGTTCATTATATTGTCATTTCACAGTATAATACTGAGAGTCAGCTGAGTTGCTGGGGACTGCTATGAAGCACCAACAGCTTTCTACTAGCACAGACTAGCCTACAGTTTTAAGGAGCAAATTTATATACAGAGCCAAGCTATGTACAAATCAGCAGCAGGACACACTGTCCACATATTTGCAAAGAGCAAAAAAAGAAGGGAGTGGAGGGTGCCTCCTCAGAAGTAGACACAGCATATCAGAAGGTATCAAGAGCACCATTTTGATACTAGAAGACAATACACGTACACTGGTTAGACTGACCAGTATCCCATGTTACGCCAGTAAACCTGATTATCAGCAGAGGCCTCTTCACCATACCTCCAACAAGAAGGACAGCAAGCGCAGTATTTATAAAGGGCAAGGCTTGTAAAAATAACTGCTAAATAGCATGACCAGAATGCCCAACACTACCAACCTCCCTCTAATACTACAAAGTAGAAAGAAGCCCACTGAAACCCTCCACAGTCCCTGGTTATGCCTCTCAAACCTGGAAATCCAAGTACCAATGTGAATTTGAATTCCAAAAGAGATGATCCGTGGAAAGAAAGATGAATTTTTTTGGTCAAATCCATTTTTAAAACAAAAATGGTATTTCAGTGGAGTAATAACAGACACAACAAACACAATGCAACAAGGAAAACAGAAAAACCACCCGTCCTTCCCATTCTTTAACTTCCAAACATTTCACAGGAGGTATCTTTCCCAGGATTTGACAGAACTGACTTGATTCTATGTTGCCTTCTGGTGTTGTCATGCTTCATTCGCTTACTAGATCAAGGCCTACAAAATAAATTTCACAGGGTATTCTATCATTTTTCCCCTCAAGCAATGAAAAGTGACCTCTAGGTATAAATACTACACACATCAAGATGAAAGGTGAATGTAGTCCTTGCCTCTGGGAAAAAAAAAAAAAATGATTTACACTGTCTTAAAATTTGACATTGAGCTCAGTTTTTATTTCCTAAAACTAAGATACTGTACTAATATGATTGCAATACTAATAGATTTAGGCTTACACAGAACTAGGGGAGCAAATGTTCCTATTTTATAAACTGAAAGAAAAAAGGTAAATAGCCAATCCCATGTACAATTCCATTTCCTTTAATTTATGACTGTCAGTATTTGGCTTCAATTTTAGTGCGGCCTATTCAAGTTCAGTTGAAGTCTAGGGCAGGAAAGGCAAGGAGTTAAGCAGATCTTACTATTCCTATGAGAGGTGCAGAAAAATAAAAAACAATATTCCCTCAAGAGATCATCTTAACAGTAGCTATCACTCCTTATAAGTGTAAATAAGTGTCCAAAATCCCAGCTGCAATCTCTAACTCAAAATTTGCCATTCTGACCCAGCTTGCAAATTACAGCTTCCATCCAACTATACAGCTCTTCACTAGCTGTACAAATACCAGAGTGTTAAACATCCTTACTTTGAGGAAGCAATAAAAGTCCTAAGTTTCAAAGCAGCACAAACACACACATAGAAATCCCTGAACTTTTGCTGCCCTATAAGGGCCCAAAATAAGCCTTTTAGGCATTATCCAAGGAGTTACTAATAAATGTACTTAGAGAAATAGACTACATTTCAGCACTATCTTTTACCACCCTCTGGAATTTTGACTTGCTTTATGTAAATGATAATGGTTTTGAGACTAATTCACTAAGAATATATATACATATATCTGTTCATATATATATTCTTATATATACAGTAAGAAGTAATGACTAAGAAGTTTAATGAATATAAAAGTGACAAAAAAAAGACTGAGATAGTGAAAAGATAAAAGAAATCCAGTATATTTGACTTTCCATGGAGACTTAGTTGCTATCTGACATAATTCTGCAAGGTAACACCCAACTTCTACCACCTTAAGAGAATCTACTCTCAACTCACGGAAGCTCATTAGAGACTCCTCTTTTTAGCATGGCAGGTAGTACCAATGGAAAGTTATTTTCATTCATTAAAACTATCACCTACACGAGGCACACCCAGCTACCAAGGTCAATGAAAACTAAAGAAAAAGAACTAATGAATTCTTTTAAGTCTAGCCTAATCTACTTCAGGAATGATTAAGTGATGACATGATGCCCTCTTCACTTTGTGGCAGGGCTTAAAACAGACAGACCTGCCCGTTTCACTGTTAACTTCAATGCTCCCAGTCTGAATCCACAGTGGTCTGTCAGACACTGTAAGGGAGCAGCAGGACTCGTCACTGTCTGATGTAATAGCTGCCATTTGTTGAGACCTATGGTAGAAAAAACCAAGTTAACAAAAATAAAACATTTGAGTGTTTTAATCCATCCATTTTACAAAAAAATTCTTTTAAAATAAGAACAAAATTCAGGTGAATTTCCATAACAAATTTATTCTGCATAACTTATTGGCTTCACAGAAAGAGAAGCTTTGGTACTAAATGAAAACAGACTTGAGAGCTGTGTAGACACAACAGCCTTGGCCAGGAGAGGGCACTCTCCGGCCCAAGTCAAATCCACAGCAAGATGCCATGGGGCACACCAAGATTCTGCCCTCCAAGCAAACTTACAAATGAAAGGGGAAATGCTAACTCACACTGAATAGTCCTAACAAAAAATATTTTACTAATCTAACATTAGGCTAGTGCTGGAGAAGTCCTGATCTAATCTAACATTAGCCTGGTGTTGGAGAAGTCAGTATTCAAAGATAAGGCTGAACCTGTCATCCTTACCCATACTACATAATAAATGAGCTCAGTTACCCTTTTGTGTATTTTTTGAGACAGTCTCACTCTTGTTGCCCAGGCTAGAGTGCAGTGGCTCAATCTCGGCTCACTGCAACCTCCACCTCCCAGGTTCAAGCAATTCTCCTGCCTCAGCTTTCTGAGTAGCTGGGACTAAAGGCGCACACTACCACACCCAGCCAATTTTTTGTATTTTTAGCAGAGATGGAGTTTTCACCATTTTGGCCAGGCTGGTCTTGAACTCCTGACCTCAGGTGATCCACCCACCTCCCAAGGTGCTGGGATTATAGACGTGAGCCCCACGCCTGGCCTCTTTTGACCCTTTTTTGCAAAACAACCAAAAACTTCGTGAACCTCTTTCTGCTTTAATCCCAATAACCACACTTGCATACTATGCAGGACCTAAATTTACTGTGTGAGGTAATACCTCATTAACAGTTATAACAAGGGTTTTTATGACACTTAAGCTTTCAAAATAAACTTCAAATACTAGCATAATTTAAATGAAGGACTGCTATCTTAAGCCTAATTTTTAAACATATTTGCTTATTTGCTTACTTTCCTAACTGTAAATAAAAAAACAATTCACCTATCATATCAATGTAGTGAACTCTGGGATCATTAGTTAAATAACATCCAGTCTTTATAATAATTGTTTTTTTTTAATGCTAAGTTAAATTAGAAGCAGTACTATATAATGAAAACTTTATAAAAGACTTTTCTGACCTTGAAAAGGAAAGATTTTGTATATATCTAATCTAGAAAAATAATTACTTCTGAATTTTTAATTTTTTTAAAAAGATGGGGTTTCACCATGATGGCCAGGCTGGTCTTGAACTCCTGACCTTAGGCGATCCACCCACCTCGGCCTCCCAAAATGCTAGGATTAAAGGCATGAGCCACCGTGCCCGGCCAATTACTTCTGAATTTTAACTCAGGGGAAAATAATTTTTTAGGTGAGATTTAATAATGAGGTATTTATCCTTCCATTCATGGAAAAACTTAATACACCATTAACTATAACCCAACAGCAATCACACAAGAATAAGGAAAGCTGAATGCACTAGAAGTTATCTTTTGAACCTTTCCCTCCGTAAGTAAAACTTGTTAGGTTTCAACAATCATTCTAAAGAATCTCCTTTTCAAATTTTAAGCAAGGAGTCAGATGTATCAAGGAATGAACTCATCTTTCCCTGTGTAATTCCTCACCTGCAACCCCCTAAAATATCAAAATATTAACAAGCCAGTCCCTGGTCCACAGTGCCGGGCTTGTGAGTCTTTTGTGCTGATGTTGAAGATAATCTTCCCCTCAATGCTTTTAGGGTCTCAAGGCTTTTCTTTAGAAATTTACCACTAGTACAGGATATCCATTAGGAAGAGCCAAGGACACCCAGCTGTGATGCAGTAAGTGGAGGGATAGACCAATGAAAAGGTGGCAGTTTCATCGGAAATTACTTATTTTGTCCTTTGAGAGAAAGCTTAAGTGCAACAATGGCAACTATTCTTGGGAAGCAGCAGAACTGTAATGGGGCAAATCAGGAAAGGGTAACCCTCAATCTCCCTCCTAGCATGCACAAAAGTAGAGCTTATGCTCCTAAAGAAGGCCCACAATTAAAAACTAAAAACTTGCCGGGCGCGGTGGCTTAAGCCTGTAATCCCAGCACTTTGGGAGGCCGAGGCGGGTGGATCACGAGGTCAAGAGATCAAGACCATCCTGGTCAACATGGTGAAACCCCGTCTCTACTAAAAATACAAAAAATTAGCTGGGCATGGTGGCACATGCCTGTAATCCCAGCTACTCAGGAGGCTGAGGCAGGAGAATTGCCTGAACCCAGGAGGCGGAGGTTGTGGTGAGCTGAGATTGCGCCATTGCACTCCAGCCTGGGTAACAAGAGCGAAACTCCGTCTCAAAAAAAAAAAAAAAAAAAACTTAAGAGCACAGACATGTACCTATTATCTCACCGAACACTCAAAATGAATTTTAATACAGTAAAGTATGATGCAACATGAACGAGCAGGAAAAGCATCAACAGTATCTCATCTTACAATAGCTCTTCTGGCTTTCTAACCTTAGTGTTATTTTTCTAACCAACTCTTTTACTAGAGTTTAGACAAACTGTACGTAATTCTTCCCAGCATACCAGGACTCACACCAAGATGTGCCACTCCCAGCCAGATTTCTTGCTAAAAACTAAACTGTTGGGGGAGATGACATATTTGTGATTAAGAGCATCCCAAAAATGAGCCATGGGTAAAAATGACTATCCTCTGGAAAATATGGCCACACCACACACAGATCAAGGCCTTGGAATGTATGGCATTTCCCGCCTAGAAAGAGGAGACAATCTACTCAATCATACAAGCAGCAATAAAAACGAAAATGTTTAAATTAATCTCCACTTTTTCACCATATGGCAAAACATTAAAATAATAAAATGCTACAGTTCCAGGGCAACACGCCATCTATGCAAATCAGCTAATTTACTTGAAAGCTGACAAGTGTAGCTTTATAGTTCTAACATCTTTGTAAAGTTCTCCTAATGGGACCTCCACTGCATTGAGCCCCACAAGCTCAGATACTTGTTATGTGTCATGGGAAGGATATGGGATGTGCAGGGCATCTGAGATGGCCATCGGTCATTAGGACGTGTCTGAATGAGAATTGCTCATCATTCGTTTACAAGAAGATAATCACTTCTCCTCATGCCAGGCCCTGTGTTTGGCATAAGAGAGAGCAGAATGGGAAAGTGAGCACTAGATCACTGGAATGTGTGTGTTACATGAACAGGGCAAGCGTTGAAATGTGTTAACGGAGGTCTCCTTTAACCACAATCCTCATGACCTTTGAGTCAATTAACCGCTACAAATGCGTTATTAAACTTAATGAGTTCATGCTATTTCCAGAGACTTGTGAATGATCATGCTATGATTCTTGAAATTTTCAGGAACAAATACCATTGTTATAACAAATTTCCATTTATACTGAGTACATGTTGCAGAAAGACAGTATCAAAAGCTACCAGAATTTGCTGTGCAATACAAAGTGATTGCAGTGGTAGTAATGATAGCAAGTATGTATACAGCCTCATGCAAGACATTTTTTTTACTGCATTAAATATTCTTTTAAATTCTCACAATTACCCTATGAGGAGATACTATTATTCTTCCTATTTCACAGGTGATGGCATTGGAGTAACCTGCCTAAGATTACGTAGTTTGTAAATGGCTGATCCAACTCAGGCTTTGAATCTAGCAAGTCTGGCTCAAGAGCTTGTACTCTGAGCCATGTGCCTGAAACATGAAAGGGAATGGTTTTTTGCTCAATAAATCCTGCTATTAAGCACTGCTGTTGCAAAACTGCTTTTTTTTTTTTTTTCTCTTTTGAGACAGGGTCTCACTCTGCTGCCCAGGCTGGAATGCAGTGGCACGATCATGGCTAACAGCAGCCTCAGGCTCCCAGGCTCATGTGATCCTCCCACCTCAGCCTCCCAAGTAGCTGGAACTACAGGCACACACTACCAAGCCCACCTAATTTTTTCATATTTTTTTGTATAGACAGAGTTTCACCATGTTGTCCAAGCTGGTCTCAAACTCCTGGCTCAAACAATTCTCCTGCCTCGCCTCCCATAGTGCTCGGATTACAAACATGACCCAAGGCACCTGGTCCTAAAAATGTTAATGAATGCTTAAACTCACCTGCATCACTAGAAAGTTATATATATACTCCAAAGTATCCATTTCTATCTTTTACACTCAAGTCGATGACACTCACATTATAAAAAATTTTTCCGCAATCAAAAAGATCTAGAATATTTTACCTGACACTCCTAGGCCTTTTCAGTAGCTTTTAAGTGAATCTAAATGAGGGACACTAAGAAGAAAAGGAGGGAGGGAGGGAGGGAGGGAAGGAGGGATGAAAGGAAAGAAGGAAGGAAGGGAGGGAGGGAGGGAGGGAGGGAAGGAGGGGAGGAAGGAAAAAGAAAGGAGTTCCGGAAGAAAGGAAGAGAAAAAGAAAGAAAAGAAGGAGAGAAAGAAAGAAAAAAAGAAAAGAAAAAGAAAGTAAGCCCTTGCTAAAACCTGATATGCATTTTTTTCTTTTTTTTTGAAATGGAGTCTCGCTCTGTCACCCAGGCTGGAGTGCAGTGGCACAATCTTGGCTCATTGCAACCTCTGCCTACTGGGTTCAAGTGATTCTCCTGCCTCAGTCTCCTCCATAGTTTGGACTACAGGCACCCACCACCATGCCTGGCTAATTTTTCTTTTGTATTTTTAGTAGAGATGGGGTTTCACCATATTGGCCAGGCTGGTCTCGAACTCCTGACCTCAGGTGATCCAGCTGCCTCAGCCTCCCAATATGCATTATAATTAAAAGGTTTTTATTTGAGAAGAGGAAAAAGTGTGATTATAACAGGCTAACATTTTAGCTATGAAGTATTTGGCTTTTCCTTGTAGATTCTGACAACCAGGATAGAAAAAGTTATGAGAAGTTTTAATCAAGGTTTCTGGTTAAGACTCAGATTTCCGCCAGGCGCGGTGGCTCAAGCCTGTAATCCCAGCACTTTGGGAGGCCGAGGTGGGTGGATCACGAGGTCAGGAGATCGAGACCATCCTGGTCAACATGGTGAAACCCCATCTCTACTAAAAATACAAAAAATTAGCTGGGCATGGTGGCGCGTGCCTGTAATCCCAGCTACTCAGGAGGCTGAGGCAG
>NW_016107606.1:3725183-3726974 GCF_001604975.1 Cebus imitator
CAAAAAAAAAAAAAAAAAAAAGACTCAGATTTTCAAGGCAGTATAAGGAAATAACTGTCACATTCATATGATACAAGGAAACTTCCATATTTAAATAATGACTATGTTTTCAACTTCTTTTTAATGATCCTTTACAAAAATATCAGAAATGTGAAAAAAAAAAATTTAGCTGGGTAGCACTTTGGGAGGCTGAAGTGGAAGTATCACTTGAGCACAGGAGTTCAAGAGCAGCCTGGGTGACATAGTGAGACCCCGTCTCTACAAAAATTTTTTTAAATTAGTCAGATGTGATGGTATGTGCCTGTGGTCGCAGCTATGAGGCTAAGGCAGGAGGATCGCCTGAGCCCAGGAGGTCAAGGCTGCAGTGAGTCATGATTATACCACTGCAGCCTAGCTTGGGTGAGAATGAGACCCTGTCTCAAAAAAAAAAAAAAAAAAAAAATTTAATTCACATTTAAACCAAGTTTGCAATTGATCTGTTTTTAACATCAAAGCTTTAGGGGCCAGGCGCAGTGGCTCATGCCTATAATCCATGCACTTTGGAAGGCTGAGGCAGGTGGATTACCTGAGGTCAGGAGTTGAGACCAGCCTGACCAATATGATGAAACCCTATCTTCCTGCCTCAGCCTCTGGCGTAGCTGGGACTACAGGCATAAGCCACCATGTTCAGCCTCAAAGGTTTTTTTTTTGTTTTTTTTTGCCATATTTTAATAATACGGGTACATTTTTTGAAAATTACTTTCTTTTTCCACTTTTTATGTCCATACAGTTAATGGAAAACAAATATGCCTTGATATAAAAGTTTATGTGGGGTGTGGGGAGCTGGGGAGAGATAGCAAGGGGAGAAATGCCAGATGTAGGTGATGGGGAGGAAGGCAGCAAATCACACTGCCACGTGTGTACCTATGCAACAATTTTGCATGTTCTTCACATGTACCCCAAAACCTAAAATGCAATAAAATAAATAAATGGGGAAAAATAAAAAAGTTTATGTTACTGGAAGGGAACAGTTTTAACGCAAACCAACTAACTACTAGGTAAGTGCAGTCACATTAATTCACCTAAAAATTTGTCAGTTATACTTCTTAAAATGGAGACACTGAGGCTGGGTTGAGGGGCTCACGCCTGTAATCCCAGCACTTTGGGAGGCCAAGGCGGGCGGATCATCTGAGGTTGGGAGTTCGAGACCAGCCTGACCAACATGAAGAAACCCTGTCTCTACTAAAAATACAAAATTAGCCGGGCATGTTGGCACATGCCTGTAATCCCAGCTACTAGGGAGGCTGTGGCACGAGAATTGCTTGAACCTGGGAGGTGGAGCAGAGATCATGCCATTGGACTCCAGCCTGGGCAGTAAGAGCAAAAGTCCGTCTGAAAAAAAAAAAAAAAATGGAGACACTGGCTGAGCATGGTGGCTCATACCTATAATCCCAGCACTTTGCGGGGGCCAAGATGAGAAGATCACTTGAGCCCAGGAGTTTAAGACCAGCTTGGGCAACAAAGGGAGACTTTGTCTCCACTAAACATTTTTTAAAAATTAGCTGGGCAAGGCCGGGCGCGGTGGCTCAAGCCTGTAATCCCAGCACTTTGGGAGGCCGAGGCAGGTGGATCACGAGGTCAAGAGATCGAGACCATCCTGGTCAACATGGTGAAACCCCGCCTCTACTAAAACTACAAAAAATGAGCTGGGCATGGTGGTGCGTGCCTGTAATTCCAGCTACTCAGGAGGCTGAGGCAGGAGAATTGCCTGAACCCAGGAGGCGGAGGTTGCGGTGAGCCGAGATCGCGCCA
>NW_016107606.1:3727051-3734550 GCF_001604975.1 Cebus imitator
GGCACACACCTATAGTCCCAGCTATGGTGGAAGCCAGGGCCTTGAGGCGGGAGAACTGCTTGAGCCCAGTAAGTCTAGGTTGTGATCTCGCCATTGCATTCCAGAGTGCAACCCTGTCTCAAAAATAAAGAAAAATGGGGGCACCGATTGGCATTGTAAGCAACCGTTATTTCCTTGTATAGGACTGCAGGTTGATCAGGAAGGAATCCTGGAAGTGGGGCAGTGCCAGCAGCGTATTCCAACCACACCACTGACCAAGAAAAACACTCCTATAACTTAATTTCCAACACCTTCTAGAAAGTG
The DNA here is from genome assembly GCF_001604975.1 of Cebus imitator. Lineage (NCBI taxonomy): Eukaryota > Metazoa > Chordata > Mammalia > Primates > Cebidae > Cebus > Cebus imitator. Next base: position 3,727,355 of record NW_016107606.1, read on the forward strand.
ACATCCCAAATTTAAAAGATTTCTATCGAAATCAAATTATAGATGGAAGGTGATGGTTGAACAACGTTGTGAATATATTTAATGCCACAGAACTGTATAATTAAAAATGATTAAGATGATAAATTTTACATCTATTTAACCACAATTTTTAAATACCACACACACAAAAATCACAGTGTTCTGTTAATAACAAGGAGAAAATGATTTCCATGCAATGCCACAAGAAATAGGAAAAAAAAAAACCTGTTTGGATCTCTAAATGTTAGGTCTCTAACTTGAGTAAAAATAAGACAAAGAGTTGTTTCTCTTATGTTAGCATCAATTATCCATGGTAAAGACATCAAAATACCCTGGAAAACTAAAAATATACAGATCAGCTGTATCACTGTGACTTTAAACTTCCTATTCCCTTATTCAAAATAGCACAACAAAGCACATAATTATTAGCTAATGCTTTCATTTTTTAATCCTGTTCATTTGTTAAATGAAGGATACAGTAAATCTGCACAAATTGTATATTTGGATATTAAGGGCCTATTAACTAACTCAGATCCAGGTAAAAGTAACTAACACACCCTCAATGTTTTATTTTCTCCTGGAAATTGACATAGCATCAGCCTCTTGTTGTATATCTGAATTCTCTTATATCCCGCATGTTTTTTGTTTTTCGGTGTTGTTTTTTTTTTTTTTAAAACGGAGTCTTGCTGTGACCCAGGCTAGAGTGCTGTGGTGAGATCTTAGCTCACTGCAACCTCTGCCTCCCGGGTTCAAGCAATTCTTCTGTCTCAGCCTCCTCAGTAGCTGGGATTACAGGTATATGCCACCCCGCCCAGCTAATTTTTGTGTTTTTAGTAGAGACAAGGTTAGTAGAGACAGGTTTTCACCACAATGGCCAGGCTGGTCTCAAACTCCTGACCTCAGGCGATCCACCTGCCTCAGCCTCCCAAAGTGCTGGGATTACAGGAGTGAGCCACCATGCCCAGCCATATCCAGCAGTTTTTAAGAGATTGTTTTAAAAGCTGTAAATATTAGAACAATACCAAAATGAAAACTAAATTTGCCCCAACTTAGGAATTGGGTCTTCATTCTCCCTGGAAAATTCCCTATTGGAGGCCATCACTAGGCACAAATTCCTGAATCAAAACATTCATTTTTCTAGACATTTATCCATCTCTTCAGCTGTACTAATAAAAGTGAAAGCATGCAGCACAGACCATAGAAAATTCACAACTTAAAAGGGAAAACCTAATTTTAGATACAAATTATAGACAAGGTATTTCCGATTCCCAATTCAGTTATTCTATAGACTTGTGACCTTTCCTTCAACATAACCAATTTTTAAAAAAGTACAACCTGCTTAAATAGGAGTGTAACTCAATATTTTGCAATTTAGATACTCAGCCTCACTAATGAAGATATATTCGTTTAGTTGATTTTAGTATCAGTTCCCTGTCCTTTGCCTACAGTCTGTTTACACATCAAAATTCCTGCCTATTCAACTTAGTACTGATCTACAATTACTACTTACAGATTTTTTCTCCATCTAAACTGTCTAGGAACACACTATGAAGTCATGCAAAAAGGCTTCAGACTAGTGAATCCCAGTTTCCCTATATCACTGATGTATATGGTTTTTTTCAGAGACAGGATCTCATTCCTGCCCAGACTGGAGTGCAGTGGTGTGATCACAGCTCACTGCAGTCTATTACTCCTGAGCTCAAGCGATCTTAGCCTACCAAGTAGCTAGGATACAAGCAAGTAGCTGGGGCTGTCTAAGTGTGTGCCACCATGCCCAGCTAAATTTTTATTTTTCTGCAGGATGGAGGGGGGAATCGGGGGTCTATGTTGCGCAGGCTGGTCTCAAACTCCTGGCCACAAGTGATCATCCCACCTTGGCCTCCTAAACTTCTAGGAATATGGGAGTGAGCCACCGCACCTGGCCTCTCATCGTTAATTATTTGATCTTTGGTTCCACATCTGAATGGATGTTCCTTCCAAATGATTAGTCAGCTTCCCTGGTCTATAAATTCTAGAAAGTAAAAAGGAGAAAATACTCTGATGCTTTACATTTTTGAGAGTTTCTATAAATACATTCTATAAAAACAATTCTTCACTTGGTTTCTCCCCTTGCCAATCCTGTGTTTTAGCCACAACTCTTATGCCACAGATTTGGTCTAAGCCAGTTTATTCCCACTGCAAGGGGAAAAAATACCCACTTCTGATATCTCCGTATCAAGAATAAGTGCCTTCTTTTGTCATTTCAAAAAGAAATATAAAGTGGCTACAACTACCCAATTCAGCTCTATCTCCATCTACAGAAGATACTGGACAAATTTACCTAAGACATTTCCATTTGAATAAAAGTGTTTAATATATAGCTGTTGGATTAGTGTTTAGAATACACATTTAAGATTATAGAGATTCTTTAAAACTTGCTTCCCTACTGAAACTACAAATGAAATATGCCAGACTGCCAGCGTAAAATGAAGGGGTCATTTGGCATAAAATCATTTGTGATATGCTCAACCTTTTCCTCAAAGATGTATTCTACAAAACTATTACAGTCAACAATCATGATTTTTTGTTTTCCTCTCTTTCCCCATGGCTTCTAAAACAAATTAAATTTGGTTTATGCCACAAGAGCACATTTACCAAGCACTTGACCATATTAGTAATGTACACTTCAAAAGATAAAACTCACCCAGATCAGGACACAAAGCCTTGGAATTACATATTTTGGTGACTTTTAAGACTTTCTGAACTTTAGATTTCAAACTTTTAAAAACACCTGAATGAACAAGTTCATTAATCTGAAACAAATACTTGGAAAATATTTTAGGATAGTTTCTTATAACTTCTTAACCACACTGTGAATTTCAATCAAATAATTTTTTAAGTATAGTTGTTTCTGTTTGCAGGAAAGAATATGTTCTACTCAAGTGAAACATCTATTTTTAAATTGTGTGTTTATTATAATCAAAAAGCATTGACTGAGCTCCCCAGAAGAAATTCTACTTGCTTTTGCAGAAATTCGTAATCAGTCCATAACCTTAAGAAAGCTGAGAAGACTACTGATTTTCAATCTCCATTAATCTTTCCATTATGAGTTCACAGTAACTAAGATATTTCAAACTGGATTTAGAAATCCACAAAACTGCTAAGTCTTAAATTTCTAAAAGTTTTGAAATTAACTATCTGAAAGTTGTTAGACACAAAAAGTATGAAAGCAACTTTAAAAATCTTGAGATAAACTTGCCTCCACAGCCAATCAGATATATTTCTCACTAATAATACAGAGCTAAAACTGGAAAATAAGAAATCAAATTTTAGGGACAGATGGACCATGTAGAAAAATAGTAAGCTACGTTACTAGCCCCAAAAGCAGTGATACATGAGGCAGAAAACCAAAGAGAAGGCACCACTTGTAATTACCCAAATGTAAAAAAAGGAAGCATGTGATGAAATATTAAGGGTAAAAATTAAAATTCACACATTTATGAGAAATTGGCAGGAAGAGGATATCAAATCTAGAAGCATTATCAAACCTCTATACTACAAAATCTTATTTTGAGAATATACTGATTCATCTCTCATTATTTGAAGTTTTCTAATCTCAGATAATATATTCCCTGATAGGGCAAATAGCAAAATAAAAGTTTGATTTTTCATCTCTTCTAAACACTCTTACAAAGAATAATTTTCTACCATCTTGAAATTTTTCAAAGCTTTTTGAGAAACACACACAAATAATTTGGATTTAGTTGATTTTATTTACAGCTTTTTTGTTTTTGTTTTTTACATTTCAGAGCATTACACAATTACATTTTCTCATTTTCTGACCTGCAAACAGATACCTTAAACGGAAATTATTTTTTTTAATTATCAAATTAGGTTACATCCAAAATGCAACAATTACACAAATGACAATTAATTCACAAAGTGTAATTTTACTGGGACATATCCTAAGAATTTAGGAACAGCCAGTCAGGAGAAATCTGACCAAATTTAGCAATCAACTATTTACATATCCAAAATCAAACCTATCTACACTCCCAAACCAGAAGCTTGAAAGTATTGATTAAATCCCCACTGAACAAAAGACAGTGATGACTAAAACCTATCTAGTCTTGACAGTTTTAATCCCAAATACTGGGCTATTTCCCCAGTCTGTAACTGAACAGCAAGCATCTGTTTGTCAAACACCTAACCATCTAACTTGTACACTGTTATGTGCATAGAAAGGCTAAGTGTTCATTATTTAAAAAACAAGTAGTCATTAAATATCCACATTATTCCCCCAGCTCACCAAGCCCTTACTGCAATCCCAAATATGCAACCTGTGTCACATAGTGACAGGCTCTATTTCATATATATATATATGTATATATATGTATATATACAGTATTAGGTACAAATAGCAATTAACAGTCCCTACAAAAATTCAATTCAGTTGAGGCTATGGCTCCTATGCCTTGGGATGGTTTTGGACTTCAAAACTGAAAAATACTGCTAAAATCTCAACACAAAAATTGATTATATGTTCAGTTTAAGCTTCTCAGTCTAAAAATGGCTATAAGGTAAGTATTAAAAAGCCAGCCAACTGAATGCAACTTCTCTCTCCAATCTGGCCAAGCTGTTTTGTAGAAATTATCCCTAACTCGACTAGAAAATCTGTGGTGACTTCCAATGGTCTTGCCTACCTTACTGTCCATGTTCAGGTTTCAAACTGTGTCAACAAAGCCCGTACTTCAGGGGTCAGCTGCTTGGCAGCCTTAGCTGCCTCTGTAATAGCCTTGCGATACAGGCCCTTTCTCTTCTTATTAAAGCGTGACTGGAAGTTTTCTAAAAAGGGGGAGAGTTGTGAAAGAGCAAGGAAAGATGTTGTTGGAGACCCAAACCATGAAATACGGGCCTCCTGTCGGACTAAAAGGCCGTTATCTTTCCGGCTCACAGTTATAGTAAGAATACGGGCTGGCCACCAAGGGAAGCCATATATCTTGGCCCAAACAATGTCCCCTACACATATGGTCCTGCCATCTGGTGTGACGCATTTAGAGACGTTTTTGGAAAAGATTTTCATTTTCAAGGAATTACTGAGCTTTTTCTCTTCCTTTGAAGAGGAGGAAGTGGAGGAGGTGGAAGGTGCATGCATACTGCCTGGAGGAAACTCAAAGCTTTCAGAAGAACTACACTCAGAGTTGGAAGATTTCAAATCATCTGTGCTATCAATGCTACACACTGAAGCACTGGAAGAGTCAGATTTCTTTTGATTTAGGGCCATGTAAACAGAGATATTGCTTTTGCTGCCCTTTTTGCCCAATGTCTGTGGTTCATCCTGCTCACCAGGCACATGCACTTCATTTGTGTCCTGAACCTCACTGCTGGCCTCTTCAGGGCCTTTTGAGGGACTCTGATTTTCTGAAGGGGCCTCACCTGCTGAGCGGGTAGAGGTGCAGCGAGACTGGGGCTTGGGTGCCATCTTGCCACTCCGCATTTTCTCAAGTCCTGTCTTCAGAGAAGAATCATTTTCTTCATTCCTGTACCTCTGTGGTTTTAAACGAACCCGGGGTGGAAGGGAACCTGAGCTAGGATTCTGATATCGACGTGTGAAGTGGACTTTTGAATGTGCATTTTTGGAAGCAGAGGTTTCATTTTGCTTCTTTTGTGCCTTTTCTTTGGCAATTTTTAACACTTCCCGAGCTTTCGCATGATCCATGTTCTTACTCTGGAGAACTTTTTTAGTACTTAACTGAGCTTTTGATGTATTTGCCTGAGCAGAAACTTTTACTACTCTGCCTCTGCTGTGAGCAATATTTGAAACCTTAACCACAGCATTTCTTTTCTGACTTTCATTTTGGTTTTTCCCATCCACTTTATTGTCAGTTTTCAGTTTTTTGTTCACAGTAGTTATACTTTCATTTCTCCGTTTTTTATCTTCATATTTAGAAGAGTCACTTGCACTACTACCTTTTCTAATTTCCTTTTTTTCAGCAACAACACTGTTTTTACATTTATCACACAGAACTTGCCTGGGTCGTAATTTAATAGCATTCATTATTGAAGTGGGTTCTTCCCTGTACATTTTTCGTTTAGGTCGCTTAATTTTCCGAGGAGGTGGCTGAGGTATTGATTGGTTATATGTGTCCCTGATAAACAAAGGGGGAGGATAAGGTGCTCCTTCATGGAAGAGAGGTGGTGGTTTGGAAGTCCACAGGCTTTCAGCCAAGCTCAGCTCTGGAGGCGGGACAGGAGAAGGGTCATCGGGAACAGCACCATTTGCTTCACACTTGACTTCCATCGCTTCTTGGAATGTATTACTTTGGAGCTGCATGGCTTCTGGTTTATCCTTATATTCCCTTTTGGGAAATACTGTCACAGGGATACCGTGGGGCCCAAACCTTTGAAAGAAATAAAAGAAAAAAAAAAGACATTAAGTCAACATCTATAATTCAATTTCTTAAACGTAAACACCTGATGCTTATTTATATAACCTTTCCTGAAAACCATTTGATATTAAAAAACAAAAACACAAAAATCTACTGACTATCTCTTCGCCCAAAAGTCCAAAGACCTTCATTTCTTTAGTTCCTACATTTTTGGTATAAACAAACAGCTGCCCTAAGCAATGCCAGAATAGCTGATTTTACTTGAAGTAGATCTTTCCAGTCTTGAATCAGAAAGAATATTTTCTCAGATAGCTTTATGTTAAGCATCACGTATGTTATATTCACTGAACCATATACATAACATTTTCAGTAAATGCATCTACAAATTTGTGACACATACATGTGTTTCTTCCTCTGGTTAAAACAGCTTTCAAAACCTCCACAAAACAAATTCTGCCTTAACTATCCAAAACTATTTAATGAGTAAAATCCCATCTCAACTTTACTGGTTAATCACTGAAGATTCAAATAAAGTTGCTCTTTTACTCCTGCATCCTAACTCTTTAGCTCCCTATTCTGTCCCTCAAAACACAAAAATATCAGGAATTCAGATACTCAAACTACCTCCAAAGCAAATAGTTACAGAGCTGTGGCTTTATAACTTTTTAAATCATCTCACATTAAGAAATATATTTGCAGCCGGACACAGTGGCTCACATCTGTAATCCTAGCACTTTGGGAGGCCAAGAAGGGTAGATCACGAGGTCAGGAGTTCAAGACCAGCCTGGCCAACATGGTGAAACCCTGTCT
>NW_016107606.1:3734995-3736502 GCF_001604975.1 Cebus imitator
AAAAAAAAAAAAAAAAGAAAAGAAATATATTTGCATTGCAATCCAATAAAAACATTTATGAATGTATACATCCATGCATATATATACATAAATACACACACTTAAAGTTTCACCAAATACTTAACCAGGTATTTTGTGATACATAATTTCTTTTCTACTCTGGTCTACTTCATTTGTTTTAAGGCTAGTCAGACCCATTAAACTGATTTGAAAACTCCATTACAGGTCCAGACCCTGTTTGCAAACCACAGTAACTAATACAAATCTTTAAAATTCTCAGTTTCTAATAGCCTTATTTCATAAACAGAGTTAGAAATAACAGTTGTTTGGCATGCCTGGACTGAATATCAAGAACCTGATCCTTAAAATAAACGCGCCATTGCACTCCAGTCTGGGCAACAACAGCGAAACTCCGTCTCAAAAAAAAAAAAAAAAAAAAAAAGACAGGATATCTCACTCTGTCTTCCAGGCTGCAATGCAGTGGTACCATCACAGCTCACTGCAGCCTCGACCTCCTGGGCTCAAGCAATCCTCCCATCTCAACCTCCCAAGTAGCCAGGACCACAGACACATGTCACCATGCCTGGTTAATTTTAGTACTTTTTTGTAGAGACAGAGTTTCACCATGTTGTCCAGGCTGGTCTTGAATGCCAGAGCTCAGGCAATCTGCCCGCCTCAGCCTCCCGAAGTGCTGGGATTACAGGTGTGAGCCACACTGTGTGTGGTAAGAAATGTTCTTATGCTCCCAAAAAGGTTCAGAATACCTTTACTATGAAGAAATCTTGATATTAGGTACTAACAGCTGCAGACAAACCTAAACGTGGGCAGGATTTACAGAGAGCCAGCAAACACCAGGTATTATTCTAGCACCTGAATACTTTTTTCCCAAAGTCTTTGTTAGCTTGGCTACCACAAACCAACAACTTAGAGCAAATACTTATAAAACATAAAAAGGAAAGACTTTTTTACCTACGGTAGGACAAGATTAGGTCTTGGCTAGTCCAAAAAAGAAAGGTACCCTCCTATTGTACCAGACTACACAGAAAGTTGCTTTCTCCATTCTAGCTTCTGGTAACCACGTGTTTGCTTCCTGACTACTTAATTCAAAGTAACTTTAAGCATTTAACCTTTTCTTACAATATATAGGTTCTCATTAATGACTTTTTCAAAAGATGACAGGAAAAAAAGAGGTGTGTCTTGTGTTTTAATGCAGAACCAACATAAACAATGTGACTTATTTGATGTGACACCACTATTTGCATTAACAATAAAATTTTCTAACTCATAAGAAGGCATCATTTTGCCCCCATCACACGTTCACATGATGTTTCAAGAGCTAAATGAAAAGAAGTACCCTTCCTTTTATTGATTTATAAATTTTTATTTTATTTTTTTTTTTTTTGGGACGGAGTTTCGCTCTTGTTACCCAGGCTGGAGTGCAATGGCGCGATCTTGGCTCACCGCAACCTCTGCCTCCTGGGTTCAGGCAATTCTCCTGCCTCAGCCT
>NW_016107606.1:3737463-3740781 GCF_001604975.1 Cebus imitator
GGCTCGTGCCTATAATGCCAACGCTTTGGGAGGCCGAAGGATCACCTGAGGTCAGGCGTTCGAGACCAACCTGGCCAACACGGCAAAATCCCATCTCTACTAAAAACACAAAAATTAGCCGGGCATGGTGGTGGGCACCTTGTAGTCCCAGCTACGCAGAAGACTGAAGCAGGAAGATCGCTTGAACCTAGGAGGCAGAGACTGCAGTGAGCCATGTTGCACAACTGCACTCCAGCCTAGGCAACAGAGCAAGCTCTATCTCAAAAGAACAAAAAATCAAATACAAAAACAAAAAACACCTAATATTTACTAGAGGTTTTTTGAGGTTTTTTTTTTTTAAGACAGACTCTCACTGTCACCCAGGCTGGAGTGCAGTGGCGCAATCTTGGCTCACTGCAACCTCCACCTCCTGGGTTCAAGCTATTCTCATGCCTCAGCCACCTGACTAGCTAGGATTACAGGCGCGTACCATCATGCTCGGCTAATTTTTATATTTTTAGTAGATAGGGTTTCACCATGTTGGTCAGGCGGGTCTCAAGCTCCTAGCTTCAAGTGATCCACCCACCTCAGCCTCCAAAAGTGCTGGGATTACAGGTGTGAGCCACTGCACCCAGCCAAATTTGCTAGAGTTTAGGCTCCTTTCCATATCTTTAACTTTTACTCGCAGTGCAAGTATGGCCCAGCCAATTACTTTATAGCTGTTTATATCAAGTAATGGTATCTGATACGTTTATCTTTATGAAGTTCAGTAAGAATGTTAATATTTTGCAACTGGATTTTTATTCTTTGCTGTTCCCTCATAAGCATACAAAATACCCAAGTGTTAAATGCTTTTAATAACATAGGGAAGAAACACCTAATTGTGTAATGATGAGTGAAAACTACAAAAAGAAAAAGGGGGGGAAGGGGTAAGAAAACTGGTAATTGTGTGTGAGTAGTAAATGACTGGCAAAGCACAACAATATTTCTAGTAATAAAACATCCTCAAAGGACTAAAAGGATAAATCACTTTAAGAAGAAACAAGGATCACATGTCCTCACACTTCGTCTCAGTAATGATGCTGTCACCCTTACACATAATACCTAGGGCAATGTTAACAAACTAAGGATGAAGACATTAATTCTGAAATCAATTTCAGGGGTCACACTATGATTAAAATAAAAACAGAGTAAAAAAAGAGTAGAAGTAAATATCTGTAACTGCAATGAATCTGTTTCATACATGTATATAAGGATATATGGATCCAGATATAAAATAATTTCCAACTATTCTAAAATGTTTGAAAGCCACTAACCTATGAAACTATAATCTTAAAAAGAATATAAAGTAGAAACAAAACTATAGTCCCTTAGAAACTCTAATTTCTTGCAGCCTGACCCAACACAGTGAAACCTCGTCTCTACTAAAAATATAAAAATTAGCTGGGTGAGGTGGCACATGCTTAGCTACCCAGGAGGCAGAGGCAGGAGAATTGCTTGAACCTGGGAGGCAGAGGTTGCAGTAAGCAGAGATCATACCACCACACTCCAGCCTGGGCAACAGAGCAAGACTCTGTCTCAAAAAGAAGAAAAAAAAACCCTGATTTCTCAAGTACAGTATGTGAAAAAATACATCACAACTCCATGGAGTGTTTGCACTGGAAATTCCTAAGCCCTGCCCAAAATGTAAATCATAAAACTTTCCTACAGTGGAACTGGGATCTGATATTTTAGCAAGTACCTTTGCTTTAGCTTACTTATGTCTCATGTAAATGCTCACCAAGATTTTAATGAACAAGTGTTTAGTTGAAAGGCTGACTGGTATCTCTTGCTTTAAATTTTCCAAAAGGACTTTCTACAAATACTCCCAAGAGTTGAGTTAATAAGATGCCCCTACCCTTCCTTTGTGCAGCATAAAGATGTGTTAACATGTTAGTGACTCATTCGAACCACTACCCAAAGATTCTCAAGTAAAACTATTCAGGTATTATGGCTTAATTAAAAATGTTGCAACTTTCTGCAAATCTGTAATTCTTTGAAAATAAAACTTTCTGTGAATCTGTAATTCTATTCAAAATTCTTTTATTTCTTTTACATTTAATAGAGATGCAGTCTCCCTACATTACTCCTGAGCTCGAGCAATGGGCCCGCCTTCCACAGTGGTGGGATTAGAGGTGTTAGTCACCACAGTAAGCCTCAAAATTCCTTAAAAATGACTATCTCCTTAATAATTTAGGAGTAATAAGTGCCAATTTTTTTTTTGGTGGGGACAGTCTCACTCTGTCACCCAGGCTAGAGCATAGTGGCCTGATCTCAGCTCACTGCAACCTCCACCTCCCGGGTTCAAGATTTTCAGGCCTTGGCCTCCCAAGTCGGTGTGTGCCACCAAGCCCAGCTAATTTTTGTATTTTTTGGTGGAGATGGAGTTTCTCCATGTTAGCCAGGCTGGTCTCGAACACTTGGCCTCAACTGATATACCCTCCTTGGCCTCCCAAAGTAACTAGGATTACAGCCGTGAGCCACTGCACCCGGTGACAAAAAGTAACTATTAAACCCTAGTGTTCTTCCCTCTTAAAATTTCTTCCCACTGCCAAAATTTTAAGATGGAAGAACACTAGGGTTTAATAGTTACTTTGTGTAGCCGGGTGCAGTGGCTCATGGCTGTAATCCCAACAGTTCGAGAGGTTGGTGGGGGCGGATCACCTGAGGTCGGGAGTTCAAGACCAGCCTAACCAACACAGAGAAACCCCATCTCTATTAAAAATACAAAATTGGAGGTTGCGGTGAGCCGAGATCGTGCCATTGCACTCCAGCCTGGGTAACCAGAGTGAAACTCCGTCTCAAAAAAAAAAATACAAAATTAGCTGCGCGTGGGGGCACACACCTATAATCCCAGCTCTCTGGGAGGCTGAGGCAGGAGAATGGCTTGATCCCAGAAGGTGGAGGTTAAGGTGAGCCAAGATCACGCCACTGTACTCCAGCCTGGGAACAAGAGCAAAACTCCATCATAAAAAAAAAAAAATACTTTGTGTCAAGACATGAGGTTCCTTTTCACTATGAAAAAGAATCAGTAGGCACATCTGTAATCCCAACACTTTGGGAGACTAAGGCAGGTAGATCACCTGAGGTTGGGAGTTTGAGACCAGCCTGACCAACATGGAGAAACCCTGTCTCTACTAAAAATACAAAATTAGCCGGGCATGGTAGTGCATGCCTTTAATCCTAGCTACTCGGGAGGCTGAGGCAGGAGAATCGCTTGAATTCAGGAGGCAGAGGTTGCAGTAAGCCAAGATCAAGCCATTGCCCTCTAGCCTGGGCAACAAGAGTGAAACTCCATCT
>NW_016107606.1:3742654-3743790 GCF_001604975.1 Cebus imitator
AAAAAAAAAAAAAAAAAGAACATTTTACCACGATAAATTAAAAATGGAATTATCATCATACAATCCAGCAATCCCACTTCTGGGTACATATCCAAAAGAACTGAAAGTAGGATCTCAAAGAGATATTAGCCAAAAGGTAGAAGGTGGAAGCAACCCAAGTGTCCACTGACACATGAAATGACAAACTGTGAGCCAGACAGATAGAGACATATACAGAAAAAAAAAAAATGGCCATGCCTGGCTCACACATGTAATCCCACCACTTTGGGAGGCAGAGGCAGGCGGATCACCTGAGGTCAGGAGTTCAAGACCAGACCGGCTAACATAGCAAAACCCCATCTCTACTAAAAATACAAAATTAGCCAGGCATGGTAGCGCATACCTATAGTCCCAGCTACTTGGGGGGCTAAGGCAGGAGAACAGCTTGAGCCTAGTTAATATTTTCAAGCCTTAAAAAGCCTGAAATATAGGCCAGGCATGGCAGCTCATACCTGTAATCCCAGCATTCTGGGAGGCTGAAGCAGGCAGACTGCTTGAGGCCAGGAGTTCAAGACCAGCATGGCCAACATGGTAAAACCCTATCTCCACTAAAAATAGAAAAATTAGCACGGCACAGAAGTGTACACCTGTAATCCCAGCTACTTGGGAAACTGAGGCACAAAAATCATGTGAACCCAGGAGGTGGAAATTGCAGTGAAAAGACATGGTGCCACTGTACTCCAGCCTTGGTGACAGAGTAAGACTGTGTCAAAAAAAAAAAAGGAAATCATGACACATGCTACAACATGAATGAGCCCTGAGGACATTAAGTAAAATAAAGCCTATCATAAAAAGATATCATATGAATCCACTTATAAGAAAGGTATGTAAAGTAGTCAAATTCAGAGAAGCAGAAAGTAGAATGGTTGATAGCAGGTAGAGGAGAAATGGGAAGCTGTTGTCTAATAACTATTGAATTTTAGTTTGCCAGATAAAAAACTTCTGGAGATCGGCCGGGCGCGGTGGCTCAAGCCTGTAATCCCAGCATTTTGGGAGGCTGAGGCGGGTGGATCACGAGGTCAAGAGATCGAGACCATCCTGGTCAACATGGTGAAACCCCGTCTCTACTAAAAATGCAAAAAATTAGCTGGGCATGG
>NW_016107606.1:3744955-3747253 GCF_001604975.1 Cebus imitator
TTAGCCTGGTGTGGTGGCAGACGCCTGTAATCCTAGCTACCCGGGAGGCCAAGGCAGGAGAATCACTTGAACTTAGGAGGGGGAGGTTGCAGTGAGCTGAGATTGTGCCATTGCACTCTGGCCTGGGCAACAAGGTGAGACTCCACCTCAGAAATAAATAAATAAATAAAAGCAGCCAGGAACGATGGCTCAAGCCTATAATACTAGCTACTCGGGAGGCTGATCACCTAAGGCCAGGAGTTCAAAACCAACTAACAGCAAGACTCGATCTCATAATTAAAAAATGAAAATATGAAAAAAATAATAAATGTATATCTAGCTAAATATAGAGGGGAACATTTTAAGAGAAGCAGTACATTGATAGTTAAAAAATTACTAGTACTGCCAGGCATGGTGGCTCACAGCTGTAATCCCAGCACTTTGGGAGGCCACGGCGGGCAGATCACAAGGTCAGGAGTTCGAGACCAGGCTGACCAACACGGTGAGTCTCTACTAAAAATACAAAAACTACCCAGGCAGGGTGGCACACGCCTGTAATCCCAACTACTTGGAGGCTAAGGCAGGAGAATCACTTAAACCAAGGAGGCAGAAGTTGCAGTGAGCTGAGATCGTGCCATTGCACTACAGCCTGTGTGATAGAGTGAGACTCCATCTCAAAAAGAAAGAAAAAAAAAAAGGAATTATTAGTGCAAGGGAAACAGTAATTACATAGCAGGGAAACAGTAATTACATAACAGAGAAACAGGACAACGCCCTAACCTCAGGGAGAATCAAAGTACACACTGCCAATGAGGGCACATGGCTATCATGGGCCTGCAGAGGCAGTGTTCCGACACATTGCCTGCATAACCTAAACCACTCAGGAGTAAATATCAAGCAAATCCAAATTGAGGAACGGTCCTTATTATATAATTGCTACATAATTATATTGCAAGTAAATACACAATCATTTACTGGAGGAGAAAAAACACTTTGAAGGAAATTTTTATTGGAAAAATTGAAGAAATAAGAAAACATGAGATACAAAGTAAAGTACTCTATTAATGTTTCTTTAATTTGAAAACTATATTGTGGCTATAGTTTTCCTTTGATCTTAGAAGTGCTCAAGCATTAAGTAAAGTAGAATGATGTCTTCAACTCAGTCTCAAACAGTTCAGGAAAAAAAATGGCACAGAGAATGATAAATTAAATGTAGCAAAATGTTAAAAATGAGTGACTCGACTAAAGACTTTACAAGACTTCTCTGTTTTAAATTATCTAAAAATAAGAAGCTAAAAAATAGTGTTTTTTAAAAGCAAGAATTCAGTTTACTTAAGTTCCACCAATACTTCTAAGCAAAGAAAGCACACGAAAAAGAAAATTTGTACCACTTAAGTATAAATGTCAGCAAATTCACCTCAATTATCACTAAGTATCAATTTATATGAAACACAGTGAGACCCTTACCTCTTAAAAATAAATGAATTTTTTAAAAAACAAGTATGCTAACTGATCTGATAGTATAATAACAGTCTCAGCCCTAGGACACAGCTTCAGTAGGTGAGACCAGAACATACCAGTCAATGCTAAATGAGGTTACAGTCTTCAGAAGGAAAGAAATCACTGTGGATTAGTAATCAGGAAATGGGCTTTGCAGGGAATGGGACCTTGAAGGGCTCAAGCAGATTAAATGAAGAGCAAAACAAGGAGTGGTAAATGGTGAAGACTAGTTATCCATTCTGAATATTATTAAAGATTCAGAGGCTTAAATAAGCAATAAAATAAAGTGATCCATCTGGCAGAAAAAGAGGAGGGCACGTTAGTGAGTGTGCCTGAGTGGAAAGGGCTGCCAGTCTAAGAGTGTGATAGATGGAGAATAACCAGTATCTTAATTAATAAGGAGGCTGGCCAGGAGCAGTAGCTCACGCCTGTAATCTCAGCACTTTGGGAGGCCGAGGTGGGTGGATCACTTGAAACCAAGTGTTCAAGACCAAACTGGCCAACATGGTGAAACCTTGTCTCTACTAAAAATACAAAAACGGCTGGGCACAGTGGCTCATGCCTATAATCTCAGCTACTCAGGAGGCTGAGGCAGGAGAATCGCTTGAACCCAGGAGGCAGAGGTTACAGTGAGCTGAGATCATGACACTGTACTCCAGCCTGGGCAACAGAAAGAGACTCCGTCTCAAAAACAAAAAACAAAAAAATTTATGCACAGCTATCCTAGTCTGATCTCATCATTTTAAAATTACAAACAAGAGCATAAAAATAACTCCCTTTCCCTTACATTCTCAAAAGTGAGCCCTTGCTCACTCAAAA
>NW_016107606.1:3747361-3749046 GCF_001604975.1 Cebus imitator
TGCTAGTGAAGTCTTCTGACTGTCTAGTGATGTGATTAAATGTGTCTAAATCACTTTGTTAAAAATGTGGCCGGGCACCGTGGCTCATGCCTGTAATCCTAGCACTTTGGGAGGCTAAGGCAGGCAGATCACCTGAAGTCAGAAGTTCAAGACCAGCCCGGCCAATATGGCTAAACTGCATCTCTACTAAAAATACAAAAAAATAAGATGGGCGTGATGGTGGGCACTTGTAATCCCAGCTACTTGGGAGGCTGATGCAGGAGAATCACTTGAACCCAGGAGGCAGAGGTTGCAGTGAGCTGAGATCACAACACTGTACTCCAGCCTGGGCAACAGAAAGATACTCCGTCTCAAAAACAAAAAACAAAAAAATTTAAGCACAGCTATCCTAGTCTGATCTCATCATTTTAAAATTACAAACAAGAGCATAAAAATAACTCCCTTTCCCTTACATTCTCAAAAGTGAGCCCTTTTCAATAATGTTTAGAAAGCATACCGGGTAGCCAGGTGCTGTGGCTCATGCCTGTAATCCAGGCACTTCTGGAGGCCAAAGCAGGAGTATTGTTTGAGCCTAGGTGTTCGAGACTTTGTTGTTACCAAAAATAAATTAGCCAGGTGTGGACGCACAGGCC
Organism: Cebus imitator; assembly: GCF_001604975.1. Classification (NCBI taxonomy): domain Eukaryota; kingdom Metazoa; phylum Chordata; class Mammalia; order Primates; family Cebidae; genus Cebus; species Cebus imitator. Next base: position 3,747,994 of record NW_016107606.1, read on the forward strand.
TGTAGTCTCTGCCATTCAGAAGGCTAAGACAGGAGGATCGCTTGTGACCAGGAGTTGACGGCTGCAGTAGCTGATCACGCCACTGCATGCCAGCCTGGGCAAGAGAGACCCTGTCTCTAAGAAAAAAAACAAAACAAAAAAAAGAACAGGCCAGGCGCAGTGGCTCACAGCTATAATCCCAGGACTCTGGGATGCTGAGGTGGGCAGATCATGAGGTCAGGAGATCAATCGAGACCATCCTGGCCAGGTGCTGTGGCTCATGCTTGTAATCCTAGCACTTTGGGAGGCCGAGGTGGGTGGATCACCTGAGGTCAGGAGTTCAAGACCAGCCTGGCCATCATGGTGAAACCCCATCTTAAAAAAAAAAGACCATCCTGGCTAACAGTGAAACCCCATCTCTACTAAAAATACAAAAATTAGCAGGATGCCGTGGCAGGTGCCTATAATCCTAGCTACTCAGGAGACTAAGGCACAAGAAATGCTTGAACCCAGGAGGCTGAGGTTGCAGTGAACCTTAGATCGCACCACTATACTCCAGCCTGGTGACATAGTAAGACTCCATCTCAAAAAAAAAAAGCGGGAGCTGGCGAGAATAATACTTCATAGGTATTATCTGAAACTTCTACAGATCCTTTCAAAGCATTTTAAAGATGCTCCTATTATACTGTAGGCCATAATACAACAGGATGCAGGTTCAATGGATATCCAAAATCAAACCCATATTAAGTGGCTTCAAAAGCTACTGTTGGGTCAGGAGCAGTGGCTCAGGCCTGTAATCCCAACATTTTGGCAGGCCAAGGCAGGAGGATCACTTGAGGTCAGAAGTTTGAGACCAGCCTGGCCAACATGTTGAAACTCCATCTAACTAAAAATTCAAAAAAATTAGCCAGGCGTGGTGGTGCCCACCTGCGGTCCCAGCTACTCGGGAAGCTTAGGCAGGAGAACTGCTTCACCCCAAAAGGGAGAGAAGTTGCAGTGAACCTGGACTGGACCACTGTATGCCAACCTGAGCGACCAGGTGAGACTCTGTCTCAAAAAATAAAACCCAAAAAA
>NW_016107606.1:3750451-3752607 GCF_001604975.1 Cebus imitator
AAAAAAAAAAAAAAAAAAAAAATGCAAGCATACTCACACTAAATGGGATGGATAAACAGATAAAACAGCCTTACATCATTGCAGGTCAGATTAGGTTTTGTCACCAAAAAACTAACAAAAGAAGTCCAGTTTTCAGAGCCTTTTGTATTTTCGAATTGCAGTTAACAAACTTGGTAGAATTTTCAGCAACATTAAATAAGAATACATATACATGAGAATTTATAGGGTCTAGTACACAGTAGGTAAGCAAAATATATGGTAGCTATTATTTTAAAATTAAAATGTATTGGATTTTATTTCCTAAATATCACTGGATAATTTAAATAAAAGATCCAAGTATTATAAGGGCAGTCTGCAGAGTACCCAAATAGATGGGGGGTGGGAGAGAAGATGACTTTAGCAACATTAAAAACAGTATCTTATAAAATCAACTGATGGGAAGGGAGGCTGAAAAAACGAAGATCTTTCTGACCATAAAAAATTCTCAATCGTGGCCAGGCAAAGTGGCTCATACCTGTAATCACAGCACTTTGGGAGGCCCAGACAGGCAGATCACTTGAGGCCAAGAGTTCAAGACCAGTCTGGCCAACATGGCGAAACCCCATCTCTACTAAAATTACAAAAAAAATCTGCCAGGTGCAGTGAAGCACACCTGTAATCCCAGCTACTCGGGAAGCTGACACACAAGAATCACTTGAACTTGCAAAGCAGAGGTTGCAGTGAGCCAAGATTTTGCTACTGTGCTCCAAGCTGGGCAACAGAGCAAGACTCTGTCTCAATAAAAGAAAAAAAAATTAATCTTTAAAAAAAAGTCTATTCAGTCTTCTTTTATAAATCACAGTCGGCTCTGGATAGGAAAAGGTTTAAACTCTAATAATTTACATTTTAAATCCCCAACCATGTGCCTTCAAACAATCCTCTACAAAAACCTTACTGGATAATTAAGTTTGGAAATAAAAACAGAAACAACTATAGATATAGAAAACACTTATGCTTCAGTTTTTTCAAAAGAAAAAATTATATCTGTACAGTATAAAAATTATTTAACTCCCTAAATGGAAATTCCTTTTTAAATAACTATCTAAGAAAATTATAATAGTCACAAAGTGGGCAAAATATTTTTAAGATCAGGCAAATCTTGATTTCATTTTTGTGTTAATACATCATTTACAGCAACATAATTGACATTTTACAAATAAATTAAATGCCAGCATAAAAGAATCTTTTTTATGAGAGAGCAAAGTTGGGGGATCACCTGAGGTCAGGAGTTCAAGACCAGCCTGGCCAACGTGGTGAAACCTCATCTCCATTAAAAATACAAAGAAACTAGCCAGGCATGGTGGTGCACATCTGTGGTTCCAGCTGCTTGGTAGGCTGAGGCAGGAGAATTGCTTAAACCCAGGAGGCAGGGGTTGTAGCGAGCCAAGATTGCGCCACTGCACTCTAGACTGGGTGACAGAATAAAACTCCATCTCAAAAAAAAAAAAAAAATCCTCAAATAAAGGTTACCTAACAACTTATTTTATTTTAGTCTTTAAATCCATTTCAAATTCAGTTATCCAGCACTTACTAAACACTGATCTGTGCCTAACAGGCTTCAAAACTGACATCTGTATTTCCTCTAATGAACAAGTAGGTTTCACTACCGGCAGGTCCCAGGCCAATCAAGGCAAAACAGCATGTTATCTAATTTAAGACCTAGGACCATATAGAAGAAATATGATTTCCAAAAGTGTCCAAAGTTCACTATATTGAACTGAAGAGCAATTAATGTTTATAGCAAATAGCTGTTGCCTGGGTGAATGAGGAACGGAGAACTCTTATTTCTAACTGCCAGGCTAACTATCCACCAAAACCATAAACTAAGTGGTACGGCAAAATATAGTTAAGTACATTGTAATTAGAACAAGGTCGTTTTAGCCGGGCACAGTGGTTCAAGCCTGTAATCCCAGCACTTTGGGGGGCCGAAGCGGGTGGATCACCAGGTCAAGAGATTGAGACCATCCTGGTCAACATGGTGAAACCCCCGTCTCTACTAAAAATACAGAACATTAGCTGGGCATGGTGGTGCGTGCCTGTAATCCCAGCTACTCAGGAGGTTGAGGCAGGAGAATTGCCTGAACCCAGGAGGCAGAGGTTGCGGTGTGCCGAGATCG
>NW_016107606.1:3753452-3755576 GCF_001604975.1 Cebus imitator
AAAGAAAAAGAAAAAGAAATGGGTATTAATAGAATTAATTTCAACAGATTTTCCAGACTTAAATAAAACAATGTAAAAGTATTTGGCACATGACTTAGCATAGAAATTGGAAATACATAGTAGCTACTATAAAATACAGAAAGTAAAACTTGGCAACCTTCTTAGATGGCAGAAATATTCAGGAAAAAATAAAAATTTTAAAATTTAAAATCTCACACATTAAAAAAAAGAAATATGCAAAAAAGTGAAATTAAGTATTATAGGGATACGGGTTTTAAAAGGCTAAAATCCACTATTGTATGTAAGGCAACTACATAAAATTGGTTCAAGGGTAAAGAAATGAAAATTATGGACTACTTATAGATTCAGGAAATCATTTGCAAGACTAATTACCATCTCTACAATAAGGATTTAGATCAGCCACCCAAATTGCCCATCCCCACATATAATACATTGCTTAGAGGGCCAGGTGCAGTAGCTCATGCCTGTAATCACAGGATTTTGGGAGGCTGAGGCAGGTGGATCACCTGAGGTTGAAGAGTTCAAGACCAGCCTAACCAACATGGAGAAACCTGTCTCTAATAAGAAATACAAAATCAGCCAGGCGTGGTGGCGCATGCCTGTAATTCCAGCTACTTGGGAGGCTGAGGCAGGAGAATCGCTTGAATCCAGGAGGCAGAGACTGCAGTGAGCCGAGATTGCACCATTGCAGTTCAGCCTGGGCAGAAAGAGCGAAACTGTCTCACACACACACAAAAAATACACTGCTTAGTTTGTAATTATGTCTCATTGTTAATTAACAAGTAACTGTTTTCTGAGACAGAGTCTCACTCTTTCACCCAGGCTGCAGTACAGTGAGGAGATCTCACCTCACTGCAACCTCCATCTCCCGGGCTCAAGTGATTCTCGTGTCTCAGACTCTCGAGTAGCTAGGATTACAGGTGTACACCACAACGTACGGCTAATTTTTTTTTTTTGTATTTTTAGTTGAGACGGGGTTTCGCCATGTTGGCCAGGCTGATTCTCCAACTCCTGGTCTCAAATGATCCTCCCTCCTCGGCCTCCCAAAGTGCTAGGTTACAGGCATGAGCCACTGTGACCAGCCTTAACCAGTAACCTTTAAAAGAGGCTTAACAAATTTATCATTCTATTACTTTGGCAAACTACCCCCTAAAAATAAGTTATCTCCAAATACGGTCCAAGAATCTGCTGTGTCAGAATCACTTTAATATGCAAAATGATGGAATGAAGTTCAGAAATATATGCACATTTGTTTTGAGGACCACTGCCCAAAAGTGTATAGACATTCTACATTAAATTACCTAGAATGTAACTTATATTAAATCTACCTAGAATGTAACTTAATTTCCAATTATTTTCTTGCAAAACCTGCCACTACAGCAAGCTTCTATTCTCCTGGTAATGTGTCCAAATTTACACAATTTAGGGAAAATGGGGCAAATAAATACCAAGAAACAATGATGTACTTTATAGACAAAAATAACTACTAACACATCTTTCATTTTTTATCAATATAAAATTAACTCAGCCATTACAGTGAAGATTATACATAATATATAAACTCTTTAGTAGTTCCCATAGAAAACCTGATCTTAGGAAGATTAGGCCTTGTTTCAAGAAGAGCTGTATTTTAAAATAGTACACAGTAAAGTACAGTCTTATTTTTATTTATTTTTGTTTTTTGAGACAGAGTTTTGCTCTTGTTGCCCAGGCTGGAGTGCAATGGCGCGATCTCGGCTCACCACAACATCCGCTTCCCTGCCTCAGGCAGGTTCAAGTGATTCTCCTGCCTCAGCCTCCCGAGTAGCTGGGATTATAGCTGGGATTATAGTGGGATATATACCACACCTGGCTAATTTTTGTATTTTAGTACAAACAGGGTTTCACCATGTTGGCCAGGCTGGTGTTGAACTCCTGACCTCAAGTGATCCACCCACCTCAGCCTCTCAAAGTGCCACTGCCACTGCACCCAGCCCATACCAGTCTTAGTTACAGTAAGAGGTTGAAAATCTCATTAGAAACCCCAAGTCCAGGCCGGGCGCGGTGGCTCACGCCTGTAATCCCAGTACTTTGGGAGGCCGAGGCGGGTGGATCACGAGGTCA
>NW_016107606.1:3756891-3758501 GCF_001604975.1 Cebus imitator
AAAAAAAAAAAAAAAAAAAAAATCTGCTTTTAAGTTTTATTTTTAATTCTATAATTTGTTACAGGATTCTTTATTTTTTCTTTTATTTTTATTTTTCTAGAGTAGTTTCTCCATAGACAGAGCAGGGCTACCCCCTCGGCATAGTGGCCCAGAGGATTCTTTAGACTCAGAATGAAACCAGGTTTAATGCCCAATAATAATCACTTCTGAAAAATATCATATTAATGCAACACGTAATGGAAGAACTCACTCTCAACACATTGCACAGTAGTGGGCATCCTAAAGTTGTGTGGCTCAGAGAGTGATTGGCACCTGCCTCTTCTCTGTTTCACTGTGTAAAGCCTTTATTGACATCTTGGCATATAAGCAGAATAATCACCAAAAAATACTACTTTTAATGTACCATAACACAATCATTCAAGCATACTACTTGAGGGCCTAAGTTCTCAACCTGGACACTGTAGTATAAGCTACTGATACCACTACTCACTGCTTCACCAGAATGGCTGTATATTTTTCCCACCAAAAGTAGGGCTATTGCACCATACGTTTCATGGTCTCTGTAAAGAAAAGAAATCATTGTCTTGGTTTATATTTCCTCAAAAAACAAGCAAATTTTCTACAAACTGCTTTTAAGAACTTAGTGAAAACTGAAGTTTCCTAAGGAAATCATTAATTATTTTTAATGCAACAGTACCCCCATATACACACACAAAGTTGGTATTTGTAAAAACATCAATTCTGAAAAAGCTAGTTACATCCTTTAATAAACATGCACCACAAAATTAAAATGCACAAGCATTTTTTTAAGAGATGGGGTCCCACTATGTTGCCAAGGCTGATTCAAACTCCAGGGTTCAAGCGATCTTCTGCCTCAACCTCCCAAACTGCTGGGATTACAGTCAAGAGCCACCATGCCCAGCCACACAGTTTTTATTTATTTATTCTTTTCTTGAGACAGAGTCTCACTCTGTTACCCAGGCTGGAGTGCAGGGGCACGATCTTCGCTCACTGCAGCCTCTGCCTGCCAGGTTCATGCAATTCTCATGCCTCAGCCTCCTGAGTAGCTAGGATTACAGGTGCACACCACCACGCCTGGCTAATTTTTGTATTTTTAGTAGATGGCATCTCGCCACATTGGCCACGCTGGTCTCAAACTCCTGACCTTAAGTGATCCACCCATTCAGCCTCCCTAAGTGCTAGGATTATAGGCATGAGCCACTGCACCCAGCCAAACAAGCATTTTCAAGCACATTTACTTCATGATTCCTTATTTCATGTGATGCCCGCCCCCTCACACACAAAAAAAAATGATTCAGAAAGACCTTTCATGATTTTTACTTTTTTTTCCCCTGCCATTCAAAAGCTTCTACAAGCTTTTTGGTTTTTTTTGAGACGGAGTTTCACTCTTGTTACCCAGGCTGGAGTGCAATGGCGCGATATCGGCTCACCGCAACCTCCGCCTCCTGAGTTCAGGCAATTCTCCTGCCTCAACCTCCTCAATAGCTGGGATTACAGGCACGTGCCACCATGCCCAGCTAATGTTTTGTATTTTTAGTAGAGACGGGGTTTCACCATGTTGACCAGGATGGTCTCGATCTCTTGACCTC
>NW_016107606.1:3760394-3764231 GCF_001604975.1 Cebus imitator
GCCTATTTGGCCTTTTTGGAGGAACTCTAGTTCATACCCTCTAGGTGGCAAAAAGCTCATCTTTATAAAAGAAAAAAAAAAGGCTGGGTGTGGTGGCGCATGCCTGTAATCCGATTACTTTGGGAATCCAAGGTGGGCAGATCATCTGAGGTCAGGAGTTTTGAGACCAGCCTGGCCAACGTGGTGAAATCCGTTTCTACTAAAAATACAAAAATTATCTACGCTTGGTGTTACAAGCCTGTAGTCCCAGCTACTCAGCAACCTGAGCAAGTCTCAAAAAAAAAAAAAAAAAGTTCAACAAAAATATGACACAACCAATAATTTATATTTTGTCTAAAAATAATCATTTAAGCTGACTGCAGTGGCTCATGCCTGTAATACTAGCACTTTGGGAAGCTGAGGTGGGAGATTACTAGTGGCTTGAGGCCAGGAGGTTGCAATCAGCCTGGGTAACATAGTAAGACCCAGTTTCTACAAATTTTTTTTAACTCGCCAAGCATAGCGGCATGAGCCTCTAGTCCCAGGTACATGGGAGGCTGAGGTGAGAGGATTGCTTGGGCCCAGGAGTTCAAGGCTGTAGTGAGCTATGATCATAACACTGCACTCCAGCCTCTGTGATAAAGTGAGACCCTGTCTCTAAAGAAATAAATAAAATAATCGAAACAGTTTAGAATCCTGAAGGAATGCTTATTATATGTCAAAATTACAAAAGCTAAGATTAAGGACAAAAAGGGAACACGAAAACCCAAATGGAATTTGTAGGGTTAATTGATTATTCTCATCTGCTAGTATTTAGACTGTTTTCATTAGACATTGCTAATGAGCTCAGAAGCAAGCAGGTAATTTAAACTAAGAGAGCTGGGTATAAAACAACAGTGGCCAGGTGCTATGGCTCATATCTGTAATCCCAACAATTTGAAAGGCCGAGGCGGGTGAGCCTGGGCAACATCGCGAAACCCCATCTCCACCAAAAAGATGCAAATTAGCCAGGCATGGTGGCGTGCATCTGTAGTTGCAGCTACTTGGGAGGCTGACGTGGGAGGATTGCTTGAGCCCAGGAGGTTGAGGCTGCAGTGCATGCCACTGCATTCTGGCTTGGGTAACAGAGCAAGACCCTCTCTCCAAAAAAAACCAGTGGAGGAGCACAGAGTAACTAGAGAATGCATGCTTCATTTAAAGGCATCCAGTGTTTTATTAGACGGAGTCTTGCTCTGTCGCCTGGGCTGGAGTATGGAGTATAATGGCATGGTCTCAGCTGACTGCAGCCTCCACCTCCCAGGTTCAAGCAATTCTTCTGCCTCAACCTCCTCCTGAGTAGCTGGGATTACAAGCACATGCCACCATGTCCGAATAATTTTTTGTATTTTTAGTAGAGACAGGGTTTCGCCATGTTAGACAGGCTGGTCTTGAACTCCTGACATCAAGTGATGCACCCACCTATGCCTCCCAAATTGCGGGGATTACAGGCATGAGCCACCACACCCGGCCAGGCATCCAGGCATACAATGCTAAAACAAAGTCTGACTTTCACCAGATACTAAATATATCCTTAAAAATATCCTCAAAATCACTGTATCATTTATGGGCCAAAGCAAACTACCTAGAAGAAAGGAGGATGTAACAAACCAGTATAATATAGGGAAAACCAGGCCACCTGGTCATTCTGTTCATTTTACATATAAATTGAGGCATAAAGATTGTTTGCTTGTATCTAAGTGAACTGCCCAAAGCTAAATGAATTAGCCTAAGAACTAGGAACTAGAGCTTAGTGAGCCACAATGATTTGCCCAAAGTCACAGTGCTAATAGGAGAGGCCAATACTAATACTAGAAATTAAAGCCCAAGCACCCTAACACTCTGTCCAGGTCAACAATTTATTATTTAGCACCACTTTGTTTTCTTTCTTGGGTTATATGTGTCCAGCTCCATTTTTTTCACAGAATGATTCTCCTCAAAAATGTGTTCTTCAACCAAATAAATCTGAAAATAATGCAAAAAATAATAACACAACAGGGAGGGGAAGAATTTCAGATGATTACAAAAGCAGACTCTTAGTCATCCACACACATATATTAAATCCTGTGTTCCAGACTCAAACATCTTTTCCACATAGTAGATAGCTCTTCCAATTTTACAAAGACATTTCTGTACCATGCATAACATCAGCACAAAATATGGAAGAAATTTATAAAAGCAATAACTAGCCCTTTGAAGACTGAAGAAAAGCACAAATACATTTACACATTTAATCTCCCAAATGTTAATTCTTTTAACTATCTCACTAGAGAGGCAAGAACCAAAACTTCAGAGCTTACTATGATTCCCCAGTATTCAGCTAAGGAACTAGCTGAGTCTCCAGAGCCAGGTTTCATGGCTTTTACCCAACTAATGAATCTGCTTGGCTCCGACACCCATATCCTTTATATTATCCCCACACAGGCAATGAAATCAAGAGAAGCACTAACTTCCAGAAATATGCAATTCTTTACTTTCTACTTAAAATAAAACTTAGCAGCCCAACTAACTTTCTAATATCCAAGTAGAAAAAGCAGAGGTTGCTGGCACGGTGCCTCACACCTGTTATCCCAGCACTTTGGGAGGCCGAGGCAGGCAGATCATGAGGTCAGGAGTTCGAGACTAGCCTGGCCAACATGGTGAGACCCCCATCTCTACCAAAAATAAAAAAATTAGCCAGACGTGGTGGTGGGTGCCTATAATCCCAGCTACTCAGGAGGCCAAGGCCCAAGAATCACTTGAACCCCGGAGGCAGAGGTTGTAGTGAGCTGAGATCACGCCGCTGTACTCCAGCCTGGGTGACAGAGCGAGACTCCATCTCAAAAAAGAAAAAGCAGAGATTTTAGAATGGGATCAACCTACATTTGAATCCTTGCTTTGCCACTTACAAGCTAACTGGCCAAACTAAATGAGCCTCCATTTCCTCCTGTGTAAATGAAAAAAAAAAACACTATCAAGGTTATAAAAAAACTAAAGCATGAGGTACAATGTCTGGCACATAATGGGCACTCAGTAGAAAGCTCATTATTTTTACCTAGAGGTTGAATTCAATGGCCAATTCAAATAAGATATTTTAAAGCAATTGATGAATATAGCCTTAGGAGAGTCCATATAAAGTATCTTGGCTGGATGCAGTGGCTCACGCCAGTAATCCCAACACTTTGGGAGCGTAGAAGTGGGAGGATCACTTGAGGCCAAGAATTCAGACCTGGCACGGGGGGCTCACACCTGTAATCCCAGCACTTAGGGAGGCCAAGGCAGGCGGATCACTTGACGTCAGGAGTCCAAGATGAGCTTGGCCAACATGGCAAAACCTAATTCTACTAGAATCACTTGAACCCTGGAGGCAGAGGTTGCAGTGAGCCAAGATCATGCCATTGCACTCCAACCTGGTCAACAGAGCAAGACTCCATCTCAAAAAAAGAAAAAGGAAAAAAAAAAAAGATTTCAACCAGCCTGAGCAACATGGTGAGACCCCCATCTTTACAAAATATTAAAAAATTAGCCAGGTATGGCTGGGCAAAATGGCTCATGCCTATAATCCCAGCGCTTTGGGAGGCCAAGGCAGGCGGTCAAGGGGTCGAGGCAGGCAGATCAGGAGGTCAGGAGATTGGGACCAGCCTGGTCAATATGGTGAAACCCTGTCTCTACTAAAAAATACAAAAAATTAGCCAGGTGTGGTGGCGAGGCCCGTAGTTCCAGCTACTCAGGAGGCTGAGGCAAGAGAATCGCGTGATCCTGGGAGGTGGAGGGTGCAGTGAGCCGAGATTGTACCGCTACACTCCAGCCTGGCTGACAGAGTGACACTGCATCTCAAAAAAA
>NW_016107606.1:3764351-3767373 GCF_001604975.1 Cebus imitator
TAAAAACAAAATAACCACTATCTCCAGGATCCATCAGTAAACCCCAAAATTTGCACATGAAAGTATGCAATCAGCCGAGTACGGTGGCTCACACCTGTAACCCCAGCACTTTGGGAGTCTGAAGTAGGCGGATCACCTGAGGTCCGGGGTTCGAAACCAGCCCTACCAAGCTGGAGAAACCCCATCTCTACTAAAAATACAAAACAAAAATTAGCCGCGCATGGTGGCACATGCCTGTAATCCCAGCTACTCGGGAGCCTGAGGCAGGAGAATCGCTTGAACCCAGGAGGTGGAGGTTGCAGTGAGCCGAGATCGTGCCACTGCCCTCCAGCCTGGGCAACAAAAGCAAAACTCCATCTCAATTTAAAAAAAAAAAAAAAAGTATGCGGTCAACATTAGTGCAAATTACAAAATATACTGACAGGTCCATTTTTCCAGATTAAACTGTAAAAAAAGGATATACAACTAGTCAATCATTAGTCCAATAATAATTCCTTGAATTGCTAAATTTTAGACTCACTATGTTTAATTTCCTTAACATTTCCACCACTTTTTTTTAAGACAGGGTCTTGCTCTGTCACCCAGGCTGGACTGTAGTGGCATGATCTCAGCTCACTGTAACCTCCACCTCCAAGGCTCAAGAGATCCTTCCACCTCAGCCTCCCAAGTAGCTAAGACCACAGGCACAAGCCACCATGGTGGCTTTGTATATATATAAATATATAAATTAAAAAATATATATATAAATATATATACATAAAAAAAGCCACCATGGTGGCTTGTGCCTGTGGTCTCAGCTACTTGGGAGGCTGAGGTGGGAGGATCTTTATTTATATATCTATCTATCTATCTATATATATATATATACACACATACATATATATACATATATATATACACACACACATATACATATATATACACACACACATACATATATATATAAAACCACCTAAGTTTCTACATATATATGTGTGTGTATATGTATTTATATATATATATATGTATATACACACACACACATATATATATATATATTTTTTTTTTTCTTTTTTTTTTGTAGATGCAGGGTTTCACTATGTTGCCCAGGTTCCTCTGGAACTCCTGGGCTCAAGTGATCTGCCTGCCTCAGCCTCCCAAAGCACTGGGATTACAGGCATAAGCCGCTGCGCCCAGCTACCATTTCCACAATTGATATCTCTCACATAATAAGCTTCTAGAGGTCAGGGGCTGTATCTCATACATGTTATACTCAGAATATTTAAAAAAACCTTAAATTAAAAGTCTGATATGATTCCCTAGTGGCTTAATAAAAAGTACTTTATTTAATAATAGGATCTATCCCAGCACTTTGGGAGGTGGGCAGATCACAAGGTCAGGAGTTCAAGACCAGCTTGGCCTAAATGGTGAAACCCCGTCTCTACTAAAAATACAAAAATTAGCCAGGCTTGGTGGTGGGCACCTGTAATCCCAGCAACTCAGGAGGCTTAGACAGAATTGCTTCAACCTGGGAGGCGGATGTTGCAGTGAGCTGAGATTACAGCACACTCCAGCCTGGGCAACAGAGCGAGACTCCGTCTCGGAAAAAATAAATAAATAAATAATAGGTTCCTTTCACTCAGACTATTCAAATGAAAAAGATTCATATTAGGAATAGGTCCTCCAGCAAAAGAAATTGCTGCTTATAAGCACTGTTAGCAAGAGACCAAAACTCAATTGCAATTCTCTACCAAAGAAAATTTTTAAAAAATAAAGCACTAACACAATGAGCACTTATGCATTCCATTTCCAAAAACAACTTACCTTCTGCACCTTCCTTTTGCAGATTTGAAATCCAGATTCTCACACAATCACTGGCCATCTCTTCTGTTTGATTCAATAGCATACACACTACTGAGTGTCTCTCACTATTAAATACATCAATAGAAAGCACATTCACCTTATTCTGCTTTCTAATTATGAAAACAGAAGTGCAGGCCAGGTGCAGTGGCTCACGCCTGTAATTTCAGCACTTTGGGAGGCCGACACAGGAGGATCACTTGAGCCCAGGAGTCTGAGACCAGCCTGGGCAACACAGTGAGACCCTGTCTCTATTCATTAAGTAAACAAACAAACAAATATAAACAGAAGTGCAAATGCCCTCATCCAAAATTATTATTATTTTTTGAGACGATGTCTCGCTCTGTCACTAGGCTGGAGTGCAGTGGCACAATCTCAGCTCACCGCAACCTCCACCTCCTGGGTTCAAGCAATTCTCCTGCCTCAGTCTCCCAAGTAGCTGGGACTAAAGGCGCACACCACCACATCCAGCTAATTTTTGTATTTTTAGTAGAGACAGGGTTTCCCCATGTTGGCCAGGATGGTCTCAATCTCCTGACCTCGTGATCCACCCGCCTCAGCCTCCCAAAGTGCTGGGATTACAGGCGTGAGCCACCGCGCCCAGCCAAAATTATTTTTTAAGATACTTGAGATTAAATAATACAGAATAACTGCTCTCATCTTTCCCCCTAAAAACACCATACTTCAATATGAAATTTTAAATGGCTTTTTTCCCCAAATGGGAAAGGATTCCTGTGTCTTCATGGGAGAGTGAGCAGTTTAAGACTAAAACATACTAATAAGCCATTGCAAACAGGTGAGATACCATCAGAGTGTGTGCTGTTGCAGGAAACAGAACGGAAAGCCGTGAATGGGAGTCTCTGCACTTCATATCTGCAAAAGAAGAGAATAAAAAGGTTAACTTGGCCGGGCGCGGTGGCTCACACTGTAATCTCAGCAGTTTGGGAAGCAGAGGCGGGCAGATCACCAGGTCAGGAGTTCGAGACCAGCCTGACCAATATGGTGAAACCCCATCCCTACTAAAAATGCAAAAATTCGCTGGGCGTGGTGGTGGGCACCTGCAATCCCAGCTATTCAGGAGGCTGAGGCAGGAAAATCACTTGAACCTGAGAGGCGGAGGTTGCAGCGAGTCTAGATCGGCCACTGCACTCCAGCCTGGGCGACAGAGCAAGACTCCGACTCA
>NW_016107606.1:3767711-3770841 GCF_001604975.1 Cebus imitator
AAAATGTGCTGGTTAAGCCAAGTTTGTAGATGAACTAAACCTTCTTGTCCTTAATACATAAACTGTATCCCCAGTGTTAAAAGTTATTTGAACATTTTTACGCTACACTACCTTGACATTAGAGGATTTAAAAAAAAAAATCTCCAGTCTTTAAACTTTCCTTACAACTACCATTAAAATTAGCAAAATATGTTTCTCTATTGAACAGTTAACCTAACGGGAATGACTTCTAACCTAAGAATTACAGTTAAAAGGTTGATTTTAACAAATGCTCTTCCCTATGTAAGCAGTGACAGGTAATCTTTTGGGAACCCCAATGTACACACCCCTTTCTCCAACCGTGCTACAGTTAAACGTTAATTTTAGGACAAACAGACCAATGCCTCCTCGCAAGCAATGCCCACCCGCCCAGCATCCCGTTCTCTGCAAAAATCCATCTGCATTTTGCATTAACCCACTCGCCCCAGTGAGGGTGAGTCCAGGCCAAGTCGCAGAAGAACACCGGGCGTAAGGGGTGAGACCTGCGAGCCCATCTGCACCCGCGCCCTCCCACCTGGTAGCACACCTGCCCCGCAGGCGCCCACCTGGGGCCGGGACCGCCCCCTCCCGGCCCCGCGCGACTGCCCCACTCGGAGCGCGTTCCACCCGCCGCGCAGGACCAGAGGGCGGTGCAAGCGGCGGGGCCCCGAGCAGCGGGGAAGCGAAGGCTCGGGGAAAGGGGGCCGCCCGGGGTTCGCTCCCTCCCTGGGGACCCGGCGGACCGCAGCGTGCTGGGGGCGGACGCGGTACCTTTTGGACAGGTCCATGAGGACCCCCGAGAAGAGCTTCTCCCCGAGGCGGAACGACACGACGAGCGCGTCCTCAATGATGTGGTCCAGCGTGACCCGCACCTCCGAGCCCGGGATCAGTTGCGACACCGTGGAGTCCCCGCCCGCCGGCGGCACGAGCGCCGGAGCTGCAGGCTGAGGCAGCGGCGGCTCCTCGCGCTCCTCAGGAGCCGGGGGCTGCTCCTGCGGCGGTGCAGAAGAAGGTGGAAGTTCGGGCCCTCCCTGAGGCGCGGCTACCGCCGACTCCGCCACCCGAATGGACAGTTTCTCCTCAGCCTCCAGCTCCGGCCCCGCTGCCTCCGGGCTGCGGGCGAGCTCCCCTGGTGGCGGCGGTGGCGGCGGGAGCGGCGGCTCGTCGGCCTGAGGAGCGGACTGCTGCCCGTCGGCCTCGCCATCCGGCACAGACGCTTCAGTGGCCGTGACCGGGAGGGGATCAGTGCCGGCCTCACTGCCGGGGATGGGCTCCATCTCCGGCTCGGCCTCGCCGGCGCCCCCCTCCCCGGGGGACGCTGCAGTCGCTGCCGCCTCTGCAGCCACGGCGGCCATTTTCTTCCTGGCTTCTCCCTCCTCCAACTCCGGCTGCAGCGGCGGCGGCGGCAGCGCTGCTTGGTTCCCTGGGCCTTCCCCTCCCTCCGCGAACACTTTCGTCCCGCCCTTTCCCTGATGCTCGTTTTTGGCACCTCGCCATTGGTTCCATCCTACAGCCCTCCCGCACTTTTGATATTTCATTGGCTAGGGGCGGACGTCTATCATCTACTCAGTCCATCCTTCCCATGCAGACTAGGAACTTCTCATTGGCCAGATGTGTTGTCAAGTGTGGAATCTGAGTGGGGGAATAGGGGGCGGAATCAAAGGGGGCGGGGGAAGTCACAAAAGAGGAGCCATTTACTCATCGCCTCTTGCTATTGGCTGGAGGAGGAAATAAAGTTTTATGGTTGGCCTACGCTCCTGCCCATTATCAGCCTGGTCTTCGGAGGTGGGAGAAAGGAGGGAATCGAGTAGCGTGCCACTTCTTTCAAAGGCGGCGGAGGGGAGGAGTAACAAGGGGATGCGGGAAGGGAAACCGCTTCCCAGGAATCTCTGCGCAGAGATCCTTAGAATAAATGTTATTTCTAGGCGCGGACTTCTTGCGGCCGCGTGTGGGCACGACAGGCTTCTTTGGGAAAGACAACTAAAGTTTGAAATACAATCCTACAGACACTTTCTGAGTGCCTACTATGCTAGTCACTGCACTAGGTGCTGGGGTTTTACAATGTTCAAGACGTTCTCCATAACCTAATGGCAGCTGGCTCGTGGCGGCCACTCCAGCTGCCATGAGTACGAGGAGTATTTTCCTTGCCTTCTCTCCACTTCCTAGGAACAAAGCACCTACTTATTAATATTTCAAAAATAGGAAAATGCTCATGAAAGAGAAGAGCCATCCTCACTGGATTAAACTGATGATTGTTCCAGAAATGAGTCCTGAGACTGATATGTGAACACTGCTTGTTCTCTCCAAATCCTCTGCAAAGTGGACGCACCTGGTGCCTGCTAAAGCCTTTTTACTTTCCTGGCTTCTATGCCACGAGAACAAAGCTCTCTCTCTTCAGTATTCTGACACCCCGACTTCTCTTACTCCCACGTCAAGTCTCCGTTTGTTATCTCTGGAAGAATCTACTGTACCTATTTCTCTCAGTGGCACCTCAGAGTCAGCCTTTCCTCTGGGTGAATGCCTACAGGAGAGAGGGAAGAAAAGCTGCTAGCACTGAGTGTGAAAAAATAAAATCCTAAAGAATAATTACAGCTAGTGTTTTTTGAGTACCATGTGCCAGGCACTAGTACAAACACTATAGCATATCATCTCAATCCTTAAAATTTCGAGACACAAAGAGGGTGTCCAAGGTTACTCGGCTTGTAAATTGCATAGTCAGAATTTCAGTTTTACATGGAAAAGGCTGAAAATAGCAATAAACAAATATCACCATATGCTCTGCCTATTTCAAACCAAGTGGCTCTTGGGGAAAGGCCAGTAGAAGATCCCAATCAGGGAAGTTTCAGAATATCATTTAAAAATACAGAAAGAGATCCCAGCACTTTGGGAGGCCGAGGCGGGTGGATCACAAGGTCAAGAGATCGAGACCATCCTGGTCAACATGGTGAAACCCCGTCTCTACTAAAACTACAAAAAAATTAGCTGGGCATGGTGGCACGTGCCTGTAATCCCAGCTACATAGGAGGCTGAGGCAGGAGAATTGCCTGAACCCAGGAGGCGGAGGTTGCGGTGAGCCGAGATCGCGCCATTGCACTCCAGCCTGGGTAACAAG
>NW_016107606.1:3771231-3772967 GCF_001604975.1 Cebus imitator
AAAAAAAAAAAAAATACAGAAAGAAACAAATGTACTTAGTGTTCATTTTGTACCAGAGATTTTTCCCAGAAGCTCTCACTTAAAATCCTGTGACTTAAATCTTCTGTCTCTTTTGAAGATGAGGAAGCCGAGCCTTAGCCATGTTAAACATCCTAAGGGGACCAGGCAGGGTAGCTCAAGCCAGTAATCCCAGCACTTTGAGAGGCCAAGGTGGGCGGATCACCTGAGGTCAGGAATTTGAGACCAGCCTGATCAACATGGTGAAAACCCCTCTCTACTTAAAATACAAAATTAGCCAGGCGTGGTAGCAGGCACCTGTAATCCCAGCTACTTGGGAGGCTGAGGCAGGAGAATCACTTGAACCCGGGAGGCAGAAGCTGCAGTGAGCCAAGATCATGACATTGCACTCCAGCCTGGGCAACAAGAGTGAAACTCCATCTCAAAAAACTAAAAAACGAAACAAAAAAAATAATAAGATCTTAAAGGTCACACAGCTACCTAGCAGCAGATCCTATCTAACCTGGGTCCTTCCAAGTACATGACTTTCACTCAATCATTCATTCAACAAAGAGTTATCTCCTACAGACTAGATACTTGCAGTAAGCACAGATTCTGCCTTATAAGGTTTTCACAATAATACTTTGTCTATAGTTCACCATAATCAACTAGTTAAACATAACATGTAGTCTAGCCGGGCAAGGTGGCTCATGCCTGTAATCCCAGCATTTTGGGAGGTGGAGGTGGGCAGATCGCCTGAGGTCAGGAGTTCGAGACCAGCCTGACCAATATGGTGAAACCCCATCTTAAAAAAAATTAAATAAAAAAATAAATAAATAAAAATTAATATAACATGTAGTCTATGAAACGCCTAGACCCTGAGGACTCACATTGTATAATCTCCCACAAGGAGAAAAATACAGGTCAGGTCCTGGGACCTGATGACTTCTTATAGTAATTCATTGTAAGATGCTGCAACGAGTAATTTACATTTCAGATTCACAGCAGATTGTGGTATGCCAAGTCACTGTCATAAGCTGCCATTTCATCCTGTAACTCAAGAGCTACTACTGAAAAAAAAAAAGGGGGCTACTACTGGTTCCCAATGCTCACATGGAGCATACCTTCTTCTGCTTGGCTTTCAAAGCCCCCTCTGTGTTCGCACCTTACCTTTCAAGGTCTCTTCTCCACTACCCTTCAAGCCTCCTAATATGAGAAGGATTTGGTCCTGTATTCGTCATTCGCTTATTCATTCATTCAACAAATAGATATTAAATGTTTCAGTTACTGGACTAGTCAGGCAGAAAGCATGCAATAAAGAATACAAAAGGGCCAGGCACGGTGGCTTATGCCTGTAATCCAGACACTTTGCGAGGCCAAGGCAGGCGGATCATGAGGTCAGGAGTTCAAAACTAGCCTGGCCAACATGGTGAAACCCCGTTTCTACTGAAAATACCAAAAATTAGCCAGGTGTGGTAGCAGGTGCTTGTAATCCCAGCTGTTTGAGAGGGTTGAGTCAGGAGAATCGCTTGAACCCAGGAGGCAGAGGTTGCAGTGAGCCCAGATCACGCCACTGCATGCCAGCCTGAGCAACAGAGCAAGACTCTGTTTCAAAAAAAAACAAAAAAGAATACAAAAGATGGGCCGGGCGCGGTGGCTTACGCCTGTAATCCCAGCACTTTGGGAGGCCGAGGCAGGTGGATCACGAGGTCAAGAGATCGAGACCATCCTGGTCAACA
>NW_016107606.1:3773788-3775500 GCF_001604975.1 Cebus imitator
GATCTCTTGACCTCGTGATCCACCCGCCTCGGCCTCCCAAAGTGCTGGGATTACAGGCTTGAGCCACCGCGCCCGGCCGTAAACCTCTATATATCTGTATTTATTACACACACACACGCATGTCATTCATATATATATCATATATATGAATATGTGTGTGTGTGTGTGTGTATATATATATATAATCATATATGAAGGAAATATGATACCTGCAGTAAGCAGACACAGATTCTGCCTTATAGGGTTTTCACTGTAATATGTTGTCTGTAGTTCACCATAATCAACTAATTAAATATATTCATATATATATGAATGAAATATGTGTGTATATAGATATAGATCTATCATAGATATATATAATAGATAAATATATATGAATAAAATATATATGGTATGTATGTGTGTGTGTACATATATATATGAATGAAAGATTTAGTAACTGCCCTCTTGAGGATTATTTTTCTAGTTGGAGAACTGGAAAATGAGCAAACAGTGAGTAAACAAGATGATCACAGATGTGTGCAATATCATGAGAAAAATAAATAGAGTGAGGGAATAGAAGTAGCTGGCAGAGGGGCTGAAAGGTGTCTCCTTTAGAGAAGGTGGTCACAAAAGCCCTCTCTCAGGATTAAGGAAAAGGCAGTCAGCTATTGACTTTGCTGGATGAACATTTGGATCAAAAGGAACAGGAATTGCTTAAGGTTCTGAGGCAAAAGAGGGCTTGGCTTGTTCCAGAAACAGAAGGAAGACCAATCTGGTTAAGGAATGAGCAAGAAGTTCCGTAGATGAGGTTGAAAAGGAAAATAGGGCTGGGCACAGTGGCTCACGCCTGTAATCCCAGCACTTTGGGAGGCTGAGGTGTCCGGATCACGAGGTCAGGAGATCAAGACCATCTTGATCTTGATTTTTGGTGAAACCCCGTCTCTACCAAAAATACAAAAATTAACTGGCACGTGCCTGCAATCTTAGCTACTGGGGAGGCTGAGGCACAAGAATTGCTTGAATCCAGGAGGCGGAGGTTGCAGTGAGCTGAGATGGCGTTACTGCACTCCAGCCTGGTGATAGAGTGAGACTCCGTCTCAAAAAAGAAAAAAAAAAAAGGAAAACAGGACCTAAATCATGTTTTGTACTGCAGATACAAAAGCAAGGGATTCTCCCCACAGGGAGCTCCAAATATAGCAGAAAGCCTG
Organism: Cebus imitator; assembly: GCF_001604975.1. Lineage (NCBI taxonomy): Eukaryota > Metazoa > Chordata > Mammalia > Primates > Cebidae > Cebus > Cebus imitator. The sequence goes on from NW_016107606.1 coordinate 3,774,979, forward strand.
GGCCAGCCATGGTGGCTCATGCCTGTAATCCCAATATTTTCAGAGGCCAAGGCAGGAGGATTGTTTGAGCCTAGGAATTTGAGGCTGTAGTAAGCTATGACCATGCTACTACTGTACTCCAGCCTCACAACAGAGGGAGACTCTATCTCAAAGAGAAAAAAGAAACATGGTTTTTACATGTGCTTTTGTAATCTATTCACCTCTACATTCAGCCTCCTCCTGGCATGGAATTGGTATGGAGGATGCCATTGATGTTTGTGTAATGAATAGCCACATGATATTTGTGGCTAAGTGATTGAGTGGATAGTTGATGGATTGGATGGATAGTTGAAGAAATGGACAGACGGTTGAATAGATGGATGAACGGTTGGATGAATAGATGGATGAACGGTTGGATGAATAGATGAATGGCAGGGATAAGGAAACTAGCTGATTGCTGAAGCAGATCCTCACTCTCTCTCTTTTTTTTTTTTTTTTTTTTTAAATAAAGACGGGGTTTCACCATGTTGACCAGGATGGTCT
>NW_016107606.1:3776656-3782222 GCF_001604975.1 Cebus imitator
AAAAAAAAAAAAAAAAAAAACCCAAACACAAGGGTATTGGTCTCTCGAGAGGAATAACTATGGCTAAATATGGCTTAGTGGTTTTCTCTGGGTATGGTTTCTCAGGAAATAGAGTTATAGACAGAAGACAACATGGAGAACATGGCCAAGTTTAAATAAATGAGTGAATTGCTCTTCCTGTTCTGTGCCTATTTCTGACTAGGTAATCAATATTTCTCTTCTAGAATTAGATCACCTGCTCCCAGACCAAGGCTATGATGGATAACTACTGACAAATATGTCATTCATTGCTTCTGCCTGTGTGTGTGTGTGTGTGTGTGTGTGTGTGTGTGTGTGTGTGTGAAAGAGAGAGAGAGAGTGTCAGTAGTTCTCAGTGTATCATGTATAGGGGGATCTCTCTGAGAATCTGCTAAAAAGCTATTTTGTGCATATTATATGATTTTTTTTTTTTTTTTTGAGACAGAGTCTCACTCTGCCACCCAGGCTGGAGTGCATTGGTGCGATCTCAGCTCACTGCTACCTCCAACCCCTGGGTTCAAGTGAATCTCACGCCTCAGCCTTCCAAGTAGCTGAGATTACAGGTGCACACCACCATGCCTGGCTAACTTTTGTATTTTTAGTAGAGACAGAGTTTCACCATGTTGGCCTGGTTGGTCTCGATTTCCTGACCTCAAGTAATATGCCCACCTTGGCCTCCCAAAGTGCTGGATGACAGATGTGAGCCACTGCACCTGACTGATATTATTTATATATGGTACAAAAAAAAAGTTTGAAGAAATGAAAACAAAAGATTTCAGATGGGCCATGTGCAGTGGCTCGTGCCTATAATCCCAGCACTTTGGGAAGCCAAGGCAGGCAGATTACCTCAAATCAGGAATTTGAGACCAGTGTGACCAACATGGTAAAACCCTGTCTCTACTAAAAATACAAAAATTAGCCAGGCTTGGTGGTGGGCACCTGTAATCCCAGCTACTTGGGAGGCTGAGGCAGGAGAATTGCTTGACCCAGGAAGCAGAGTTTGCAGTAAGCCAAGAATACACCACTGCACTCCAGCCTAGGCAAGACTCTGTCTCAAAAAAAAAAAAAAGAAAAAAAAAAATTTCAGATGGTTTCTCACCCAGACTCCCTATATACTCATCTACAAACTCTATTAAAAGTTCCTGCTCTGTGTGGATACCACACACCCACTACCACCTACTTCTGCTAACAGATTTTCACCTCACACCAGCAGGTAGAAGAGCCATCATATTACAAAGATAAATCCCAATATTGAGGTCAATCTCCATAATGAGAGCCAACATTAATCAAGTCATTTATTGAGCACTTACTATGTGCCAGGCAGAGATAGCAACCAGATGAGCTTGGGGGAATCAAGTAATAAAATTTGGGCAGTATCCTGAAACACCTTCCCCATAGTCTTGGGGTGTACTTTCACATGGCTCCCCCTTTTTCTTTGTATATTCCTAACAATTGCCATGTCAATAATTTCTTAAAATTTGACCTCACAGGTACCACTTTGGAGGGAGTGGTTCTAGGTGAACCATTTGATTTGTCTGGGACTGAGGGGTTTCCTGGCATGCAGGACTTTCAGTGTTAAAAGTGGGACACTGAAGCCAAGCTCATGCTTGTAATCCTAGCACTTTGGGAGGCCGAGGCAGGCAGATCACCTGAGGTCAGAAGTTTAAGACCAGCCTGGCCAACATGGCTAAAGCTTGTCTCTACTAAAAATACAAAAATTAGCTGGGTGTGGTGGTGCACACCTGTAATCCCAGCTACTCAGGAGGCTGAGGCAGGAGAATTGTTTGAACCCAGGAGGCAGAGATTGCAGTGAACCACTGCACTCCAGCCTGGGCAATAGAGCAAGACTTCATCTCAAAAAAAAAAAAAAAAAAAAAAAGTGGGTTGCTGCTGGGTAAATAATGATGGTTGGACAGGCTTCATGCAATGTATCTTGCAGAAATGAACACTAATCATTGCAACAACCCAGCAAGGAACCGAAGCCTCAGAAAGGTCAAAGAAAATTTTGAAAACTGAAGACGGGGATTAGGATGGGACTAGGCTGACGTCTCCAAAGAATGTACTCTTGGCAACTTTGATCTTTTGGCTATTTCTTTGTTTCCTTAGTCATCTCCTGGGACAGGATCCTTGGGCAAATGGCTTATTGGTGTGCATTTTCTGGTCAAAACTTCTAGCTCCAAGCCCGCAAGTCAAATCTGATCTTAGATTCTAAACAGCCTTGATTGTACCCATCACCTTTAAAAAATTCTAGAAACATTTATTTACTTGACTTTCTTATCAGCTATTAGATTGTTCTTTTTTTTATTTTTCTTTTCTTTTTATTTTTTTGAGACAAAGTCTCCCTCTGTCACCCAAGCTAGAGTTCAGTGGTGTGATCTCGGCTCACTGCAACCCCCCCTTCCCAGGGCTCAGGTGATTCTCCCACCTCAGCATCCCAAGTGGCTGGGAATACAGACACATATGACCACACCTGGCTAATTTTTGGTTTTTTGTAGAGACACGATTTCACCTTGTTGCCAAGGCTGGTCTTATACTCCTGAGCTCAAGCAATCCACCTGCGTCCTCCTCCCTAAGTGTTTTGGAAGGCCAAGGGGGAAGACTGCTTGAGCTCAGGAGATGGAGACCAGCCTGGACAACAAAGCAAGATCTTGTCTCTATAAAATAAAATCATAATTTTTTGTGTGTTGGCGGGGGCAGGGTCTCATTCTGTTACCCAGGCTGGAGTGCAGTGGCACGATCTTGGCTCACTGCAACCTTTGCCTCCTGGGTTCAAGCCATTCTCCTCCCTCGGCCCCCTGAGTAGCTGGAATTACAGGTGCAAATGACCATGTCTGGCTAATTTTTGTATTTTTGGTAGAGCTGGGTTTTCACCATGTTGGCCGGGCTGGTCTCAAACTCCTGACCTCAAAAGATCCTCCCACCTTGGCCTTCCCAAAGCACTGGGATTACAGGAATGAGCCACTGCACCTGGTCAAAATAACTTTTTTTGATTAGCTGGGTTTAATGGTGCATGCCTACAGTTCAGCTACTTGGGAGGCTGAGGCAGGAGGATCCCTTGAGCCCAGAAGTCTGAGGCTGCAGTGAGCTATAATCATGCACTGCACTCCAGTTGGGGCAACGGAGCCAGTCCCTCCATCAAAAACAAATGAACAGGGTGGACGTGGTTGCTCAAGCCTATAATCCCAGCACTTTGAGAGGGTGACGTAGCGGATCACCTGAGGTCAGCAGTTCCAGACCAGCCTGGCCAAGATGGTGAAACCTTGTCTCTACTAAAAATACAAAAATTAGCTGGGTGTGGTGGTGAGTGCCTGTAATCCCAGCTACTCGGGAGGCTGAGGCAGGAGAATCACTTGTACCCCGGAGGTAGAGGTTGCAGAGAACTGAGATCGCACAACTGCACTCCAGCCTGAGCAACAGAGTGAGACTCTGTTTATATATATACATACATATATATACGTATACATACACATATATTTGTGGGCCCAGCACAGTGGCTCATGCTTATAGTCTCAGCAACTTGGTAGACTGAGGTAGGAGGATTGCTTGAGCAAGGGAGGTCGAGGCTGTAGGGAGCAATCATTGTGCCACTGTACTCCAGCCTTGGCTACAGAGTGAGACCCTGTCTCAAAATAATAATTCATAGAAATGACCCCATAAGTAAATATTTATATGTGGTACAATTAATGCGGAGTTTCTTTTCTCTTTGGCCATCTAGATGTCTCAATTATCCTAATTTTCTAAATTTTCTACAGAGATCATTTTATTTTTTTGAGGCAGAGTCTTGCTTTGTTGGAGTGCAGTGAGGCGATCTTGGCTCACTGCAACCTCCGCCTTCTGGGTTCAAGCGATTGTCCTGCCTCAGCCTCCTGAGTAGCTGGGACTATAGACACACGCCACCACGCCCAGCTAATATTTTGTATTTTTAGTAGACATGAGGTTTCATCATGTTAGCCATGATAGTCTCAATCTCCTGACCTTGTGATCCACCCATCTCGGCCTCCCAAAGTGCTGGGAGTACAGGCCTGAGCCACCGCCCCCGGCCAGTAAACATGTATTTCTTAACGGGGAATCTTTACATTGTTTCTTTGGCAAATAAATACATAAATAAATGAATAAAATAGAGCCTAGGTCGCCTAGTAATAGGAAGATCCCAAACGTCGGTTTTCTAGACAGGGTTTGCAGAAAAATAGGCGTGACTGGGTTCCCCGGGATCTGCTGGGTTGGAGGAACAGAGAGTTCCCCTACGAGAAGACAGAGCTCCACCAGCCTGGCAGCGTGTTCTCCTTTGGGTCACGGCACATTTTTTTTTTTTTTTTTTTTTGCCCTGGTATCTCTGCTGGGTGAAGGAAGGAAGTCCCAGGAGAGTTTTTCATGTACTTTAAATGATTCATAAGGCGCTTTCCTCCTCCAGTGGAGGCGAAGCCTGGGTGTCGGCTGTCTTCGTGGCGTTGCAGTGGAGGTGGTGCGGCGCCCCCGCCCCCCACCCCGCCCTCAGCCGCAGCCCACCCACCCCTGGCCAGGGGGGAACCGTGAGAGGCAACCCCCTTCCGTATGAGCTGGCTCCTGTATTCAAATGCGAATTCCGCCCAGACTCAGCCCACTCCATCCAGCTCTGTGGATGCTGACTAGGAAGGGAACAGATGAAGCCAATTTAGTTGTCCTTTCTTTGTTCCCGTGACCTTGAGGCACTTAACTCAGCGGAGCTCGCGGTGCAGGGAGCTCGGCAGAGCTCTGGAATGAAAGGCAGGAGACCTTGGAGGGCTCTTGGAGCCTGCACTCTTTCGTTCTGCTTTGGTCACCATAGTGACTTCTGTCTGAAGCCTCAACCCTGCGGTTATTGCTCGATATTCATTCATAATAAGGCCACCCCTGAGTTTTCTGCCCACTGGGAGACCGAGTACCGCGTGCATTGAAGTCACAAGGCTGAGGCGCCGGGGCCTTTAAACACTGCGTGTCAGGGAGGGTGGGGCGGGCCTACGCTGGGCACAGCTCAAGTGTCAAAGTCGGGAAGGAATTCACATCCCATCTGGTCCTGTTCCCTCAGTTTACGGAGAAGGGACTTTGCCCACGGTTTCTCAGCCCTTCCGAGGGACAGCAGGGACTAGAACTGGCGCCCTCCTCTCCTGGCCTAGTGCTCACTGCATTCCATCACTCAGGGCCATGCAGGGCCCATTGTCCTGGTCCAGGTTTTCTAATTTCTTGAACTTTTGGGCTAAGCACAGGGCTCACAGTTTCCACAACTGTCACTAAAGGTGATGGGAATTTATGGTAATCAGCTCATAAACCCATAGTGAAAGGCCTGAACTAGATAGAATTCCCTTAGCCAGTCAAAAGACTTCTAGTTCCGGGTACAGATTTGCAAGTAAATTAGCTCATTTAATCCTCAAAATCACCCTGTAAAGTGACTATTATTACTCCTTTTTAAAGTGAGAAACCTGGGACTTCAACTTGTGTTTGAATAGAACAACTTGGAGTCAGAAGGGAAATGAGTCTTCACTACAGCCCTGGGGGCAGAGCAAGATTCCATCTCAAAAAAAAAGCCAAAAAA